>NC_138860.1:71519935-72015366 GCF_965194805.1 Balaenoptera borealis | reverse complement strand
GATCCTGTACAGCCAGGCAATCAAAACACTCTAATCAAATTTACGCTGATAAGAAATAGAAATGAAATTTAAAAAACAAACATAAGTAAGGAGACATAAACTTCTGGAGGCTTGTCCCAGCACATTCCACTCTAATTTACAACCTCGGAACACTACCTCCAGGAAGACTCTGTTGCCATAGTAACAAGAGTTGAGAACGTAATAATGCTGCCGCCTTGTGGCTGTTTCCCACAACAGCAGCTTTAAACCCAGTGCTAATGGTTGCTTAATAGTCAAAACGACTGCAGGGGTCTAAATGACACCTGCCCTCAAAAAATGCCCTGGGGTAGGGAATACGCAAGAAAATTCAACACATGAGAAATTTTTCAAAAAGTGAATATGAAGAGGGCAGTTGTACTCACACTTTAACAAAAAAAGGAAAAGAAGAAAAAGGATATGCCTAAAGATCAGTATAAGGAATTATTCGCCACATGCGTATCCAACCTCCAAAAAGGTTTCAGCTCACACCAGTCAAATGGCCATCAGCAAAAAGTCTACAAACTATAAATGCTGAAGGGGTTTTAGAGAAATGTATACCTTCTATCTGCTGCTGGGATGAAAAGTGGTAACAGCACTAATGCAAACTGAATGGAGCTGCTTGAAAAGGTAAAAATTGAGCTACCATATGATGCGGCAGGGCACCTCTTCGGCTTATAACCTAAGACTACCAGAATCGGAAAGACACAGGCAGTCAAATGTGCACTGCAGCAATATGGAAATAGCAAAGACATGGAAGCAAAAAAAAATGTCCATAAACAGATGAATGGACAAAGAAGAAGTGGTATACGTACCAAATAGAATAGTAGCCTCGGGAAAAAAATGAACAATGCCGTTTTCAGGACTACAGTTGAGCCTAGAAATAATCATATAAGGTTAAGTAACTCAAAAGGGTACGACAAATATCCTATGTTAACATTTATACATGTTATCCTAAGATAGCTACCAATGAACATATTTCCACAGAAAAAGACACTCACAGACTTATGAAATAAACTAATGGTTAGACAAAATGAAAGGTGGGAGGATGGGTAAACTAGGACTATGGGGTTAACATACATATACTAATGTATGTTAAGTGTATAAAAACATATAACAGATAAACTGTATGAATTATATAATCACCAATACCTTTAAAATATACATTCTGTAATCACATACATGGTAACAGAATCCGAAGATGAACAGACATATGTAGGAATCATTGAGCAGTTTCTGTACAGCCAGACAATCAAAACACTCTAATCAAATTTACTCCGATAAGAAATAGAAATTACATTTAAAAAACAAACCTAAGTAAGGAGACATAAACTTCTGGGGGCTTGTCCCAGCACATTCCACTCTAATTTACAACCTCGGAACACTACCTCCAGGAAGATTCTGTTGCCCTAGTAACAAGAGATGAGAACGTAATAATGCTGCCGCCTTGTGGCTCTTTCCCACAACAGCAGCTTTAAACCCAGTGCTAATGGTTGCTTAATAGTCACATGGACTGCAGGGCTCTAAATGACACCTGCCCTGAAAAATGCCCTGGGGTAGGGAATAGGCAAGAATATTCAACACATGAGAAATTTTTCAAGAAGTCAATAAGAGGAGGGAAGTTGTACTCACTCTTTAAAAAAAAAGGAAAAGAAAAAAATGGACATGCCTACAGCTCAGTAGAATGAATTATTAGACACATGAAAATTCAAATGGAAAAAGGTTTCAGCTCACACCAGTCGTTTCCATCAGCAAAATGTCTACAAACTATAAATGCTGAAGGGGTTTTAGAGAACTGTGTACCTTCTAGCTGCTGGTGGGATGTAAAGTGGTAACAGCACTAACGCAAACTGAATGGAGCTGCTTGAAAAGATAAAAATTGAGCTACCATATGATGCGGCAGGTCACCTTTTGGGCCTATAACCTAAGACCACCTGAATCGGAAAGACACAGGCAGGCAAATGAGCACTGCAGCAATATTGAAATAGCCAAGACATGGAAGCAGAAAAAAGGTTCATAAACAGATGAATGGACAAAGAAGAAGTGGTATACGTACCAAATAGAATAGTAGCCTCGGGAAAAAAATGAACAATGCCGTTTTCAGGACTACAGTTGAGCCTAGAAATAATCATATAAGGTTAAGTAACTCAAAAGTGTATGACAAATATCCTATGAAAACATTTATACATGTTATCCTAAGATTGCTACCAATGAACATATTTCCACAGAAAAAGACACTCACAGACTTATCAAATAAACTAATGGTTAGCCAAAATGAAAGGTGGGAGGATGGGTAAATTAGGACTATGGGGTTAACATACATATACTAATGTATGTTAAGTGTATAAAAACATATAACAGATAAACTGTATGAATTATATAATCACCAATACCTTTAAAATATACATTTTGTAATCACATACATGGTAAGAGGACCCGAAGATGAACAGACATATGTATGAATCATTGAGCAGATTCTGTACAGCCAGGCAATCAAAACACTCTAATCAAATTTACTCTGATAAGAAATAGAAATTAAATTTAAAAAACAAACATAAGTAAGGAGACATAAACTTCTGGGGGCTTGTCCCAGCACATTCCACTCTAATTTACAACCTCGGAACACTACCTCCAGGAAGACTCTGTTGCCGTAGTAACAAGAGTTGAGAACGTAATAATGCTGCGGCCTTGTGGCTGTTTCCCACAACAGCAGCTTTAAACCCAGTACTAATAGTTGCTTAATAGTCACAAGGACTGCAGGGCTCTAAATGACACCTGCCCTCAAAAAATGCCCTGGGGTAGGGAATAGGCAAGAAAATTCAACACATGAGAAATTTTTCAAGAAGTCAATAAGAGGAGGGAAGTTGTACTCACTCTTTAAAAAAAAAGGAAAAGAAAAAAAAGGACATGCCTAAAGCTCAGTATAAGGAATTATTAGACACATGCAAATTCAAATTCAAAAAGGTTTCAGCTCACACCAGTCATTTCCATCAGCAAAATGTCTATAAACTATAAATGCTGAAGGGGTTTTAGAGAACTGTGTACCTTCTAGCTGCTGGTGGGATGTAAAGTGGTAACAGCACTAACGCAAACTGAATGGAGCTTCTTGACAAGGTAAAAATTGAGCTACCATATGATGCAGCAGGTCACCCTTTGGGCCTATAACCTAAGACCACCTGAATCGGAAAGACACAGGCAGGCAAATGAGCACTGCAGCAATATTGAAATAGCCAAGACATGGAAGCAGAAAAAAGGTTCATAAACAGATGAATGGACAAAGAAGAAGTAGTATACGTACCAAATAGAATAGTAGCCTGGGGGAAAAAATGAACAACGCCGTTTTCAGGACTACAGTTGAGCCTAGAAATAATCATATAAGGTTAACTAACTCAAAAGGGTACGACAAATATCCTATGATAATATTTATACATGTTATCCTAAGATTGCTACCAATGAACATATTTCCACAGAAAAAGACACTCACAGACTTATGAAATAAACTAATGGTTAGCAAAATGAAAGGTGGGAGGATGGGTAAATTAGGACTATGGGGTTAACATACATATACTAATGTATGTTAAGTGTATAACAACATATAACAGATAAACTGTATGAATTATATAATCACCAATACCTTTAAAATATACATTTTGTAATCACATACATGGTAACAGGACCCGAAGATGAACAGACATATGTATGAATCATTGAGCAGATCCTGTACAGCCAGGCAATCAAAACACTCTAATCAAATTTACGCTGATAAGAAATAGAAATGAAATTTAAAAAACAAACATAAGTAAGGAGACATAAACTTCTGGAGGCTTGTCCCAGCACATTCCACTCTAATTTACAACCTCGGAACACTACCTCCAGGAAGACTCTGTTGCCATAGTAACAAGAGTTGAGAACGTAATAATGCTGCCGCCTTGTGGCTGTTTCCCACAACAGCAGCTTTAAACCCAGTGCTAATGGTTGCTTAATAGTCAAAACGACTGCAGGGGTCTAAATGACACCTGCCCTCAAAAAATGCCCTGGGGTAGGGAATACGCAAGAAAATTCAACACATGAGAAATTTTTCAAAAAGTGAATATGAAGAGGGCAGTTGTACTCACACTTTAACAAAAAAAGGAAAAGAAGAAAAAGGATATGCCTAAAGATCAGTATAAGGAATTATTCGCCACATGCGTATCCAACCTCCAAAAAGGTTTCAGCTCACACCAGTCAAATGGCCATCAGCAAAAAGTCTACAAACTATAAATGCTGAAGGGGTTTTAGAGAAATGTATACCTTCTATCTGCTGCTGGGATGAAAAGTGGTAACAGCACTAATGCAAACTGAATGGAGCTGCTTGAAAAGGTAAAAATTGAGCTACCATATGATGCGGCAGGGCACCTCTTCGGCTTATAACCTAAGACTACCAGAATCGGAAAGACACAGGCAGTCAAATGTGCACTGCAGCAATATGGAAATAGCAAAGACATGGAAGCAAAAAAAAATGTCCATAAACAGATGAATGGACAAAGAAGAAGTGGTATACGTACCAAATAGAATAGTAGCCTCGGGAAAAAAATGAACAATGCCGTTTTCAGGACTACAGTTGAGCCTAGAAATAATCATATAAGGTTAAGTAACTCAAAAGGGTACGACAAATATCCTATGTTAACATTTATACATGTTATCCTAAGATAGCTACCAATGAACATATTTCCACAGAAAAAGACACTCACAGACTTATGAAATAAACTAATGGTTAGACAAAATGAAAGGTGGGAGGATGGGTAAACTAGGACTATGGGGTTAACATACATATACTAATGTATGTTAAGTGTATAAAAACATATAACAGATAAACTGTATGAATTATATAATCACCAATACCTTTAAAATATACATTCTGTAATCACATACATGGTAACAGAATCCGAAGATGAACAGACATATGTAGGAATCATTGAGCAGTTTCTGTACAGCCAGACAATCAAAACACTCTAATCAAATTTACTCCGATAAGAAATAGAAATTACATTTAAAAAACAAACCTAAGTAAGGAGACATAAACTTCTGGGGGCTTGTCCCAGCACATTCCACTCTAATTTACAACCTCGGAACACTACCTCCAGGAAGATTCTGTTGCCCTAGTAACAAGAGATGAGAACGTAATAATGCTGCCGCCTTGTGGCTCTTTCCCACAACAGCAGCTTTAAACCCAGTGCTAATGGTTGCTTAATAGTCACATGGACTGCAGGGCTCTAAATGACACCTGCCCTGAAAAATGCCCTGGGGTAGGGAATAGGCAAGAATATTCAACACATGAGAAATTTTTCAAGAAGTCAATAAGAGGAGGGAAGTTGTACTCACTCTTTAAAAAAAAAGGAAAAGAAAAAAATGGACATGCCTACAGCTCAGTAGAATGAATTATTAGACACATGAAAATTCAAATGGAAAAAGGTTTCAGCTCACACCAGTCGTTTCCATCAGCAAAATGTCTACAAACTATAAATGCTGAAGGGGTTTTAGAGAACTGTGTACCTTCTAGCTGCTGGTGGGATGTAAAGTGGTAACAGCACTAACGCAAACTGAATGGAGCTGCTTGAAAAGATAAAAATTGAGCTACCATATGATGCGGCAGGTCACCTTTTGGGCCTATAACCTAAGACCACCTGAATCGGAAAGACACAGGCAGGCAAATGAGCACTGCAGCAATACTGAAATAGCCAAGACATGGAAGCAGAAAAAAGGTTCATAAACAGATGAATGGACAAAGAAGAAGTGGTATACGTACCAAATAGAATAGTAGCCTCGGGAAAAAAATGAACAATGCCGTTTTCAGGACTACAGTTGAGCCTAGAAATAATCATATAAGGTTAAGTAACTCAAAAGTGTATGACAAATATCCTATGAAAACATTTATACATGTTATCCTAAGATTGCTACCAATGAACATATTTCCACAGAAAAAGACACTCACAGACTTATCAAATAAACTAATGGTTAGCCAAAATGAAAGGTGGGAGGATGGGTAAATTAGGACTATGGGGTTAACATACATATACTAATGTATGTTAAGTGTATAAAAACATATAACAGATAAACTGTATGAATTATATAATCACCAATACCTTTAAAATATACATTTTGTAATCACATACATGGTAAGAGGACCCGAAGATGAACAGACATATGTATGAATCATTGAGCAGATTCTGTACAGCCAGGCAATCAAAACACTCTAATCAAATTTACTCTGATAAGAAATAGAAATTAAATTTAAAAAACAAACATAAGTAAGGAGACATAAACTTCTGGGGGCTTGTCCCAGCACATTCCACTCTAATTTACAACCTCAGAACACTACCTCCAGGAAGATTCTGTTGCCCTAGTAACAAGAGTTGAGAACGTAATAATGCTGCCGCCTTGTGGCTGTTTCCCACAACAGCAGCTTTAAACCCAGTGCTAATGGTTGCTTAATAGTCACAACGACTGCAGGGGTCTAAATGACACCTGCCCTCAAAAAGTGCCCTTGGGTAAGGAATAGGCAAGAAAATTCAACACATGAGAAATTTTTCAAAAAGTGAATATGAAGAGGGAAGTTGTACTCACACTTTAACAAAAAAAGGAAAAGAAGAAAAAGGATATGCCTAAAGATCAGTATAAGGAATTATTCGCCACATGCGTATCCAACCTCCATAAAGGTTTCAGCTCACAACAGTCAAATGGCCATCAGCAAAAGTCTACAAACTATAAATGCTGAAGGTGTTTTAGAGAAATGTGTACCTTCTATCTGCTGCTGGGATGTAAAGTGGTAACAGCACTAACGCAAACTGAATGGAGCCGCTTGAAAAGGTAGAAATTGAGCTACCATATGATGCGGCAGGGCACCTCTCGGGCTTATAACCTAAGACCACCAGAATCGGAAAGACACAGGCAGTCAAATGTGCACTGCAGCAATACTGAAATAGCCAAGACATGGAAGCAAAAAAAGGTCCATAAACAGATGAATGGACAGAGAAGAAGTGGTATATGGACAGAATGGAATAGTAGCCTCGGGAAAAAAATGAACAATGCCGTTTTCAGGACTACAGTGGAGCCTAGAAATAATAATATAAGGTTAAGTAAGTCAAAAGGGTATGACAAATATCCTATGATATCATTTGTACATGTTATCCTAAGATTGCTACCAATGAACATATTTCCACAGAAAAAGACACTCACAGACTTATGAAATAAACTAATGGTTAGCCAAAATGAAAGGGGGGAGGATGGGTAAATTAGGACTATGGGATTAACATAAATATACTAATGTATGTTACATGCATATAAACATATAACAGATAAACTATATGAATTATATAATCACCAATACCTTTAAAATATACATTCTGTATTCACATACATGGTAACAGAATCCGAAGATGAACAGACATATGTAGGAATCATTGAGCAGATTCTGTACAGCCAGACAATCAAAAAACTCTAATCAAATTTACTCCAAAAAGAAATAGAATTAAATTTAAAAAACAAACATAAGTAAGGAGACATAAACTTCTGGGGGCTCGTCCCAGCACATTCCACTCTAATTTACAACCACGGAACACTACCTCCAGGAAGATTCTGTTGCCCTAGTAACAAGAGATGAGAACGTAATAATGCTGCCGCCTTGTGGCTGTTTCCCACAACAGCAGCATTAAACCCAGTGCTAATGGTTGCTTAATAGTCACAAGGACTGCAGGGCTCTAAATGACACCTGCCCTGAAAAATGCCCTGGGGTAGGGAATAGGCAAGAAAATTCAACACATGAGAAATTTTTCAAGAAGTCAATAAGAGGAGGGAAGTTGTACTCACTCTTTAAAAAAAAGGAAAAGAAAAAAAAGGACATGCCTAAAGCTCAGTATAAGGAATTATTAGACACATGCAAATTCAAATTCAACAAGGTTTCAGCTCACACCAGTCATTTCCATCAGCAAAATGTCTATAAACTATAAATGCTGAAGGGGTTTTAGAGAACTGTGTACCTTCTAGCTGCTGGTGGGATGTAAAGTGGTAACAGCACTAATGCAAACTGAATGGAGCTGCTTGAAAAGGTAAAAATTGAGCTACCATATGATGCAGCAGGGCACCTCATGGGCTTATAACCTAAGACTACCAGAATCGGAAAGACACAGGCAGTCAAATGTGCACTGCAGCAATATTGAAATAGCAAAGACATGGAAGCAAAAAAAATGTCCATAAACAGATGAATGGACAGAGAAGAAGTGGTATATGGACAGAATGGAATAGTAGCCTCGGGGAAAAAATGAACAATGCCGTTTTCAGGACTACAGTAGAGCCTAGAAATAATCATATAAGGTTAAGTAAGTCAAAAGGGTATGACAATTATCCTATGATATCATTTATACATGTTATCCTAAGATTGCTACCAATGAACATATTTCCACAGAAAAAGACACTCACAGACTTATGAAATAAACTAATTGTTAGCCAAAATGAAAGGTGGGAGGATGGGTAAATTAGGACTATGGGGTTAACATACATATACTAATGTATGTTAAGTGTATAAAAACATATAACAGATAAACTGTATGAATTATATAATCACCAATACCTTTAAAATATACATTCTGTAATCACATACATGGTAACAGAATTCGAAGATGAACAGACATATGTAGGAATCATTGAGCAGTTTCTGTACAGCCAGACAATCAAAACACTCTAATCAAATTTACTCCGATAAGAAATAGAAATTACATTTAAAAAACAAACCTAAGTAAGGAGACATAAACTTCTGGGGGCTTGTCCCAGCACATTCCACTCTAATTTACAACCTCGGAACACTACCTCCAGGAAGATTCTGTTGCCCTAGTAACAAGAGATGAGAACGTAATAATGCTGCCGCCTTGTGGCTCTTTCTCACAACAGCAGCTTTAAACCCAGTGCTAATGGTTGCTTAATAGTCACATGGACTGCAGGGCTCTAAATGACACCTGCCCTGAAAAATGCCCTGGGGTAAGGAATAGGCAAGAATATTCAACACATGAGAAATTTTTCAAGAAATCAATAAGAGGAGGGAAGTTGTACTCACTCTTTAAAAAAAAAGGAAAAGAAAAAAAAGGACATGCCTAAAGCTCAGTAGAATGAATTATTAGACACATGCAAATTCAAATGGAAAAAGGTTTCAGCTCACACCAATCGTTTCCATCAGCAAAATGTCTACAAACTATAAATGCTGAAGGGGTTTTAGAGAACTGTGTACCTTCTAGCTGCTGGTGGGATGTAAAGTGGTAACAGCACTAACGCAAACTGAATGGAGCTGCTTGAAAAGATAAAAATTGAGCTACCATATGATGCGGCAGGTCACCTTTTGGGCCTATAACCTAAGACCACCTGAATCGGAAAGACACAGGCAGGCAAATGAGCACTGCAGCAATATTGAAATAGCCAAGACATGGAAGCAGAAAAAAGGTTCATAAACAGATGAATGGACAAAGAAGAAGTGGTATACGTACCAAATAGAATAGTAGCCTCGGGAAAAAAATGAACAATGCCGTTTTCAGGACTACAGTTGAGCCTAGAAATAATCATATAAGGTTAAGTAACTCAAAAGTGTATGACAAATATCCTATGAAAACATTTATACATGTTATCCTAAGATTGCTACCAATGAACATATTTCCACAGAAAAAGACACTCACAGACTTATCAAATAAACTAATGGTTAGCCAAAATGAAAGGTGGGAGGATGGGTAAATTAGGACTATGGGGTTAACATACATATACTAATGTATGTTAAGTGTATAAAAACATATAACAGATAAACTGTATGAATTATATAATCACCAATACCTTTAAAATATACATTTTGTAATCACATACATGGTAAGAGGACCCGAAGATGAACAGACATATGTATGAATCATTGAGCAGATTCTGTACAGCCAGGCAATCAAAACACTCTAATCAAATTTACTCTGATAAGAAATAGAAATTAAATTTAAAAAACAAACATAAGTAAGGAGACATAAACTTCTGGGGGCTTGTCCCAGCACATTCCACTCTAATTTACAACCTCGGAACACTACCTCCAGGAAGACTCTGTTGCCGTAGTAACAAGAGTTGAGAACGTAATAATGCTGCGGCCTTGTGGCTGTTTCCCACAACAGCAGCTTTAAACCCAGTACTAATAGTTGCTTAATAGTCACAAGGACTGCAGGGCTCTAAATGACACCTGCCCTCAAAAAATGCCCTGGGGTAGGGAATAGGCAAGAAAATTCAACACATGAGAAATTTTTCAAGAAGTCAATAAGAGGAGGGAAGTTGTACTCACTCTTTAAAAAAAAAGGAAAAGAAAAAAAAGGACATGCCTAAAGCTCAGTATAAGGAATTATTAGACACATGCAAATTCAAATTCAAAAAGGTTTCAGCTCACACCAGTCATTTCCATCAGCAAAATGTCTATAAACTATAAATGCTGAAGGGGTTTTAGAGAACTGTGTACCTTCTAGCTGCTGGTGGGATGTAAAGTGGTAACAGCACTAACGCAAACTGAATGGAGCTTCTTGACAAGGTAAAAATTGAGCTACCATATGATGCAGCAGGTCACCCTTTGGGCCTATAACCTAAGACCACCTGAATCGGAAAGACACAGGCAGGCAAATGAGCACTGCAGCAATATTGAAATAGCCAAGACATGGAAGCTGAAAAAAGGTTCATAAACAGATGAATGGACAAAGAAGAAGTAGTATACGTACCAAATAGAATAGTAGCCTGGGGGAAAAAATGAACAACGCCGTTTTCAGGACTACAGTTGAGCCTAGAAATAATCATATAAGGTTAACTAACTCAAAAGGGTACGACAAATATCCTATGATAATATTTATACATGTTATCCTAAGATTGCTACCAATGAACATATTTCCACAGAAAAAGACACTCACAGACTTATGAAATAAACTAATGGTTAGCAAAATGAAAGGTGGGAGGATGGGTAAATTAGGACTATGGGGTTAACATACATATACTAATGTATGTTAAGTGTATAACAACATATAACAGATAAACTGTATGAATTATATAATCACCAATACCTTTAAAATATACATTTTGTAATCACATACATGGTAACAGGACCCGAAGATGAACAGACATATGTATGAATCATTGAGCAGATCCTGTACAGCCAGGCAATCAAAACACTCTAATCAAATTTACGCTGATAGAAATAGAAATGAAATTTAAAAAACAAACATAAGTAAGGAGACATAAACTTCTGGAGGCTTGTCCCAGCACATTCCACTCTAATTTACAACCTCGGAACACTACCTCCAGGAAGACTCTGTTGCCATAGTAACAAGAGTTGAGAACGTAATAATGCTGCCGCCTTGTGGCTGTTTCCCACAACAGCAGCTTTAAACCCAGTGCTAATGGTTGCTTAATAGTCAAAACGACTGCAGGGGTCTAAATGACACCTGCCCTCAAAAAATGCCCTGGGGTAGGGAATACGCAAGAAAATTCAACACATGAGAAATTTTTCAAAAAGTGAATATGAAGAGGGCAGTTGTACTCACACTTTAACAAAAAAAGGAAAAGAAGAAAAAGGATATGCCTAAAGATCAGTATAAGGAATTATTCGCCACATGCGTATCCAACCTCCAAAAAGGTTTCAGCTCACACCAGTCAAATGGCCATCAGCAAAAAGTCTACAAACTATAAATGCTGAAGGGGTTTTAGAGAAATGTATACCTTCTATCTGCTGCTGGGATGAAAAGTGGTAACAGCACTAATGCAAACTGAATGGAGCTGCTTGAAAAGGTAAAAATTGAGCTACCATATGATGCGGCAGGGCACCTCTTCGGCTTATAACCTAAGACTACCAGAATCGGAAAGACACAGGCAGTCAAATGTGCACTGCAGCAATATGGAAATAGCAAAGACATGGAAGCAAAAAAAAATGTCCATAAACAGATGAATGGACAAAGAAGAAGTGGTATACGTACCAAATAGAATAGTAGCCTCGGGAAAAAAATGAACAATGCCGTTTTCAGGACTACAGTTGAGCCTAGAAATAATCATATAAGGTTAAGTAACTCAAAAGGGTACGACAAATATCCTATGTTAACATTTATACATGTTATCCTAAGATAGCTACCAATGAACATATTTCCACAGAAAAAGACACTCACAGACTTATGAAATAAACTAATGGTTAGACAAAATGAAAGGTGGGAGGATGGGTAAACTAGGACTATGGGGTTAACATACATATACTAATGTATGTTAAGTGTATAAAAACATATAACAGATAAACTGTATGAATTATATAATCACCAATACCTTTAAAATATACATTCTGTAATCACATACATGGTAACAGAATCCGAAGATGAACAGACATATGTAGGAATCATTGAGCAGTTTCTGTACAGCCAGACAATCAAAACACTCTAATCAAATTTACTCCGATAAGAAATAGAAATTACATTTAAAAAACAAACCTAAGTAAGGAGACATAAACTTCTGGGGGCTTGTCCCAGCACATTCCACTCTAATTTACAACCTCGGAACACTACCTCCAGGAAGATTCTGTTGCCCTAGTAACAAGAGATGAGAACGTAATAATGCTGCCGCCTTGTGGCTCTTTCCCACAACAGCAGCTTTAAACCCAGTGCTAATGGTTGCTTAATAGTCACATGGACTGCAGGGCTCTAAATGACACCTGCCCTGAAAAATGCCCTGGGGTAGGGAATAGGCAAGAATATTCAACACATGAGAAATTTTTCAAGAAGTCAATAAGAGGAGGGAAGTTGTACTCACTCTTTAAAAAAAAAGGAAAAGAAAAAAATGGACATGCCTACAGCTCAGTAGAATGAATTATTAGACACATGAAAATTCAAATGGAAAAAGGTTTCAGCTCACACCAGTCGTTTCCATCAGCAAAATGTCTACAAACTATAAATGCTGAAGGGGTTTTAGAGAACTGTGTACCTTCTAGCTGCTGGTGGGATGTAAAGTGGTAACAGCACTAACGCAAACTGAATGGAGCTGCTTGAAAAGATAAAAATTGAGCTACCATATGATGCGGCAGGTCACCTTTTGGGCCTATAACCTAAGACCACCTGAATCGGAAAGACACAGGCAGGCAAATGAGCACTGCAGCAATATTGAAATAGCCAAGACATGGAAGCAGAAAAAAGGTTCATAAACAGATGAATGGACAAAGAAGAAGTGGTATACGTACCAAATAGAATAGTAGCCTCGGGAAAAAAATGAACAATGCCGTTTTCAGGACTACAGTTGAGCCTAGAAATAATCATATAAGGTTAAGTAACTCAAAAGTGTATGACAAATATCCTATGAAAACATTTATACATGTTATCCTAAGATTGCTACCAATGAACATATTTCCACAGAAAAAGACACTCACAGACTTATCAAATAAACTAATGGTTAGCCAAAATGAAAGGTGGGAGGATGGGTAAATTAGGACTATGGGGTTAACATACATATACTAATGTATGTTAAGTGTATAAAAACATATAACAGATAAACTGTATGAATTATATAATCACCAATACCTTTAAAATATACATTTTGTAATCACATACATGGTAAGAGGACCCGAAGATGAACAGACATATGTATGAATCATTGAGCAGATTCTGTACAGCCAGGCAATCAAAACACTCTAATCAAATTTACTCTGATAAGAAATAGAAATTAAATTTAAAAAACAAACATAAGTAAGGAGACATAAACTTCTGGGGGCTTGTCCCAGCACATTCCACTCTAATTTACAACCTCGGAACACTACCTCCAGGAAGACTCTGTTGCCGTAGTAACAAGAGTTGAGAACGTAATAATGCTGCGGCCTTGTGGCTGTTTCCCACAACAGCAGCTTTAAACCCAGTACTAATAGTTGCTTAATAGTCACAAGGACTGCAGGGCTCTAAATGACACCTGCCCTCAAAAAATGCCCTGGGGTAGGGAATAGGCAAGAAAATTCAACACATGAGAAATTTTTCAAGAAGTCAATAAGAGGAGGGAAGTTGTACTCACTCTTTAAAAAAAAAGGAAAAGAAAAAAAAGGACATGCCTAAAGCTCAGTATAAGGAATTATTAGACACATGCAAATTCAAATTCAAAAAGGTTTCAGCTCACACCAGTCATTTCCATCAGCAAAATGTCTATAAACTATAAATGCTGAAGGGGTTTTAGAGAACTGTGTACCTTCTAGCTGCTGGTGGGATGTAAAGTGGTAACAGCACTAACGCAAACTGAATGGAGCTTCTTGACAAGGTAAAAATTGAGCTACCATATGATGCAGCAGGTCACCCTTTGGGCCTATAACCTAAGACCACCTGAATCGGAAAGACACAGGCAGGCAAATGAGCACTGCAGCAATATTGAAATAGCCAAGACATGGAAGCAGAAAAAAGGTTCATAAACAGATGAATGGACAAAGAAGAAGTAGTATACGTACCAAATAGAATAGTAGCCTGGGGGAAAAAATGAACAACGCCGTTTTCAGGACTACAGTTGAGCCTAGAAATAATCATATAAGGTTAACTAACTCAAAAGGGTACGACAAATATCCTATGATAATATTTATACATGTTATCCTAAGATTGCTACCAATGAACATATTTCCACAGAAAAAGACACTCACAGACTTATGAAATAAACTAATGGTTAGCAAAATGAAAGGTGGGAGGATGGGTAAATTAGGACTATGGGGTTAACATACATATACTAATGTATGTTAAGTGTATAACAACATATAACAGATAAACTGTATGAATTATATAATCACCAATACCTTTAAAATATACATTTTGTAATCACATACATGGTAACAGGACCCGAAGATGAACAGACATATGTATGAATCATTGAGCAGATCCTGTACAGCCAGGCAATCAAAACACTCTAATCAAATTTACGCTGATAAGAAATAGAAATGAAATTTAAAAAACAAACATAAGTAAGGAGACATAAACTTCTGGGGGCTTGTCCCAGCACATTCCACTCTAATTTACAACCTCAGAACACTACCTCCAGGAAGATTCTGTTGCCCTAGTAACAAGAGTTGAGAACGTAATAATGCTGCCGCCTTGTGGCTGTTTCCCACAACAGCAGCTTTAAACCCAGTGCTAATGGTTGCTTAATAGTCACAACGACTGCAGGGGTCTAAATGACACCTGCCCTCAAAAAGTGCCCTTGGGTAGGGAATAGGCAAGAAAATTCAACACATGAGAAATTTTTCAAAAAGTGAATATGAAGAGGGAAGTTGTACTCACACTTTAACAAAAAAAGGAAAAGAAGAAAAAGGATATGCCTAAAGATCAGTATAAGGAATTATTCGCCACATGCGTATCCAACCTCCAAAAAGGTTTCAGCTCACACCAGTCAAATGGCCATCAGCAAAAAGTCTACAAACTATAAATGCTGAAGGTGTTTTAGAGAAATGTGTACCTTCTATCTGCTGCTGGGATGTAAAGTGGTAACAGCACTAACGCAAACTGAATGGAGCCGCTTGAAAAGGTAGAAATTGAGCTACCATATGATGCGGCAGGGCACCTCTCGGGCTTATAACCTAAGACCACCAGAATCGGAAAGACACAGGCAGTCAAATGTGCACTGCAGCAATACTGAAATAGCCAAGACATGGAAGCAAAAAAAGGTCCATAAACAGATGAATGGACAGAGAAGAAGTGGTATATGGACAGAATGGAATAGTAGCCTCGGGAAAAAAATGAACAATGCCGTTTTCAGGACTACAGTAGAGCCTAGAAATAATAATATAAGGTTAAGTAAGTCAAAAGGGTATGACAAATATCCTATGATATCATTTATACATGTTATCCTAAGATTGCTACCAATGAACATATTTCCACAGAAAAAGACACTCACAGACTTATGAAATAAACTAATGGTTAGCCAAAATGAAAGGGGGGAGGATGGGTAAATTAGGACTATGGGATTAACATAAATATACTAATGTATGTTACATGCATATAAACATATAACAGATAAACTATATGAATTATATAATCACCAATACCTTTAAAATATACATTCTGTATTCACATACATGGTAACAGAATCCGAAGATGAACAGACATATGTAGGAATCATTGAGCAGATTCTGTACAGCCAGACAATCAAAAAACTCTAATCAAATTTACTCCAAAAAGAAATAGAATTAAATTTAATAAACAAACATAAGTAAGGAGACATAAACTTCTGGGGGCTCGTCCCAGCACATTCCACTCTAATTTACAACCACGGAACACTACTTCCAGGAAGATTCTGTTGCCCTAGTAACAAGAGATGAGAACGTAATAATGCTGCCGCCTTGTGGCTGTTTCCTACAACAGCAACATTAAACCCAGTGCTAATGGTTGCTTAATAGTCACAAGGACTGCAGGGCTCTAAATGACACGTGCCCTGAAAAATGCCCTGGGGTAGGGAATAGGCAAGAAAATTCAACACATGAGAAATTTTTCAAGAAGTCAATAAGAGGAGGGAAGTTGTACTCACTCTTTAAAAAAAAAGGAAAAGAAAAAAAAGGACATGCCTAAAGCTCAGTATAAGGAATTATTAGACACATGCAAATTCAAATTCAAAAAGGTTTCAGCTCACACCAGTCATTTCCATCAGCAAAATGTCTATAAACTATAAATGCTGAAGGGGTTTTAGAGAACTGTGTACCTTCTAGCTGCTGGTGGGATGTAAAGTGGTAACAGCACTAACGCAAACTGAATGGAGCTGCTTGAAAAGGTAAAAATTGAGCTACCATATGATGCGGCAGGGCACCTCTTCGGCTTATAACCTAAGACTACCAGAATCGGAAAGACACAGGCAGTCAAATGTGCACTGCAGCAATATTGAAATAGCAAAGACATGGAAGCAAAAAAAATGTCCATAAACAGATGAATGGACAGAGAAGAAGTGGTATATGGACAGAATGGAATAGTAGCCTCGGGGAAAAAATGAACAATGCCGTTTTCAGGACTACAGTAGAGCCTAGAAATAATCATATAAGGTTAAGTAAGTCAAAAGGGTATGACAATTATCCTATGATATCATTTATACATGTTATCCTAAGATTGCTACCAATGAACATATTTCCACAGAAAAAGACACTCACAGACTTATGAAATAAACTAATTGTTAGCCAAAATGAAAGGTGGGAGGACGGGTAAATTAGGACTATGGGGTTAACATACATATACTAATGTATGTTAAGTGTATAAAAACATATAACAGATAAACTGTATGAATTATATAATCACCAATACCTTTAAAATATACATTCTGTAATCACATACATGGGAACAGAATCCGAAGATGAACAGACATATGTAGGAATCATTGAGCAGTTTCTGTACAGCCAGACAATCAAAACACTCTAATCAAATTTACTCCGATAAGAAATAGAAATTAAATTTAAAAAACAAACCTAAGTAAGGAGACATAAACTTCTGGGGGCTTGTCCCAGCACATTCCACTCTAATTTACAACCTCGGAACACTACCTCCAGGAAGATTCTGTTGCCCTAGTAACAAGAGATGAGAACGTAATAATGCTGCCGCCTTGTGGCTCTTTCCCACAACAGCAGCTTTAAACCCAGTGCTAATGGTTGCTTAATAATCACATGGACTGCAGGGCTCTAAATGACACCTGCCCTGAAAAATGCCCTGGGGTAAGGAATAGGCAAGAATATTCAACACATGAGAAATTTTTCAAGAAATCAATAAGAGGAGGGAAGTTGTACTCACTCTTTAAAAAAAAAGGAAAAGAAAAAAAAGGACATGCCTAAACCTCAGTAGAATGAATTATTAGACACATGCAAATTCAAATGGAAAAAGGTTTCAGCTCACACCAATCGTTTCCATCAGCAAAATGTCTACAAACTATAAATGCTGAAGGGGTTTTAGAGAACTGTGTACCTTCTAGCTGCTGGTGGGATGTAAAGTGGTAACAGCACTAACACAAACTGAATGGAGCTGCTTGAAAAGATAAAAATAGAGCTACCATATGATGCGGCAGGTCACCTTTTGGGCCTATAACCTAAGACCACCTGAATCGGAAAGACACAGGCAGGCAAATGAGCACTGCAGCAATATTGAAATAGCCAAGACATGGAAGCAGAAAAAAGGTTCATAAACAGATGAATGGACAAAGAAGAAGTGGTATACGTACCAAACAGAATAGTAGCCTCGGGAAAAAAATGAACAATGCCGTTTTCAGGACTACAGTTGAGCCTAGAAATAATCATATAACGTTAAGTAACTCAAAAGGGTACGACAAATATCCTATGATAACATTTATACATGTTATCCTAAGATAGCTACCAATGAACATATTTCCACAGAAAAAGACACTCACAGACTTATCAAATAAACTAATGGTTAGCCAAAATGAAAGGTGGGAGGATGGGTTAACTAGGACTATGGGGTTAACATACATATACTAATGTATGTTAAGTGTATAAAAACATATAACAGATAAACTGTATGAATTATATAATCACCAATACCTTTAAAATATACATTTTGTAATCACATACATGGTAACAGGACCCGAGGATGAACAGACATATGTATGAATCATTGAGCAGATTCTGTACAGCCAGGCAATCAAAACACTAAAATCAAATTTACTCCGATAAGAAATAGAAATTAAATTTAAAAAACAAACATAAGTAAGGAGACATAAACTTCTGGAGGCTTGTCCCAGCACATTCCACTCTAATTTACAACCTCGGAACACTACCTCCAGGAAGACTCTGTTGCCATAGTAACAAGAGTTGAGAACATAATAATGCTGCCGCCTTGTGGCTGTTTCCCACAACAGCAGCTTTAAACCCAGTGCTAATGGTTGCTTAATAGTCAAAACGACTGCAGGGGTCTAAATGACACCTGCCCTCAAAAAATACCCTGGGGTAGGGAATAGGCAAGAAAATTCAACACATGAGAAATTTTTCAAGAAGTCAATAAGAGGAGGGAAGTTGTACTCACTCTTTAAAAAAAAGGAAAAGAAAAAAAAGGACATGCCTAAAGCTCAGTATAAGGAATTATTAGACACATGCAAATTCAAATTCAAAAAGGTTTCAGCTCACACCAGTCATTTCCATCAGCAAAATGTCTATAAACTATAAATGCTGAAGGGGTTTTAGAGAACTGTGTACCTTCTAGCTGCTGGTGGGATGTAAAGTGGTAACAGCACTAACGCAAACTGAATGGAGCTTCTTGACAAGGTAAAAATTGAGCTACCATATGATGCAGCAGGTCACCCTTTGGGCCTATAACCTAAGACCACCTGAATCGGAAAGACACAGGCAGGCAAATGAGCACTGCAGCAATATTGAAATAGCCAAGACATGGAAGCAGAAAAAAGGTTCATAAACAGATGAATGGACAAAGAAGAAGTAGTATACGTACCAAATAGAATAGTAGCCTGGGGAAAAAAATGAACAACGCCGTTTTCAGGACTACAGTTGAGCCTAGAAATAATCATATAAGGTTAACTAACTCAAAAGGGTACGACAAATATCCTATGATAATATTTATACATGTTATCCTAAGATTGCTACCAATGAACATATTTCCACAGAAAAAGACACTCACAGACTTATGAAATAAACTAATGGTTAGCAAACTGAAAGGTGGGAGGATGGGTAAATTAGGACTATGGGGTTAACATACATATACTAATGTATGTTAAGTGTATAACAACATATAACAGATAAACTGTATGAATTATATAATCACCAATACCTTTAAAATATACATTTTGTAATCACATACATGGTAACAGGACCCGAAGATGAACAGACATATGTATGAATCATTGAGCAGATCCTGTACAGCCAGGCAATCAAAACACTCTAATCAAATTTACGCTGATAAGAAATAGAAATGAAATTTAAAAAACAAACATAAGTAAGGAGACATAAACTTCTGGGGGCTTGTCCCAGCACATTCCACTCTAATTTACAACCTCAGAACACTACCTCCAGGAAGATTCTGTTGCCCTAGTAACAAGAGTTGAGAACGTAATAATGCTGCCGCCTTGTGGCTGTTTCCCACAACAGCAGCTTTAAACCCAGTGCTAATGGTTGCTTAATAGTCACAACGACTGCAGGGGTCTAAATGACACCTGCCCTCAAAAAGTGCCCTTGGGTAGGGAATAGGCAAGAAAATTCAACACATGAGAAATTTTTCAAAAAGTGAATATGAAGAGGGAAGTTGTACTCACACTTTAACAAAAAAAGGAAAAGAAGAAAAAGGATATGCCTAAAGATCAGTATAAGGAATTATTCGCCACATGCGTATCCAACCTCCATAAAGGTTTCAGCTCACAACAGTCAAATGGCCATCAGCAAAAGTCTACAAACTATAAATGCTGAAGGTGTTTTAGAGAAATGTGTACCTTCTATCTGCTGCTGGGATGTAAAGTGGTAACAGCACTAACGCAAACTGAATGGAGCCGCTTGAAAAGGTAGAAATTGAGCTACCATATGATGCGGCAGGGCACCTCTCGGGCTTATAACCTAAGACCACCAGAATCGGAAAGACACAGGCAGTCAAATGTGCACTGCAGCAATACTGAAATAGCCAAGACATGGAAGCAAAAAAAGGTCCATAAACAGATGAATGGACAGAGAAGAAGTGGTATATGGACAGAATGGAATAGTAGCCTCGGGAAAAAAATGAACAATGCCGTTTTCAGGACTACAGTGGAGCCTAGAAATAATAATATAAGGTTAAGTAAGTCAAAAGGGTATGACAATTATCCTATGATATCATTTATACATGTTATCCTAAGATTGCTACCAATGAACATATTTCCACAGAAAAAGACACTCACAGACTTATGAAATAAACTAATGGTTAGCCAAAATGAAAGGGGGGAGGATGGGTAAATTAGGACTATGGGATTAACATAAATATACTAATGTATGTTACATGCATATAAACATATAACAGATAAACTATATGAATTATATAATCACCAATACCTTTAAAATATACATTCTGTATTCACATACATGGTAACAGAATCCGAAGATGAACAGACATATGTAGGAATCATTGAGCAGATTCTGTACAGCCAGACAATCAAAAAACTCTAATCAAATTTACTCCAAAAAGAAATAGAATTAAATTTAAAAAACAAACATAAGTAAGGAGACATAAACTTCTGGGGGCTCGTCCCAGCACATTCCACTCTAATTTACAACCACGGAACACTACCTCCAGGAAGATTCTGTTGCCCTAGTAACAAGAGATGAGAACGTAATAATGCTGCCGCCTTGTGGCTGTTTCCCACAACAGCAGCATTAAACCCAGTGCTAATGGTTGCTTAATAGTCACAAGGACTGCAGGGCTCTAAATGACACCTGCCCTGAAAAATGCCCTGGGGTAGGGAATAGGCAAGAAAATTCAACACATGAGAAATTTTTCAAGAAGTCAATAAGAGGAGGGAAGTTGTACTCACTCTTTAAAAAAAAGGAAAAGAAAAAAAAGGACATGCCTAAAGCTCAGTATAAGGAATTATTAGACACATGCAAATTCAAATTCAACAAGGTTTCAGCTCACACCAGTCATTTCCATCAGCAAAATGTCTATAAACTATAAATGCTGAAGGGGTTTTAGAGAACTGTGTACCTTCTAGCTGCTGGTGGGATGTAAAGTGGTAACAGCACTAACGCAAACTGAATGGAGCTGCTTGAAAAGGTAAAAATTGAGCTACCATATGATGCAGCAGGGCACCTCATGGGCTTATAACCTAAGACTACCAGAATCGGAAAGACACAGGCAGTCAAATGTGCACTGCAGCAATATTGAAATAGCAAAGACATGGAAGCAAAAAAAATGTCCATAAACAGATGAATGGACAGAGAAGAAGTGGTATATGGACAGAATGGAATAGTAGCCTCGGGGAAAAAATGAACAATGCCGTTTTCAGGACTACAGTAGAGCCTAGAAATAATCATATAAGGTTAAGTAAGTCAAAAGGGTATGACAATTATCCTATGATATCATTTATACATGTTATCCTAAGATTGCTACCAATGAACATATTTCCACAGAAAAAGACACTCACAGACTTATGAAATAAACTAATTGTTAGCCAAAATGAAAGGTGGGAGGATGGGTAAATTAGGACTATGGGGTTAACATACATATACTAATGTATGTTAAGTGTATAAAAACATATAACAGATAAACTGTATGAATTATATAATCACCAATACCTTTAAAATATACATTCTGTAATCACATACATGGTAACAGAATTCGAAGATGAACAGACATATGTAGGAATCATTGAGCAGTTTCTGTACAGCCAGACAATCAAAACACTCTAATCAAATTTACTCCGATAAGAAATAGAAATTACATTTAAAAAACAAACCTAAGTAAGGAGACATAAACTTCTGGGGGCTTGTCCCAGCACATTCCACTCTAATTTACAACCTCGGAACACTACCTCCAGGAAGATTCTGTTGCCCTAGTAACAAGAGATGAGAACGTAATAATGCTGCCGCCTTGTGGCTCTTTCTCACAACAGCAGCTTTAAACCCAGTGCTAATGGTTGCTTAATAGTCACATGGACTGCAGGGCTCTAAATGACACCTGCCCTGAAAAATGCCCTGGGGTAAGGAATAGGCAAGAATATTCAACACATGAGAAATTTTTCAAGAAATCAATAAGAGGAGGGAAGTTGTACTCACTCTTTAAAAAAAAAGGAAAAGAAAAAAAAGGACATGCCTAAAGCTCAGTAGAATGAATTATTAGACACATGCAAATTCAAATGGAAAAAGGTTTCAGCTCACACCAATCGTTTCCATCAGCAAAATGTCTACAAACTATAAATGCTGAAGGGGTTTTAGAGAACTGTGTACCTTCTAGCTGCTGGTGGGATGTAAAGTGGTAACAGCACTAACGCAAACTGAATGGAGCTGCTTGAAAAGATAAAAATTGAGCTACCATATGATGCGGCAGGTCACCTTTTGGGCCTATAACCTAAGACCACCTGAATCGGAAAGACACAGGCAGGCAAATGAGCACTGCAGCAATATTGAAATAGCCAAGACATGGAAGCAGAAAAAAGGTTCATAAACAGATGAATGGACAAAGAAGAAGTGGTATACGTACCAAATAGAATAGTAGCCTCGGGAAAAAAATGAACAATGCCGTTTTCAGGACTACAGTTGAGCCTAGAAATAATCATATAAGGTTAAGTAACTCAAAAGTGTATGACAAATATCCTATGAAAACATTTATACATGTTATCCTAAGATTGCTACCAATGAACATATTTCCACAGAAAAAGACACTCACAGACTTATCAAATAAACTAATGGTTAGCCAAAATGAAAGGTGGGAGGATGGGTAAATTAGGACTATGGGGTTAACATACATATACTAATGTATGTTAAGTGTATAAAAACATATAACAGATAAACTGTATGAATTATATAATCACCAATACCTTTAAAATATACATTTTGTAATCACATACATGGTAAGAGGACCCGAAGATGAACAGACATATGTATGAATCATTGAGCAGATTCTGTACAGCCAGGCAATCAAAACACTCTAATCAAATTTACTCTGATAAGAAATAGAAATTAAATTTAAAAAACAAACATAAGTAAGGAGACATAAACTTCTGGGGGCTTGTCCCAGCACATTCCACTCTAATTTACAACCTCGGAACACTACCTCCAGGAAGACTCTGTTGCCGTAGTAACAAGAGTTGAGAACGTAATAATGCTGCGGCCTTGTGGCTGTTTCCCACAACAGCAGCTTTAAACCCAGTACTAATAGTTGCTTAATAGTCACAAGGACTGCAGGGCTCTAAATGACACCTGCCCTCAAAAAATGCCCTGGGGTAGGGAATAGGCAAGAAAATTCAACACATGAGAAATTTTTCAAGAAGTCAATAAGAGGAGGGAAGTTGTACTCACTCTTTAAAAAAAAAGGAAAAGAAAAAAAAGGACATGCCTAAAGCTCAGTATAAGGAATTATTAGACACATGCAAATTCAAATTCAAAAAGGTTTCAGCTCACACCAGTCATTTCCATCAGCAAAATGTCTATAAACTATAAATGCTGAAGGGGTTTTAGAGAACTGTGTACCTTCTAGCTGCTGGTGGGATGTAAAGTGGTAACAGCACTAACGCAAACTGAATGGAGCTTCTTGACAAGGTAAAAATTGAGCTACCATATGATGCAGCAGGTCACCCTTTGGGCCTATAACCTAAGACCACCTGAATCGGAAAGACACAGGCAGGCAAATGAGCACTGCAGCAATATTGAAATAGCCAAGACATGGAAGCAGAAAAAAGGTTCATAAACAGATGAATGGACAAAGAAGAAGTAGTATACGTACCAAATAGAATAGTAGCCTGGGGGAAAAAATGAACAACGCCGTTTTCAGGACTACAGTTGAGCCTAGAAATAATCATATAAGGTTAACTAACTCAAAAGGGTACGACAAATATCCTATGATAATATTTATACATGTTATCCTAAGATTGCTACCAATGAACATATTTCCACAGAAAAAGACACTCACAGACTTATGAAATAAACTAATGGTTAGCAAAATGAAAGGTGGGAGGATGGGTAAATTAGGACTATGGGGTTAACATACATATACTAATGTATGTTAAGTGTATAACAACATATAACAGATAAACTGTATGAATTATATAATCACCAATACCTTTAAAATATACATTTTGTAATCACATACATGGTAACAGGACCCGAAGATGAACAGACATATGTATGAATCATTGAGCAGATCCTGTACAGCCAGGCAATCAAAACACTCTAATCAAATTTACGCTGATAAGAAATAGAAATGAAATTTAAAAAACAAACATAAGTAAGGAGACATAAACTTCTGGAGGCTTGTCCCAGCACATTCCACTCTAATTTACAACCTCGGAACACTACCTCCAGGAAGACTCTGTTGCCATAGTAACAAGAGTTGAGAACGTAATAATGCTGCCGCCTTGTGGCTGTTTCCCACAACAGCAGCTTTAAACCCAGTGCTAATGGTTGCTTAATAGTCAAAACGACTGCAGGGGTCTAAATGACACCTGCCCTCAAAAAATGCCCTGGGGTAGGGAATACGCAAGAAAATTCAACACATGAGAAATTTTTCAAAAAGTGAATATGAAGAGGGCAGTTGTACTCACACTTTAACAAAAAAAGGAAAAGAAGAAAAAGGATATGCCTAAAGATCAGTATAAGGAATTATTCGCCACATGCGTATCCAACCTCCAAAAAGGTTTCAGCTCACACCAGTCAAATGTCCATCAGCAAAAAGTCTACAAACTATAAATGCTGAAGGGGTTTTAGAGAAATGTATACCTTCTATCTGCTGCTGGGATGAAAAGTGGTAACAGCACTAATGCAAACTGAATGGAGCTGCTTGAAAAGGTAAAAATTGAGCTACCATATGATGCGGCAGGGCACCTCTTCGGCTTATAACCTAAGACTACCAGAATCGGAAAGACACAGGCAGTCAAATGTGCACTGCAGCAATATGGAAATAGCAAAGACATGGAAGCAAAAAAAAATGTCCATAAACAGATGAATGGACAAAGAAGAAGTGGTATACGTACCAAATAGAATAGTAGCCTCGGGAAAAAAATGAACAATGCCGTTTTCAGGACTACAGTTGAGCCTAGAAATAATCATATAAGGTTAAGTAACTCAAAAGGGTACGACAAATATCCTATGTTAACATTTATACATGTTATCCTAAGATAGCTACCAATGAACATATTTCCACAGAAAAAGACACTCACAGACTTATGAAATAAACTAATGGTTAGACAAAATGAAAGGTGGGAGGATGGGTAAACTAGGACTATGGGGTTAACATACATATACTAATGTATGTTAAGTGTATAAAAACATATAACAGATAAACTGTATGAATTATATAATCACCAATACCTTTAAAATATACATTCTGTAATCACATACATGGTAACAGAATCCGAAGATGAACAGACATATGTAGGAATCATTGAGCAGTTTCTGTACAGCCAGACAATCAAAACACTCTAATCAAATTTACTCCGATAAGAAATAGAAATTACATTTAAAAAACAAACCTAAGTAAGGAGACATAAACTTCTGGGGGCTTGTCCCAGCACATTCCACTCTAATTTACAACCTCGGAACACTACCTCCAGGAAGATTCTGTTGCCCTAGTAACAAGAGATGAGAACGTAATAATGCTGCCGCCTTGTGGCTCTTTCCCACAACAGCAGCTTTAAACCCAGTGCTAATGGTTGCTTAATAGTCACATGGACTGCAGGGCTCTAAATGACACCTGCCCTGAAAAATGCCCTGGGGTAGGGAATAGGCAAGAATATTCAACACATGAGAAATTTTTCAAGAAGTCAATAAGAGGAGGGAAGTTGTACTCACTCTTTAAAAAAAAAGGAAAAGAAAAAAATGGACATGCCTACAGCTCAGTAGAATGAATTATTAGACACATGCAAATTCAAATGGAAAAAGGTTTCAGCTCACACCAGTCGTTTCCATCAGCAAAATGTCTACAAACTATAAATGCTGAAGGGGTTTTAGAGAACTGTGTACCTTCTAGCTGCTGGTGGGATGTAAAGTGGTAACAGCACTAACGCAAACTGAATGGAGCTGCTTGAAAAGATAAAAATTGAGCTACCATATGATGCGGCAGGTCACCTTTTGGGCCTATAACCTAAGACCACCTGAATCGGAAAGACACAGGCAGGCAAATGAGCACTGCAGCAATATTGAAATAGCCAAGACATGGAAGCAGAAAAAAGGTTCATAAACAGATGAATGGACAAAGAAGAAGTGGTATACGTACCAAATAGAATAGTAGCCTCGGGAAAAAAATGAACAATGCCGTTTTCAGGACTACAGTTGAGCCTAGAAATAATCATATAAGGTTAAGTAACTCAAAAGTGTATGACAAATATCCTATGAAAACATTTATACATGTTATCCTAAGATTGCTACCAATGAACATATTTCCACAGAAAAAGACACTCACAGACTTATCAAATAAACTAATGGTTAGCCAAAATGAAAGGTGGGAGGATGGGTAAATTAGGACTATGGGGTTAACATACATATACTAATGTATGTTAAGTGTATAAAAACATATAACAGATAAACTGTATGAATTATATAATCACCAATACCTTTAAAATATACATTTTGTAATCACATACATGGTAAGAGGACCCGAAGATGAACAGACATATGTATGAATCATTGAGCAGATTCTGTACAGCCAGGCAATCAAAACACTCTAATCAAATTTACTCTGATAAGAAATAGAAATTAAATTTAAAAAACAAACATAAGTAAGGAGACATAAACTTCTGGGGGCTTGTCCCAGCACATTCCACTCTAATTTACAACCTCGGAACACTACCTCCAGGAAGACTCTGTTGCCGTAGTAACAAGAGTTGAGAACGTAATAATGCTGCGGCCTTGTGGCTGTTTCCCACAACAGCAGCTTTAAACCCAGTACTAATAGTTGCTTAATAGTCACAAGGACTGCAGGGCTCTAAATGACACCTGCCCTCAAAAAATGCCCTGGGGTAGGGAATAGGCAAGAAAATTCAACACATGAGAAATTTTTCAAGAAGTCAATAAGAGGAGGGAAGTTGTACTCACTCTTTAAAAAAAAAGGAAAAGAAAAAAAAGGACATGCCTAAAGCTCAGTATAAGGAATTATTAGACACATGCAAATTCAAATTCAAAAAGGTTTCAGCTCACACCAGTCATTTCCATCAGCAAAATGTCTATAAACTATAAATGCTGAAGGGGTTTTAGAGAACTGTGTACCTTCTAGCTGCTGGTGGGATGTAAAGTGGTAACAGCACTAACGCAAACTGAATGGAGCTTCTTGACAAGGTAAAAATTGAGCTACCATATGATGCAGCAGGTCACCCTTTGGGCCTATAACCTAAGACCACCTGAATCGGAAAGACACAGGCAGGCAAATGAGCACTGCAGCAATATTGAAATAGCCAAGACATGGAAGCAGAAAAAAGGTTCATAAACAGATGAATGGACAAAGAAGAAGTAGTATACGTACCAAATAGAATAGTAGCCTGGGGGAAAAAATGAACAACGCCGTTTTCAGGACTACAGTTGAGCCTAGAAATAATCATATAAGGTTAACTAACTCAAAAGGGTACGACAAATATCCTATGATAATATTTATACATGTTATCCTAAGATTGCTACCAATGAACATATTTCCACAGAAAAAGACACTCACAGACTTATGAAATAAACTAATGGTTAGCAAAATGAAAGGTGGGAGGATGGGTAAATTAGGACTATGGGGTTAACATACATATACTAATGTATGTTAAGTGTATAACAACATATAACAGATAAACTGTATGAATTATATAATCACCAATACCTTTAAAATATACATTTTGTAATCACATACATGGTAACAGGACCCGAAGATGAACAGACATATGTATGAATCATTGAGCAGATCCTGTACAGCCAGGCAATCAAAACACTCTAATCAAATTTACGCTGATAAGAAATAGAAATGAAATTTAAAAAACAAACATAAGTAAGGAGACATAAACTTCTGGGGGCTTGTCCCAGCACATTCCACTCTAATTTACAACCTCAGAACACTACCTCCAGGAAGATTCTGTTGCCCTAGTAACAAGAGTTGAGAACGTAATAATGCTGCCGCCTTGTGGCTGTTTCCCACAACAGCAGCTTTAAACCCAGTGCTAATGGTTGCTTAATAGTCACAACGACTGCAGGGGTCTAAATGACACCTGCCCTCAAAAAGTGCCCTTGGGTAGGGAATAGGCAAGAAAATTCAACACATGAGAAATTTTTCAAAAAGTGAATATGAAGAGGGAAGTTGTACTCACACTTTAACAAAAAAAGGAAAAGAAGAAAAAGGATATGCCTAAAGATCAGTATAAGGAATTATTCGCCACATGCGTATCCAACCTCCAAAAAGGTTTCAGCTCACACCAGTCAAATGGCCATCAGCAAAAAGTCTACAAACTATAAATGCTGAAGGTGTTTTAGAGAAATGTGTACCTTCTATCTGCTGCTGGGATGTAAAGTGGTAACAGCACTAACGCAAACTGAATGGAGCCGCTTGAAAAGGTAGAAATTGAGCTACCATATGATGCGGCAGGGCACCTCTCGGGCTTATAACCTAAGACCACCAGAATCGGAAAGACACAGGCAGTCAAATGTGCACTGCAGCAATACTGAAATAGCCAAGACATGGAAGCAAAAAAAGGTCCATAAACAGATGAATGGACAGAGAAGAAGTGGTATATGGACAGAATGGAATAGTAGCCTCGGGAAAAAAATGAACAATGCCGTTTTCAGGACTACAGTAGAGCCTAGAAATAATAATATAAGGTTAAGTAAGTCAAAAGGGTATGACAAATATCCTATGATATCATTTATACATGTTATCCTAAGATTGCTACCAATGAACATATTTCCACAGAAAAAGACACTCACAGACTTATGAAATAAACTAATGGTTAGCCAAAATGAAAGGGGGGAGGATGGGTAAATTAGGACTATGGGATTAACATAAATATACTAATGTATGTTACATGCATATAAACATATAACAGATAAACTATATGAATTATATAATCACCAATACCTTTAAAATATACATTCTGTATTCACATACATGGTAACAGAATCCGAAGATGAACAGACATATGTAGGAATCATTGAGCAGATTCTGTACAGCCAGACAATCAAAAAACTCTAATCAAATTTACTCCAAAAAGAAATAGAATTAAATTTAATAAACAAACATAAGTAAGGAGACATAAACTTCTGGGGGCTCGTCCCAGCACATTCCACTCTAATTTACAACCACGGAACACTACTTCCAGGAAGATTCTGTTGCCCTAGTAACAAGAGATGAGAACGTAATAATGCTGCCGCCTTGTGGCTGTTTCCTACAACAGCAACATTAAACCCAGTGCTAATGGTTGCTTAATAGTCACAAGGACTGCAGGGCTCTAAATGACACGTGCCCTGAAAAATGCCCTGGGGTAGGGAATAGGCAAGAAAATTCAACACATGAGAAATTTTTCAAGAAGTCAATAAGAGGAGGGAAGTTGTACTCACTCTTTAAAAAAAAAGGAAAAGAAAAAAAAGGACATGCCTAAAGCTCAGTATAAGGAATTATTAGACACATGCAAATTCAAATTCAAAAAGGTTTCAGCTCACACCAGTCATTTCCATCAGCAAAATGTCTATAAACTATAAATGCTGAAGGGGTTTTAGAGAACTGTGTACCTTCTAGCTGCTGGTGGGATGTAAAGTGGTAACAGCACTAACGCAAACTGAATGGAGCTGCTTGAAAAGGTAAAAATTGAGCTACCATATGATGCGGCAGGGCACCTCTTCGGCTTATAACCGAAGACTACCAGAATCGGAAAGACACAGGCAGTCAAATGTGCACTGCAGCAATATTGAAATAGCAAAGACATGGAAGCAAAAAAAATGTCCATAAACAGATGAATGGACAGAGAAGAAGTGGTATATGGACAGAATGGAATAGTAGCCTCGGGGAAAAAATGAACAATGCCGTTTTCAGGACTACAGTAGAGCCTAGAAATAATCATATAAGGTTAAGTAAGTCAAAAGGGTATGACAATTATCCTATGATATCATTTATACATGTTATCCTAAGATTGCTACCAATGAACATATTTCCACAGAAAAAGACACTCACAGACTTATGAAATAAACTAATTGTTAGCCAAAATGAAAGGTGGGAGGACGGGTAAATTAGGACTATGGGGTTAACATACATATACTAATGTATGTTAAGTGTATAAAAACATATAACAGATAAACTGTATGAATTATATAATCACCAATACCTTTAAAATATACATTCTGTAATCACATACATGGGAACAGAATCCGAAGATGAACAGACATATGTAGGAATCATTGAGCAGTTTCTGTACAGCCAGACAATCAAAACACTCTAATCAAATTTACTCCGATAAGAAATAGAAATTAAATTTAAAAAACAAACCTAAGTAAGGAGACATAAACTTCTGGGGGCTTGTCCCAGCACATTCCACTCTAATTTACAACCTCGGAACACTACCTCCAGGAAGATTCTGTTGCCCTAGTAACAAGAGATGAGAACGTAATAATGCTGCCGCCTTGTGGCTCTTTCCCACAACAGCAGCTTTAAACCCAGTGCTAATGGTTGCTTAATAATCACATGGACTGCAGGGCTCTAAATGACACCTGCCCTGAAAAATGCCCTGGGGTAAGGAATAGGCAAGAATATTCAACACATGAGAAATTTTTCAAGAAATCAATAAGAGGAGGGAAGTTGTACTCACTCTTTAAAAAAAAAGGAAAAGAAAAAAAAGGACATGCCTAAACCTCAGTAGAATGAATTATTAGACACATGCAAATTCAAATGGAAAAAGGTTTCAGCTCACACCAATCGTTTCCATCAGCAAAATGTCTACAAACTATAAATGCTGAAGGGGTTTTAGAGAACTGTGTACCTTCTAGCTGCTGGTGGGATGTAAAGTGGTAACAGCACTAACACAAACTGAATGGAGCTGCTTGAAAAGATAAAAATAGAGCTACCATATGATGCGGCAGGTCACCTTTTGGGCCTATAACCTAAGACCACCTGAATCGGAAAGACACAGGCAGGCAAATGAGCACTGCAGCAATATTGAAATAGCCAAGACATGGAAGCAGAAAAAAGGTTCATAAACAGATGAATGGACAAAGAAGAAGTGGTATACGTACCAAACAGAATAGTAGCCTCGGGAAAAAAATGAACAATGCCGTTTTCAGGACTACAGTTGAGCCTAGAAATAATCATATAACGTTAAGTAACTCAAAAGGGTACGACAAATATCCTATGATAACATTTATACATGTTATCCTAAGATAGCTACCAATGAACATATTTCCACAGAAAAAGACACTCACAGACTTATCAAATAAACTAATGGTTAGCCAAAATGAAAGGTGGGAGGATGGGTTAACTAGGACTATGGGGTTAACATACATATACTAATGTATGTTAAGTGTATAAAAACATATAACAGATAAACTGTATGAATTATATAATCACCAATACCTTTAAAATATACATTTTGTAATCACATACATGGTAACAGGACCCGAGGATGAACAGACATATGTATGAATCATTGAGCAGATTCTGTACAGCCAGGCAATCAAAACACTAAAATCAAATTTACTCCGATAAGAAATAGAAATTAAATTTAAAAAACAAACATAATTAAGGAGACATAAACTTCTGGAGGCTTGTCCCAGCACATTCCACTCTAATTTACAACCTCGGAACACTACCTCCAGGAAGACTCTGTTGCCATAGTAACAAGAGTTGAGAACATAATAATGCTGCCGCCTTGTGGCTGTTTCCCACAACAGCAGCTTTAAACCCAGTACTAATAGTTGCTTAATAGTCACAAGGACTGCAGGGCTCTAAATGACACCTGCCCTCAAAAAATGCCCTGGGGTAGGGAATAGGCAAGAAAATTCAACACATGAGAAATTTTTCAAGAAGTCAATAAGAGGAGGGAAGTTGTACTCACTCTTTAAAAAAAAAGGAAAAGAAAAAAAAGGACATGCCTAAAGCTCAGTATAAGGAATTATTAGACACATGCAAATTCAAATTCAAAAAGGTTTCAGCTCACACCAGTCATTTCCATCAGCAAAATGTCTATAAACTATAAATGCTGAAGGGGTTTTAGAGAACTGTGTACCTTCTAGCTGCTGGTGGGATGTAAAGTGGTAACAGCACTAACGCAAACTGAATGGAGCTTCTTGACAAGGTAAAAATTGAGCTACCATATGATGCAGCAGGTCACCCTTTGGGCCTATAACCTAAGACCACCTGAATCGGAAAGACACAGGCAGGCAAATGAGCACTGCAGCAATATTGAAATAGCCAAGACATGGAAGCAGAAAAAAGGTTCATAAACAGATGAATGGACAAAGAAGAAGTAGTATACGTACCAAATAGAATAGTAGCCTGGGGGAAAAAATGAACAACGCCGTTTTCAGGACTACAGTTGAGCCTAGAAATAATCATATAAGGTTAACTAACTCAAAAGGGTACGACAAATATCCTATGATAATATTTATACATGTTATCCTAAGATTGCTACCAATGAACATATTTCCACAGAAAAAGACACTCACAGACTTATGAAATAAACTAATGGTTAGCAAAATGAAAGGTGGGAGGATGGGTAAATTAGGACTATGGGGTTAACATACATATACTAATGTATGTTAAGTGTATAACAACATATAACAGATAAACTGTATGAATTATATAATCACCAATACCTTTAAAATATACATTTTGTAATCACATACATGGTAACAGGACCCGAAGATGAACAGACATATGTATGAATCATTGAGCAGATCCTGTACAGCCAGGCAATCAAAACACTCTAATCAAATTTACGCTGATAAGAAATAGAAATGAAATTTAAAAAACAAACATAAGTAAGGAGACATAAACTTCTGGAGGCTTGTCCCAGCACATTCCACTCTAATTTACAACCTCGGAACACTACCTCCAGGAAGACTCTGTTGCCATAGTAACAAGAGTTGAGAACGTAATAATGCTGCCGCCTTGTGGCTGTTTCCCACAACAGCAGCTTTAAACCCAGTGCTAATGGTTGCTTAATAGTCAAAACGACTGCAGGGGTCTAAATGACACCTGCCCTCAAAAAATGCCCTGGGGTAGGGAATACGCAAGAAAATTCAACACATGAGAAATTTTTCAAAAAGTGAATATGAAGAGGGCAGTTGTACTCACACTTTAACAAAAAAAGGAAAAGAAGAAAAAGGATATGCCTAAAGATCAGTATAAGGAATTATTCGCCACATGCGTATCCAACCTCCAAAAAGGTTTCAGCTCACACCAGTCAAATGGCCATCAGCAAAAAGTCTACAAACTATAAATGCTGAAGGGGTTTTAGAGAAATGTATACCTTCTATCTGCTGCTGGGATGAAAAGTGGTAACAGCACTAATGCAAACTGAATGGAGCTGCTTGAAAAGGTAAAAATTGAGCTACCATATGATGCGGCAGGGCACCTCTTCGGCTTATAACCTAAGACTACCAGAATCGGAAAGACACAGGCAGTCAAATGTGCACTGCAGCAATATGGAAATAGCAAAGACATGGAAGCAAAAAAAAATGTCCATAAACAGATGAATGGACAAAGAAGAAGTGGTATACGTACCAAATAGAATAGTAGCCTCGGGAAAAAAATGAACAATGCCGTTTTCAGGACTACAGTTGAGCCTAGAAATAATCATATAAGGTTAAGTAACTCAAAAGGGTACGACAAATATCCTATGTTAACATTTATACATGTTATCCTAAGATAGCTACCAATGAACATATTTCCACAGAAAAAGACACTCACAGACTTATGAAATAAACTAATGGTTAGACAAAATGAAAGGTGGGAGGATGGGTAAACTAGGACTATGGGGTTAACATACATATACTAATGTATGTTAAGTGTATAAAAACATATAACAGATAAACTGTATGAATTATATAATCACCAATACCTTTAAAATATACATTCTGTAATCACATACATGGTAACAGAATCCGAAGATGAACAGACATATGTAGGAATCATTGAGCAGTTTCTGTACAGCCAGACAATCAAAACACTCTAATCAAATTTACTCCGATAAGAAATAGAAATTACATTTAAAAAACAAACCTAAGTAAGGAGACATAAACTTCTGGGGGCTTGTCCCAGCACATTCCACTCTAATTTACAACCTCGGAACACTACCTCCAGGAAGATTCTGTTGCCCTAGTAACAAGAGATGAGAACGTAATAATGCTGCCGCCTTGTGGCTCTTTCCCACAACAGCAGCTTTAAACCCAGTGCTAATGGTTGCTTAATAGTCACATGGACTGCAGGGCTCTAAATGACACCTGCCCTGAAAAATGCCCTGGGGTAGGGAATAGGCAAGAATATTCAACACATGAGAAATTTTTCAAGAAGTCAATAAGAGGAGGGAAGTTGTACTCACTCTTTAAAAAAAAAGGAAAAGAAAAAAATGGACATGCCTACAGCTCAGTAGAATGAATTATTAGACACATGCAAATTCAAATGGAAAAAGGTTTCAGCTCACACCAGTCGTTTCCATCAGCAAAATGTCTACAAACTATAAATGCTGAAGGGGTTTTAGAGAACTGTGTACCTTCTAGCTGCTGGTGGGATGTAAAGTGGTAACAGCACTAACGCAAACTGAATGGAGCTGCTTGAAAAGATAAAAATTGAGCTACCATATGATGCGGCAGGTCACCTTTTGGGCCTATAACCTAAGACCACCTGAATCGGAAAGACACAGGCAGGCAAATGAGCACTGCAGCAATATTGAAATAGCCAAGACATGGAAGCAGAAAAAAGGTTCATAAACAGATGAATGGACAAAGAAGAAGTGGTATACGTACCAAATAGAATAGTAGCCTCGGGAAAAAAATGAACAATGCCGTTTTCAGGACTACAGTTGAGCCTAGAAATAATCATATAAGGTTAAGTAACTCAAAAGTGTATGACAAATATCCTATGAAAACATTTATACATGTTATCCTAAGATTGCTACCAATGAACATATTTCCACAGAAAAAGACACTCACAGACTTATCAAATAAACTAATGGTTAGCCAAAATGAAAGGTGGGAGGATGGGTAAATTAGGACTATGGGGTTAACATACATATACTAATGTATGTTAAGTGTATAAAAACATATAACAGATAAACTGTATGAATTATATAATCACCAATACCTTTAAAATATACATTTTGTAATCACATACATGGTAAGAGGACCCGAAGATGAACAGACATATGTATGAATCATTGAGCAGATTCTGTACAGCCAGGCAATCAAAACACTCTAATCAAATTTACTCTGATAAGAAATAGAAATTAAATTTAAAAAACAAACATAAGTAAGGAGACATAAACTTCTGGGGGCTTGTCCCAGCACATTCCACTCTAATTTACAACCTCGGAACACTACCTCCAGGAAGACTCTGTTGCCGTAGTAACAAGAGTTGAGAACGTAATAATGCTGCGGCCTTGTGGCTGTTTCCCACAACAGCAGCTTTAAACCCAGTACTAATAGTTGCTTAATAGTCACAAGGACTGCAGGGCTCTAAATGACACCTGCCCTCAAAAAATGCCCTGGGGTAGGGAATAGGCAAGAAAATTCAACACATGAGAAATTTTTCAAGAAGTCAATAAGAGGAGGGAAGTTGTACTCACTCTTTAAAAAAAAAGGAAAAGAAAAAAAAGGACATGCCTAAAGCTCAGTATAAGGAATTATTAGACACATGCAAATTCAAATTCAAAAAGGTTTCAGCTCACACCAGTCATTTCCATCAGCAAAATGTCTATAAACTATAAATGCTGAAGGGGTTTTAGAGAACTGTGTACCTTCTAGCTGCTGGTGGGATGTAAAGTGGTAACAGCACTAACGCAAACTGAATGGAGCTTCTTGACAAGGTAAAAATTGAGCTACCATATGATGCAGCAGGTCACCCTTTGGGCCTATAACCTAAGACCACCTGAATCGGAAAGACACAGGCAGGCAAATGAGCACTGCAGCAATATTGAAATAGCCAAGACATGGAAGCAGAAAAAAGGTTCATAAACAGATGAATGGACAAAGAAGAAGTAGTATACGTACCAAATAGAATAGTAGCCTGGGGGAAAAAATGAACAACGCCGTTTTCAGGACTACAGTGGAGCCTAGAAATAATCATATAAGGTTAACTAACTCAAAAGGGTACGACAAATATCCTATGATAATATTTATACATGTTATCCTAAGATTGCTACCAATGAACATATTTCCACAGAAAAAGACACTCACAGACTTATGAAATAAACTAATGGTTAGCAAAATGAAAGGTGGGAGGATGGGTAAATTAGGACTATGGGGTTAACATACATATACTAATGTATGTTAAGTGTATAACAACATATAACAGATAAACTGTATGAATTATATAATCACCAATACCTTTAAAATATACATTTTGTAATCACATACATGGTAACAGGACCCGAAGATGAACAGACATATGTATGAATCATTGAGCAGATCCTGTACAGCCAGGCAATCAAAACACTCTAATCAAATTTACGCTGATAAGAAATAGAAATGAAATTTAAAAAACAAACATAAGTAAGGAGACATAAACTTCTGGGGGCTTGTCCCAGCACATTCCACTCTAATTTACAACCTCAGAACACTACCTCCAGGAAGATTCTGTTGCCCTAGTAACAAGAGTTGAGAACGTAATAATGCTGCCGCCTTGTGGCTGTTTCCCACAACAGCAGCTTTAAACCCAGTGCTAATGGTTGCTTAATAGTCACAACGACTGCAGGGGTCTAAATGACACCTGCCCTCAAAAAGTGCCCTTGGGTAGGGAATAGGCAAGAAAATTCAACACATGAGAAATTTTTCAAAAAGTGAATATGAAGAGGGAAGTTGTACTCACACTTTAACAAAAAAAGGAAAAGAAGAAAAAGGATATGCCTAAAGATCAGTATAAGGAATTATTCGCCACATGCGTATCCAACCTCCAAAAAGGTTTCAGCTCACACCAGTCAAATGGCCATCAGCAAAAAGTCTACAAACTATAAATGCTGAAGGTGTTTTAGAGAAATGTGTACCTTCTATCTGCTGCTGGGATGTAAAGTGGTAACAGCACTAACGCAAACTGAATGGAGCCGCTTGAAAAGGTAGAAATTGAGCTACCATATGATGCGGCAGGGCACCTCTCGGGCTTATAACCTAAGACCACCAGAATCGGAAAGACACAGGCAGTCAAATGTGCACTGCAGCAATACTGAAATAGCCAAGACATGGAAGCAAAAAAAGGTCCATAAACAGATGAATGGACAGAGAAGAAGTGGTATATGGACAGAATGGAATAGTAGCCTCGGGAAAAAAATGAACAATGCCGTTTTCAGGACTACAGTAGAGCCTAGAAATAATAATATAAGGTTAAGTAAGTCAAAAGGGTATGACAAATATCCTATGATATCATTTATACATGTTATCCTAAGATTGCTACCAATGAACATATTTCCACAGAAAAAGACACTCACAGACTTATGAAATAAACTAATGGTTAGCCAAAATGAAAGGGGGGAGGATGGGTAAATTAGGACTATGGGATTAACATAAATATACTAATGTATGTTACATGCATATAAACATATAACAGATAAACTATATGAATTATATAATCACCAATACCTTTAAAATATACATTCTGTATTCACATACATGGTAACAGAATCCGAAGATGAACAGACATATGTAGGAATCATTGAGCAGATTCTGTACAGCCAGACAATCAAAAAACTCTAATCAAATTTACTCCAAAAAGAAATAGAATTAAATTTAATAAACAAACATAAGTAAGGAGACATAAACTTCTGGGGGCTCGTCCCAGCACATTCCACTCTAATTTACAACCACGGAACACTACTTCCAGGAAGATTCTGTTGCCCTAGTAACAAGAGATGAGAACGTAATAATGCTGCCGCCTTGTGGCTGTTTCCTACAACAGCAACATTAAACCCAGTGCTAATGGTTGCTTAATAGTCACAAGGACTGCAGGGCTCTAAATGACACGTGCCCTGAAAAATGCCCTGGGGTAGGGAATAGGCAAGAAAATTCAACACATGAGAAATTTTTCAAGAAGTCAATAAGAGGAGGGAAGTTGTACTCACTCTTTAAAAAAAAAGGAAAAGAAAAAAAAGGACATGCCTAAAGCTCAGTATAAGGAATTATTAGACACATGCAAATTCAAATTCAAAAAGGTTTCAGCTCACACCAGTCATTTCCATCAGCAAAATGTCTATAAACTATAAATGCTGAAGGGGTTTTAGAGAACTGTGTACCTTCTAGCTGCTGGTGGGATGTAAAGTGGTAACAGCACTAACGCAAACTGAATGGAGCTGCTTGAAAAGGTAAAAATTGAGCTACCATATGATGCGGCAGGGCACCTCTTCGGCTTATAACCGAAGACTACCAGAATCGGAAAGACACAGGCAGTCAAATGTGCACTGCAGCAATATTGAAATAGCAAAGACATGGAAGCAAAAAAAATGTCCATAAACAGATGAATGGACAGAGAAGAAGTGGTATATGGACAGAATGGAATAGTAGCCTCGGGGAAAAAATGAACAATGCCGTTTTCAGGACTACAGTAGAGCCTAGAAATAATCATATAAGGTTAAGTAAGTCAAAAGGGTATGACAATTATCCTATGATATCATTTATACATGTTATCCTAAGATTGCTACCAATGAACATATTTCCACAGAAAAAGACACTCACAGACTTATGAAATAAACTAATTGTTAGCCAAAATGAAAGGTGGGAGGACGGGTAAATTAGGACTATGGGGTTAACATACATATACTAATGTATGTTAAGTGTATAAAAACATATAACAGATAAACTGTATGAATTATATAATCACCAATACCTTTAAAATATACATTCTGTAATCACATACATGGGAACAGAATCCGAAGATGAACAGACATATGTAGGAATCATTGAGCAGTTTCTGTACAGCCAGACAATCAAAACACTCTAATCAAATTTACTCCGATAAGAAATAGAAATTAAATTTAAAAAACAAACCTAAGTAAGGAGACATAAACTTCTGGGGGCTTGTCCCAGCACATTCCACTCTAATTTACAACCTCGGAACACTACCTCCAGGAAGATTCTGTTGCCCTAGTAACAAGAGATGAGAACGTAATAATGCTGCCGCCTTGTGGCTCTTTCCCACAACAGCAGCTTTAAACCCAGTGCTAATGGTTGCTTAATAATCACATGGACTGCAGGGCTCTAAATGACACCTGCCCTGAAAAATGCCCTGGGGTAAGGAATAGGCAAGAATATTCAACACATGAGAAATTTTTCAAGAAATCAATAAGAGGAGGGAAGTTGTACTCACTCTTTAAAAAAAAAGGAAAAGAAAAAAAAGGACATGCCTAAACCTCAGTAGAATGAATTATTAGACACATGCAAATTCAAATGGAAAAAGGTTTCAGCTCACACCAATCGTTTCCATCAGCAAAATGTCTACAAACTATAAATGCTGAAGGGGTTTTAGAGAACTGTGTACCTTCTAGCTGCTGGTGGGATGTAAAGTGGTAACAGCACTAACACAAACTGAATGGAGCTGCTTGAAAAGATAAAAATAGAGCTACCATATGATGCGGCAGGTCACCTTTTGGGCCTATAACCTAAGACCACCTGAATCGGAAAGACACAGGCAGGCAAATGAGCACTGCAGCAATATTGAAATAGCCAAGACATGGAAGCAGAAAAAAGGTTCATAAACAGATGAATGGACAAAGAAGAAGTGGTATACGTACCAAACAGAATAGTAGCCTCGGGAAAAAAATGAACAATGCCGTTTTCAGGACTACAGTTGAGCCTAGAAATAATCATATAACGTTAAGTAACTCAAAAGGGTACGACAAATATCCTATGATAACATTTATACATGTTATCCTAAGATAGCTACCAATGAACATATTTCCACAGAAAAAGACACTCACAGACTTATCAAATAAACTAATGGTTAGCCAAAATGAAAGGTGGGAGGATGGGTTAACTAGGACTATGGGGTTAACATACATATACTAATGTATGTTAAGTGTATAAAAACATATAACAGATAAACTGTATGAATTATATAATCACCAATACCTTTAAAATATACATTTTGTAATCACATACATGGTAACAGGACCCGAGGATGAACAGACATATGTATGAATCATTGAGCAGATTCTGTACAGCCAGGCAATCAAAACACTAAAATCAAATTTACTCCGATAAGAAATAGAAATTAAATTTAAAAAACAAACATAATTAAGGAGACATAAACTTCTGGAGGCTTGTCCCAGCACATTCCACTCTAATTTACAACCTCGGAACACTACCTCCAGGAAGACTCTGTTGCCATAGTAACAAGAGTTGAGAACATAATAATGCTGCCGCCTTGTGGCTGTTTCCCACAACAGCAGCTTTAAACCCAGTGCTAATGGTTGCTTCATAGTCAAAACGACTGCAGGGGTCTAAATGACACCTGCCCTCAAAAAATACCCTGGGGTAGGGAATAGGCAAGAAAATTCAACACATGAGAAATTTTTCAAGAAGTCAATAAGAGGAGGGAAGTTGTACTCACTCTTTAAAAAAAAGGAAAAGAAAAAAAAGGACATGCCTAAAGCTCAGTATAAGGAATTATTAGACACATGCAAATTCAAATTCAAAAAGGTTTCAGCTCACACCAGTCATTTCCATCAGCAAAATGTCTATAAACTATAAATGCTGAAGGGGTTTTAGAGAACTGTGTACCTTCTAGCTGCTGGTGGGATGTAAAGTGGTAACAGCACTAACGCAAACTGAATGGAGCTTCTTGACAAGGTAAAAATTGAGCTACCATATGATGCAGCAGGTCACCCTTTGGGCCTATAACCTAAGACCACCTGAATCGGAAAGACACAGGCAGGCAAATGAGCACTGCAGCAATATTGAAATAGCCAAGACATGGAAGCAGAAAAAAGGTTCATAAACAGATGAATGGACAAAGAAGAAGTAGTATACGTACCAAATAGAATAGTAGCCTGGGGAAAAAAATGAACAACGCCGTTTTCAGGACTACAGTTGAGCCTAGAAATAATCATATAAGGTTAACTAACTCAAAAGGGTACGACAAATATCCTATGATAATATTTATACATGTTATCCTAAGATTGCTACCAATGAACATATTTCCACAGAAAAAGACACTCACAGACTTATGAAATAAACTAATGGTTAGCAAACTGAAAGGTGGGAGGATGGGTAAATTAGGACTATGGGGTTAACATACATATACTAATGTATGTTAAGTGTATAACAACATATAACAGATAAACTGTATGAATTATATAATCACCAATACCTTTAAAATATACATTTTGTAATCACATACATGGTAACAGGACCCGAAGATGAACAGACATATGTATGAATCATTGAGCAGATCCTGTACAGCCAGGCAATCAAAACACTCTAATCAAATTTACGCTGATAAGAAATAGAAATGAAATTTAAAAAACAAACATAAGTAAGGAGACATAAACTTCTGGGGGCTTGTCCCAGCACATTCCACTCTAATTTACAACCTCAGAACACTACCTCCAGGAAGATTCTGTTGCCCTAGTAACAAGAGTTGAGAACGTAATAATGCTGCCGCCTTGTGGCTGTTTCCCACAACAGCAGCTTTAAACCCAGTGCTAATGGTTGCTTAATAGTCACAACGACTGCAGGGGTCTAAATGACACCTGCCCTCAAAAAGTGCCCTTGGGTAGGGAATAGGCAAGAAAATTCAACACATGAGAAATTTTTCAAAAAGTGAATATGAAGAGGGAAGTTGTACTCACACTTTAACAAAAAAAGGAAAAGAAGAAAAAGGATATGCCTAAAGATCAGTATAAGGAATTATTCGCCACATGCGTATCCAACCTCCATAAAGGTTTCAGCTCACAACAGTCAAATGGCCATCAGCAAAAGTCTACAAACTATAAATGCTGAAGGTGTTTTAGAGAAATGTGTACCTTCTATCTGCTGCTGGGATGTAAAGTGGTAACAGCACTAACGCAAACTGAATGGAGCCGCTTGAAAAGGTAGAAATTGAGCTACCATATGATGCGGCAGGGCACCTCTCGGGCTTATAACCTAAGACCACCAGAATCGGAAAGACACAGGCAGTCAAATGTGCACTGCAGCAATACTGAAATAGCCAAGACATGGAAGCAAAAAAAGGTCCATAAACAGATGAATGGACAGAGAAGAAGTGGTATATGGACAGAATGGAATAGTAGCCTCGGGAAAAAAATGAACAATGCCGTTTTCAGGACTACAGTGGAGCCTAGAAATAATAATATAAGGTTAAGTAAGTCAAAAGGGTATGACAAATATCCTATGATATCATTTGTACATGTTATCCTAAGATTGCTACCAATGAACATATTTCCACAGAAAAAGACACTCACAGACTTATGAAATAAACTAATGGTTAGCCAAAATGAAAGGGGGGAGGATGGGTAAATTAGGACTATGGGATTAACATAAATATACTAATGTATGTTACATGCATATAAACATATAACAGATAAACTATATGAATTATATAATCACCAATACCTTTAAAATATACATTCTGTATTCACATACATGGTAACAGAATCCGAAGATGAACAGACATATGTAGGAATCATTGAGCAGATTCTGTACAGCCAGACAATCAAAAAACTCTAATCAAATTTACTCCAAAAAGAAATAGAATTAAATTTAAAAAACAAACATAAGTAAGGAGACATAAACTTCTGGGGGCTCGTCCCAGCACATTCCACTCTAATTTACAACCACGGAACACTACCTCCAGGAAGATTCTGTTGCCCTAGTAACAAGAGATGAGAACGTAATAATGCTGCCGACTTGTGGCTGTTTCCCACAACAGCAGCATTAAACCCAGTGCTAATGGTTGCTTAATAGTCACAAGGACTGCAGGGCTCTAAATGACACCTGCCCTGAAAAATGCCCTGGGGTAGGGAATAGGCAAGAAAATTCAACACATGAGAAATTTTTCAAGAAGTCAATAAGAGGAGGGAAGTTGTACTCACTCTTTAAAAAAAAGGAAAAGAAAAAAAAGGACATGCCTAAAGCTCAGTATAAGGAATTATTAGACACATGCAAATTCAAATTCAACAAGGTTTCAGCTCACACCAGTCATTTCCATCAGCAAAATGTCTATAAACTATAAATGCTGAAGGGGTTTTAGAGAACTGTGTACCTTCTAGCTGCTGGTGGGATGTAAAGTGGTAACAGCACTAACGCAAACTGAATGGAGCTGCTTGAAAAGGTAAAAATTGAGCTACCATATGATGCAGCAGGGCACCTCATGGGCTTATAACCTAAGACTACCAGAATCGGAAAGACACAGGCAGTCAAATGTGCACTGCAGCAATATTGAAATAGCAAAGACATGGAAGCAAAAAAAATGTCCATAAACAGATGAATGGACAGAGAAGAAGTGGTATATGGACAGAATGGAATAGTAGCCTCGGGGAAAAAATGAACAATGCCGTTTTCAGGACTACAGTAGAGCCTAGAAATAATCATATAAGGTTAAGTAAGTCAAAAGGGTATGACAATTATCCTATGATATCATTTATACATGTTATCCTAAGATTGCTACCAATGAACATATTTCCACAGAAAAAGACACTCACAGACTTATGAAATAAACTAATTGTTAGCCAAAATGAAAGGTGGGAGGATGGGTAAATTAGGACTATGGGGTTAACATACATATACTAATGTATGTTAAGTGTATAAAAACATATAACAGATAAACTGTATGAATTATATAATCACCAATACCTTTAAAATATACATTCTGTAATCACATACATGGTAACAGAATTCGAAGATGAACAGACATATGTAGGAATCATTGAGCAGTTTCTGTACAGCCAGACAATCAAAACACTCTAATCAAATTTACTCCGATAAGAAATAGAAATTACATTTAAAAAACAAACCTAAGTAAGGAGACATAAACTTCTGGGGGCTTGTCCCAGCACATTCCACTCTAATTTACAACCTCGGAACACTACCTCCAGGAAGATTCTGTTGCCCTAGTAACAAGAGATGAGAACGTAATAATGCTGCCGCCTTGTGGCTCTTTCTCACAACAGCAGCTTTAAACCCAGTGCTAATGGTTGCTTAATAGTCACATGGACTGCAGGGCTCTAAATGACACCTGCCCTGAAAAATGCCCTGGGGTAAGGAATAGGCAAGAATATTCAACACATGAGAAATTTTTCAAGAAATCAATAAGAGGAGGGAAGTTGTACTCACTCTTTAAAAAAAAAGGAAAAGAAAAAAAAGGACATGCCTAAAGCTCAGTAGAATGAATTATTAGACACATGCAAATTCAAATGGAAAAAGGTTTCAGCTCACACCAATCGTTTCCATCAGCAAAATGTCTACAAACTATAAATGCTGAAGGGGTTTTAGAGAACTGTGTACCTTCTAGCTGCTGGTGGGATGTAAAGTGGTAACAGCACTAACACAAACTGAATGGAGCTGCTTGAAAAGATAAAAATTGAGGTACCATATGATGCGGCAGGTCACCTTTTGGGCCTATAACCTAAGACCACCTGAATCGGAAAGACACAGGCAGGCAAATGAGCACTGCAGCAATATTGAAATAGCCAAGACATGGAAGCAGAAAAAAGGTTCATAAACAGATGAATGGACAAAGAAGAAGTGGTATACGTACCAAATAGAATAGTAGCCTCGGGAAAAAAATGAACAATGCCGTTTTCAGGACTACAGTTGAGCCTAGAAATAATCATATAACGTTAAGTAACTCAAAAGGGTACGACAAATATCCTATGATAACATTTATACATGTTATCCTAAGATTGCTACCAATGAACATATTTCCACAGAAAAAGACACTCACAGACTTATCAAATAAACTAATGGTTAGCCAAAATGAAAGGTGGGAGGATGGGTTAACTAGGACTATGGGGTTAACATACATATACTAATGTATGTTAAGTGTATAAAAACATATAACAGATAAACTGTATGAATTATATAATCACCAATACCTTTAAAATATACATTTTGTAATCACATACATGGTAACAGGACCCGAGGATGAACAGACATATGTATGAATCATTGAGCAGATTCTGTACAGCCAGGCAATCAAAACACTCTAATCAAATTTACTCCGATAAGAAATAGAAATTAAATTTAAAAAACAAACATAAGTAAGGAGACATAAACTTCTGGAGGCTTGTCCCAGCACATTCCACTCTAATTTACAACCTCGGAACACTACCTCCAGGAAGACTCTGTTGCCATAGTAACAAGAGTTGAGAACGTAATAATGCTGCCGCCTTGTGGCTGTTTCCCACAACAGCAGCTTTAAACCCAGTGCTAATGGTTGCTTAATAGTCAAAACGACTGCAGGGGTCTAAATGACACCTGCCCTCAAAAAATGCCCTGGGGTAGGGAATACGCAAGAAAATTCAACACATGAGAAATTTTTCAAAAAGTGAATATGAAGAGGGCAGTTGTACTCACACTTTAACAAAAAAAGGAAAAGAAGAAAAAGGATATGCCTAAAGATCAGTATAAGGAATTATTCGCCACATGCGTATCCAACCTCCAAAAAGGTTTCAGCTCACACCAGTCAAATGGCCATCAGCAAAAAGTCTACAAACTATAAATGCTGAAGGGGTTTTAGAGAAATGTATACCTTCTATCTGCTGCTGGGATGAAAAGTGGTAACAGCACTAATGCAAACTGAATGGAGCTGCTTGAAAAGGTAAAAATTGAGCTACCATATGATGCGGCAGGGCACCTCTTGGGCTTATAACCTAAGACTACCAGAATCGGAAAGACACAGGCAGTCAAATGTGCACTGCAGCAATATGGAAATAGCAAAGACATGGAAGCAAAAAAAATGTCCATAAACAGATGAATGGACAAAGAAGAAGTGGTATACGTACCAAATAGAATAGTAGCCTCGGGAAAAAAATGAACAATGCCGTTTTCAGGACTACAGTTGAGCCTAGAAATAATCATATAAGGTTAAGTAACTCAAAAGGGTACGACAAATATCCTATGATAACATTTATACATGTTATCCTAAGATAGCTACCAATGAACATATTTCCACAGAAAAAGACACTCACAGACTTATGAAATAAACTAATGGTTAGACAAAATGAAAGGTGGGAGGATGGGTAAATTAGGACTATGGGGTTAACATACATATACTAATGTATGTTAAGTGTATAAAAACATATAACAGATAAACTGTATGAATTATATAATCACCAATACCTTTAAAATATACATTCTGTAATCACATACATGGTAACAGAATCCGAAGATGAACAGACATATGTAGGAATCATTGAGCAGTTTCTGTACAGCCAGACAATCAAAACACTCTAATCAAATTTACTCCGATAAGAAATAGAAATTAAATTTAAAAAACAAACCTAAGTAAGGAGACATAAACTTCTGGGGGCTTGTCCCAGCACATTCCACTCTAATTTACAACCTCGGAACACTACCTCCAGGAAGATTCTGTTGCCCTAGTAACAAGAGATGAGAACGTAATAATGCTGCCGCCTTGTGGCTCTTTCCCACAACAGCAGCTTTAAACCCAGTGCTAATGGTTGCTTAATAATCACATGGACTGCAGGGCTCTAAATGACACCTGCCCTGAAAAATGCCCTGGGGTAAGGAATAGGCAAGAATATTCAACACATGAGAAATTTTTCAAGAAATCAATAAGAGGAGGGAAGTTGTACTCACTCTTTAAAAAAAAAGGAAAAGAAAAAAAAGGACATGCCTAAACCTCAGTAGAATGAATTATTAGACACATGCAAATTCAAATGGAAAAAGGTTTCAGCTCACACCAATCGTTTCCATCAGCAAAATGTCTACAAACTATAAATGCTGAAGGGGTTTTAGAGAACTGTGTACCTTCTAGCTGCTGGTGGGATGTAAAGTGGTAACAGCACTAACACAAACTGAATGGAGCTGCTTGAAAAGATAAAAATAGAGCTACCATATGATGCGGCAGGTCACCTTTTGGGCCTATAACCTAAGACCACCTGAATCGGAAAGACACAGGCAGGCAAATGAGCACTGCAGCAATATTGAAATAGCCAAGACATGGAAGCAGAAAAAAGGTTCATAAACAGATGAATGGACAAAGAAGAAGTGGTATACGTACCAAACAGAATAGTAGCCTCGGGAAAAAAATGAACAATGCCGTTTTCAGGACTACAGTTGAGCCTAGAAATAATCATATAACGTTAAGTAACTCAAAAGGGTACGACAAATATCCTATGATAACATTTATACATGTTATCCTAAGATAGCTACCAATGAACATATTTCCACAGAAAAAGACACTCACAGACTTATCAAATAAACTAATGGTTAGCCAAAATGAAAGGTGGGAGGATGGGTTAACTAGGACTATGGGGTTAACATACATATACTAATGTATGTTAAGTGTATAAAAACATATAACAGATAAACTGTATGAATTATATAATCACCAATACCTTTAAAATATACATTTTGTAATCACATACATGGTAACAGGACCCGAGGATGAACAGACATATGTATGAATCATTGAGCAGATTCTGTACAGCCAGGCAATCAAAACACTAAAATCAAATTTACTCCGATAAGAAATAGAAATTAAATTTAAAAAACAAACATAAGTAAGGAGACATAAACTTCTGGAGGCTTGTCCCAGCACATTCCACTCTAATTTACAACCTCGGAACACTACCTCCAGGAAGACTCTGTTGCCATAGTAACAAGAGTTGAGAACATAATAATGCTGCCGCCTTGTGGCTGTTTCCCACAACAGCAGCTTTAAACCCAGTGCTAATGGTTGCTTAATAGTCAAAACGACTGCAGGGGTCTAAATGACACCTGCCCTCAAAAAATACCCTGGGGTAGGGAATAGGCAAGAAAATTCAACACATGAGAAATTTTTCAAGAAGTCAATAAGAGGAGGGAAGTTGTACTCACTCTTTAAAAAAAAGGAAAAGAAAAAAAAGGACATGCCTAAAGCTCAGTATAAGGAATTATTAGACACATGCAAATTCAAATTCAAAAAGGTTTCAGCTCACACCAGTCATTTCCATCAGCAAAATGTCTATAAACTATAAATGCTGAAGGGGTTTTAGAGAACTGTGTACCTTCTAGCTGCTGGTGGGATGTAAAGTGGTAACAGCACTAACGCAAACTGAATGGAGCTTCTTGACAAGGTAAAAATTGAGCTACCATATGATGCAGCAGGTCACCCTTTGGGCCTATAACCTAAGACCACCTGAATCGGAAAGACACAGGCAGGCAAATGAGCACTGCAGCAATATTGAAATAGCCAAGACATGGAAGCAGAAAAAAGGTTCATAAACAGATGAATGGACAAAGAAGAAGTAGTATACGTACCAAATAGAATAGTAGCCTGGGGAAAAAAATGAACAACGCCGTTTTCAGGACTACAGTTGAGCCTAGAAATAATCATATAAGGTTAACTAACTCAAAAGGGTACGACAAATATCCTATGATAATATTTATACATGTTATCCTAAGATTGCTACCAATGAACATATTTCCACAGAAAAAGACACTCACAGACTTATGAAATAAACTAATGGTTAGCAAACTGAAAGGTGGGAGGATGGGTAAATTAGGACTATGGGGTTAACATACATATACTAATGTATGTTAAGTGTATAACAACATATAACAGATAAACTGTATGAATTATATAATCACCAATACCTTTAAAATATACATTTTGTAATCACATACATGGTAACAGGACCCGAAGATGAACAGACATATGTATGAATCATTGAGCAGATCCTGTACAGCCAGGCAATCAAAACACTCTAATCAAATTTACGCTGATAAGAAATAGAAATGAAATTTAAAAAACAAACATAAGTAAGGAGACATAAACTTCTGGGGGCTTGTCCCAGCACATTCCACTCTAATTTACAACCTCAGAACACTACCTCCAGGAAGATTCTGTTGCCCTAGTAACAAGAGTTGAGAACGTAATAATGCTGCCGCCTTGTGGCTGTTTCCCACAACAGCAGCTTTAAACCCAGTGCTAATGGTTGCTTAATAGTCACAACGACTGCAGGGGTCTAAATGACACCTGCCCTCAAAAAGTGCCCTTGGGTAGGGAATAGGCAAGAAAATTCAACACATGAGAAATTTTTCAAAAAGTGAATATGAAGAGGGAAGTTGTACTCACACTTTAACAAAAAAAGGAAAAGAAGAAAAAGGATATGCCTAAAGATCAGTATAAGGAATTATTCGCCACATGCGTATCCAACCTCCATAAAGGTTTCAGCTCACAACAGTCAAATGGCCATCAGCAAAAGTCTACAAACTATAAATGCTGAAGGTGTTTTAGAGAAATGTGTACCTTCTATCTGCTGCTGGGATGTAAAGTGGTAACAGCACTAACGCAAACTGAATGGAGCCGCTTGAAAAGGTAGAAATTGAGCTACCATATGATGCGGCAGGGCACCTCTCGGGCTTATAACCTAAGACCACCAGAATCGGAAAGACACAGGCAGTCAAATGTGCACTGCAGCAATACTGAAATAGCCAAGACATGGAAGCAAAAAAAGGTCCATAAACAGATGAATGGACAGAGAAGAAGTGGTATATGGACAGAATGGAATAGTAGCCTCGGGAAAAATATGAACAATGCCGTTTTCAGGACTACAGTGGAGCCTAGAAATAATAATATAAGGTTAAGTAAGTCAAAAGGGTATGACAAATATCCTATGATATCATTTGTACATGTTATCCTAAGATTGCTACCAATGAACATATTTCCACAGAAAAAGACACTCACAGACTTATGAAATAAACTAATGGTTAGCCAAAATGAAAGGGGGGAGGATGGGTAAATTAGGACTATGGGATTAACATAAATATACTAATGTATGTTACATGCATATAAACATATAACAGATAAACTATATGAATTATATAATCACCAATACCTTTAAAATATACATTCTGTATTCACATACATGGTAACAGAATCCGAAGATGAACAGACATATGTAGGAATCATTGAGCAGATTCTGTACAGCCAGACAATCAAAAAACTCTAATCAAATTTACTCCAAAAAGAAATAGAATTAAATTTAAAAAACAAACATAAGTAAGGAGACATAAACTTCTGGGGGCTCGTCCCAGCACATTCCACTCTAATTTACAACCACGGAACACTACCTCCAGGAAGATTCTGTTGCCCTAGTAACAAGAGATGAGAACGTAATAATGCTGCCGCCTTGTGGCTGTTTCCCACAACAGCAGCATTAAACCCAGTGCTAATGGTTGCTTAATAGTCACAAGGACTGCAGGGCTCTAAATGACACCTGCCCTGAAAAATGCCCTGGGGTAGGGAATAGGCAAGAAAATTCAACACATGAGAAATTTTTCAAGAAGTCAATAAGAGGAGGGAAGTTGTACTCACTCTTTAAAAAAAAGGAAAAGAAAAAAAAGGACATGCCTAAAGCTCAGTATAAGGAATTATTAGACACATGCAAATTCAAATTCAACAAGGTTTCAGCTCACACCAGTCATTTCCATCAGCAAAATGTCTATAAACTATAAATGCTGAAGGGGTTTTAGAGAACTGTGTACCTTCTAGCTGCTGGTGGGATGTAAAGTGGTAACAGCACTAACGCAAACTGAATGGAGCTGCTTGAAAAGGTAAAAATTGAGCTACCATATGATGCAGCAGGGCACCTCATGGGCTTATAACCTAAGACTACCAGAATCGGAAAGACACAGGCAGTCAAATGTGCACTGCAGCAATATTGAAATAGCAAAGACATGGAAGCAAAAAAAATGTCCATAAACAGATGAATGGACAGAGAAGAAGTGGTATATGGACAGAATGGAATAGTAGCCTCGGGGAAAAAATGAACAATGCCGTTTTCAGGACTACAGTAGAGCCTAGAAATAATCATATAAGGTTAAGTAAGTCAAAAGGGTATGACAATTATCCTATGATATCATTTATACATGTTATCCTAAGATTGCTACCAATGAACATATTTCCACAGAAAAAGACACTCACAGACTTATGAAATAAACTAATTGTTAGCCAAAATGAAAGGTGGGAGGATGGGTAAATTAGGACTATGGGGTTAACATACATATACTAATGTATGTTAAGTGTATAAAAACATATAACAGATAAACTGTATGAATTATATAATCACCAATACCTTTAAAATATACATTCTGTAATCACATACATGGTAACAGAATTCGAAGATGAACAGACATATGTAGGAATCATTGAGCAGTTTCTGTACAGCCAGACAATCAAAACACTCTAATCAAATTTACTCCGATAAGAAATAGAAATTACATTTAAAAAACAAACCTAAGTAAGGAGACATAAACTTCTGGGGGCTTGTCCCAGCACATTCCACTCTAATTTACAACCTCGGAACACTACCTCCAGGAAGATTCTGTTGCCCTAGTAACAAGAGATGAGAACGTAATAATGCTGCCGCCTTGTGGCTCTTTCTCACAACAGCAGCTTTAAACCCAGTGCTAATGGTTGCTTAATAGTCACATGGACTGCAGGGCTCTAAATGACACCTGCCCTGAAAAATGCCCTGGGGTAAGGAATAGGCAAGAATATTCAACACATGAGAAATTTTTCAAGAAATCAATAAGAGGAGGGAAGTTGTACTCACTCTTTAAAAAAAAAGGAAAAGAAAAAAAAGGACATGCCTAAAGCTCAGTAGAATGAATTATTAGACACATGCAAATTCAAATGGAAAAAGGTTTCAGCTCACACCAATCGTTTCCATCAGCAAAATGTCTACAAACTATAAATGCTGAAGGGGTTTTAGAGAACTGTGTACCTTCTAGCTGCTGGTGGGATGTAAAGTGGTAACAGCACTAACACAAACTGAATGGAGCTGCTTGAAAAGATAAAAATAGAGCTACCATATGATGCGGCAGGTCACCTTTTGGGCCTATAACCTAAGACCACCTGAATCGGAAAGACACAGGCAGGCAAATGAGCACTGCAGCAATATTGAAATAGCCAAGACATGGAAGCAGAAAAAAGGTTCATAAACAGATGAATGGACAAAGAAGAAGTGGTATACGTACCAAACAGAATAGTAGCCTCGGGAAAAAAATGAACAATGCCGTTTTCAGGACTACAGTTGAGCCTAGAAATAATCATATAACGTTAAGTAACTCAAAAGGGTACGACAAATATCCTATGATAACATTTATACATGTTATCCTAAGATAGCTACCAATGAACATATTTCCACAGAAAAAGACACTCACAGACTTATCAAATAAACTAATGGTTAGCCAAAATGAAAGGTGGGAGGATGGGTTAACTAGGACTATGGGGTTAACATACATATACTAATGTATGTTAAGTGTATAAAAACATATAACAGATAAACTGTATGAATTATATAATCACCAATACCTTTAAAATATACATTTTGTAATCACATACATGGTAACAGGACCCGAGGATGAACAGACATATGTATGAATCATTGAGCAGATTCTGTACAGCCAGGCAATCAAAACACTAAAATCAAATTTACTCCGATAAGAAATAGAAATTAAATTTAAAAAACAAACATAAGTAAGGAGACATAAACTTCTGGAGGCTTGTCCCAGCACATTCCACTCTAATTTACAACCTCGGAACACTACCTCCAGGAAGACTCTGTTGCCATAGTAACAAGAGTTGAGAACGTAATAATGCTGCCGCCTTGTGGCTGTTTCCCACAACAGCAGCTTTAAACCCAGTGCTAATGGTTGCTTAATAGTCAAAACGACTGCAGGGGTCTAAATGACACCTGCCCTCAAAAAATGCCCTGGGGTAGGGAATACGCAAGAAAATTCAACACATGAGAAATTTTTCAAAAAGTGAATATGAAGAGGGCAGTTGTACTCACACTTTAACAAAAAAAGGAAAAGAAGAAAAAGGATATGCCTAAAGATCAGTATAAGGAATTATTCGCCACATGCGTATCCAACCTCCAAAAAGGTTTCAGCTCACACCAGTCAAATGGCCATCAGCAAAAAGTCTACAAACTATAAATGCTGAAGGGGTTTTAGAGAAATGTATACCTTCTATCTGCTGCTGGGATGAAAAGTGGTAACAGCACTAATGCAAACTGAATGGAGCTGCTTGAAAAGGTAAAAATTGAGCTACCATATGATGCGGCAGGGCACCTCTTGGGCTTATAACCTAAGACTACCAGAATCGGAAAGACACAGGCAGTCAAATGTGCACTGCAGCAATATGGAAATAGCAAAGACATGGAAGCAAAAAAAATGTCCATAAACAGATGAATGGACAAAGAAGAAGTGGTATACGTACCAAATAGAATAGTAGCCTCGGGAAAAAAATGAACAATGCCGTTTTCAGGACTACAGTTGAGCCTAGAAATAATCATATAAGGTTAAGTAACTCAAAAGGGTACGACAAATATCCTGTGATAACATTTATACATGTTATCCTAAGATAGCTACCAATGAACATATTTCCACAGAAAAAGACACTCACAGACTTATGAAATAAACTAATGGTTAGACAAAATGAAAGGTGGGAGGATGGGTAAACTAGGACTATGGGGTTAACATACATATACTAATGTATGTTAAGTGTATAAGAACATATAACAGATAAACTGTATGAATTATATAATCACCAATACCTTTAAAATATACATTCTGTAATCACATACATGGGAACAGAATCCGAAGATGAACAGACATATGTAGGAATCATTGAGCAGTTTCTGTACAGCCAGACAATCAAAACACTCTAATCAAATTTACTCCGATAAGAAATAGAAATTAAATTTAAAAAACAAACCTAAGTAAGGAGACATAAACTTCTGGGGGCTTGTCCCAGCACATTCCACTCTAATTTACAACCTCGGAACACTACCTCCAGGAAGATTCTGTTGCCCTAGTAACAAGAGATGAGAACGTAATAATGCTGCCGCCTTGTGGCTCTTTCCCACAACAGCAGCTTTAAACCCAGTGCTAATGGTTGCTTAATAATCACATGGACTGCAGGGCTCTAAATGACACCTGCCCTGAAAAATGCCCTGGGGTAAGGAATAGGCAAGAATATTCAACACATGAGAAATTTTTCAAGAAATCAATAAGAGGAGGGAAGTTGTACTCACTCTTTAAAAAAAAAGGAAAAGAAAAAAAAGGACATGCCTAAAACTCAGTAGAATGAATTATTAGACACATGCAAATTCAAATGGAAAAAGGTTTCAGCTCACACCAATCGTTTCCATCAGCAAAATGTCTACAAACTATAAATGCTGAAGGGGTTTTAGAGAACTGTGTACCTTCTAGCTGCTGGTGGGATGTAAAGTGGTAACAGCACTAACACAAACTGAATGGAGCTGCTTGAAAAGATAAAAATAGAGCTACCATATGATGCGGCAGGTCACCTTTTGGGCCTATAACCTAAGACCACCTGAATCGGAAAGACACAGGCAGGCAAATGAGCACTGCAGCAATATTGAAATAGCCAAGACATGGAAGCAGAAAAAAGGTTCATAAACAGATGAATGGACAAAGAAGAAGTGGTATACGTACCAAATAGAATAGTAGCCTCGGGAAAAAAATGAACAATGCCGTTTTCAGGACTACAGTTGAGCCTAGAAATAATCATATAACGTTAAGTAACTCAAAAGGGTACGACAAATATCCTATGATAACATTTATACATGTTATCCTAAGATAGCTACCAATGAACATATTTCCACAGAAAAAGACACTCACAGACTTATCAAATAAACTAATGGTTAGCCAAAATGAAAGGTGGGAGGATGGGTTAACTAGGACTATGGGGTTAACATACATATACTAATGTATGTTAAGTGTATAAAAACATATAACAGATAAACTGTATGAATTATATAATCACCAATACCTTTAAAATATACATTTTGTAATCACATACATGGTAACAGGACCCGAGGATGAACAGACATATGTATGAATCATTGAGCAGATTCTGTACAGCCAGGCAATCAAAACACTAAAATCAAATTTACTCCGACAAGAAATAGAAATTAAATTTAAAAAACAAACATAAGTAAGGAGACATAAACTTCTGGAGGCTTGTCCCAGCACATTCCACTCTAATTTACAACCTCGGAACACTACATCCAGGAAGACTCTGTTGCCATAGTAACAAGAGTTGAGAACATAATAATGCTGCCGCCTTGTGGCTGTTTCCCACAACAGCAGCTTTAAACCCAGTGCTAATGGTTGCTTAATAGTCAAAACGACTGCAGGGGTCTAAATGACACCTGCCCTCAAAAAATACCCTGGGGTAGGGAATAGGCAAGAAAATTCAACACATGAGAAATTTTTCAAGAAGTCAATAAGAGGAGGGAAGTTGTACTCACTCTTTAAAAAAAAGGAAAAGAAAAAAAAGGACATGCCTAAAGCTCAGTATAAGGAATTATTAGACACATGCAAATTCAAATTCAAAAAGGTTTCAGCTCACACCAGTCATTTCCATCAGCAAAATGTCTATAAACTATAAATGCTGAAGGGGTTTTAGAGAACTGTGTACCTTCTAGCTGCTGGTGGGATGTAAAGTGGTAACAGCACTAACGCAAACTGAATGGAGCTGCTTGAAAAGATAAAAATTGAGCTACCATATGATGCGGCAGGTCACCTTTTGGGCCTATAACCTAAGACCACCTGAATCGGAAAGACACAGGCAGGCAAATGAGCACTGCAGCAATATTGAAATAGCCAAGACATGGAAGCAGAAAAAAGGTTCATAAACAGATGAATGGACAAAGAAGAAGTGGTATACGTACCAAATAGAATAGTAGCCTCGGGAAAAAAATGAACAATGCCGTTTTCAGGACTACAGTTGAGCCTAGAAATAATCATATAACGTTAAGTAACTCAAAAGGGTACGACAAATATCCTATGAAAACATTTATACATGTTATCCTAAGATTGCTACCAATGAACATATTTCCACAGAAAAAGACACTCACAGACTTATCAAATAAACTAATGGTTAGCCAAAATGAAAGGTGGGAGGATGGGTAAATTAGGACTATGGGGTTAACATACATATACTAATGTATGTTAAGTGTATAAAAACATATAACAGATAAACTGTATGAATTATATAATCACCAATACCTTTAAAATATACATTTTGTAATCACATACATGGTAACAGGACCCGAAGATGAACAGACATATGTATGAATCATTGAGCAGATTCTGTACAGCCAGGCAATCAAAACACTCTAATCAAATTTACTCTGATAAGAAATAGAAATTAAATTTAAAAAACAAACATAAGTAAGGAGACATAAACTTCTGGGGGCTTGTCCCAGCACATTCCACTCTAATTTACAACCTCGGAACACGACCTCCAGGAAGACTCTGTTGCCGTAGTAACAAGAGTTGAGAACGTAATAATGCTGCCGCCTTGTGGCTGTTTCCCACAACAGCAGCTTTAAACCCAGTACTAATAGTTGCTTAATAGTCACAAGGACTGCAGGGCTCTAAATGACACCTGCCCTGAAAAATGCCCTGGGGTAGGGAATAGGCAAGAAAATTCAACACATGAGAAATTTTTCAAGAAGTCAATAAGAGGAGGGAAGTTGTACTCACTCTTTAAAAAAAAGGAAAAGAAAAAAAAGGACATGCCTAAAGCTCAGTATAAGGAATTATTAGACACATGCAAATTCAAATTCAAAAAGGTTTCAGCTCACACCAGTCATTTCCATCAGCAAAATGTCTATAAACTATAAATGCTGAAGGGGTTTTAGAGAACTGTGTACCTTCTAGCTGCTGGTGGGATGTAAAGTGGTAACAGCACTAACGCAAACTGAATGGAGCTTCTTGACAAGGTAAAAATTGAGCTACCATATGATGCAGCAGGTCACCCTTTGGGCCTATAACCTAAGACCACCTGAATCGGAAAGACACAGGCAGGCAAATGAGCACTGCAGCAATATTGAAATAGCCAAGACATGGAAGCAGAAAAAAGGTTCATAAACAGATGAATGGACAAAGAAGAAGTAGTATACGTACCAAATAGAATAGTAGCCTGGGGAAAAAAATGAACAACGCCGTTTTCAGGACTACAGTTGAGCCTAGAAATAATCATATAAGGTTAACTAACTCAAAAGGGTACGACAAATATCCTATGATAATATTTATACATGTTATCCTAAGATTGCTACCAATGAACATATTTCCACAGAAAAAGACACTCACAGACTTATGAAATAAACTAATGGTTAGCAAAATGAAAGGTGGGAGGATGGGTAAATTAGGACTATGGGGTTAACATACATATACTAATGTATGTTAAGTGTATAACAACATATAACAGATAAACTGTATGAATTATATAATCTCCAATACCTTTAAAATATACATTTTGTAATCACATACATGGTAACAGGACCCTAAGATGAACAGACATATGTATGAATCATTGAGCAGATCCTGTACAGCCAGGCAATCAAAACACTCTAATCAAATTTACGCTGATAAGAAATAGAAATGAAATTTAAAAAACAAACATAAGTAAGGAGACATAAACTTCTGGGGGCTTGTCCCAGCACATTCCACTCTAATTTACAACCTCAGAACACTACCTCCAGGAAGATTCTGTTGCCCTAGTAACAAGAGTTGAGAACGTAATAATGCTGCCGCCTTGTGGCTGTTTCCCACAACAGCAGCTTTAAACCCAGTGCTAATGGTTGCTTAATAGTCACAACGACTGCAGGGGTCTAAATGACACCTGCCCTCAAAAAGTGCCCTTGGGTAGGGAATAGGCAAGAAAATTCAACACATGAGAAATTTTTCAAAAAGTGAATATGAAGAGGGAAGTTGTACTCACACTTTAACAAAAAAAGGAAAAGAAGAAAAAGGATATGCCTAAAGATCAGTATAAGGAATTATTCGCCACATGCGTATCCAACCTCCATAAAGGTTTCAGCTCACAACAGTCAAATGGCCATCAGCAAAAGTCTACAAACTATAAATGCTGAAGGTGTTTTAGAGAAATGTGTACCTTCTATCTGCTGCTGGGATGTAAAGTGGTAACAGCACTAACGCAAACTGAATGGAGCCGCTTGAAAAGGTAGAAATTGAGCTACCATATGATGCGGCAGGGCACCTCTCGGGCTTATAACCTAAGACCACCAGAATCGGAAAGACACAGGCAGTCAAATGTGCACTGCAGCAATACTGAAATAGCCAAGACATGGAAGCAAAAAAAGGTCCATAAACAGATGAATGGACAGAGAAGAAGTGGTATATGGACAGAATGGAATAGTAGCCTCGGGAAAAAAATGAACAATGCCGTTTTCAGGACTACAGTGGAGCCTAGAAATAAGAATATAAGGTTAAGTAAGTCAAAAGGGTATGACAAATATCCTATGATATCATTTGTAGATGTTATCCTAAGATTGCTACCAATGAACATATTTCCACAGAAAAAGACACTCACAGACTTATGAAATAAACTAATGGTTAGCCAAAATGAAAGGGGGGAGGATGGGTAAATTAGGACTATGGGATTAACATAAATATACTAATGTATGTTACATGCATATAAACATATAACACATAAACTATATGAATTATATAATCACCAATACCTTTAAAATATACATTCTGTATTCACATACATGGTAACAGAATCCGAAGATGAACAGACATATGTAGGAATCATTGAGCAGATTCTGTACAGCCAGACAATCAAAACACTCTAATCAAATTTACTCAGATAAGAAATAGAAATTAAATTTAAAAAACAAACCTAAGTAAGGAGACATAAACTTCTGGGGGCTTGTCCCAGCACATTCCACTCTAATTTACAACCTTGGAACACTACCTCCAGGAAGATTCTGTTGCCCTAGTAACAAGAGATGAGAACGTAATAATGCTGCCGCCTTGTGGCTCTTTCCCACAACAGCAGCTTTATACCCAGTGCTAATGGTTGCTTAATAGTCACATGGACTGCAGGGCTCTAAATGACACCTGCCCTGAAAAATGCCCTGGGGTAGGGAATAGGCAATAATATTCAACACATGAGAAATTTTTCAAGAAGTCAATAAGAGGAGGGAAGTTGTACTCACTCTTTAAAAAAAAGGAAAAGAAAAAAAAGGACATGCCTAAAGCTCAGTAGAATGAATTTTTAGACACATGCAAATTCAAATTCAAAAAGGTTTCAGCTCACACCAGTCGTTTCCATCAGCAAAATGTCTACAAACTATAAATGCTGAAGGGGTTTCAGAGAACTGTGTACCTTCTAGCTGCTGGTGGGATGTAAAGTGGTAACAGCACTAACGCAAACTGAATGGAGCTGCTTGAAAAGGTAAAAATTGAGCTACCATATGATGCGGCAGGGCACCTCTTGGGCTTATAACCTAAGACTACCAGAATCGGAAAGACACAGGCAGTCAAATGTGCACTGCAGCAATATTGAAATAGCAAAGACATGGAAGCAAAAAAAATGTCCATAAACAGATGAATGGACAGAGAAGAAGTGGTATATGGACAGAATGGAATAGTAGCCTTGGGGAAAAAATGAACAATGCCGTTTTCAGGACTACAGTAGAGCCTAGAAATAATCATATAAGGTTAAGTAAGTCAAAAGGGTATGACAATTATCCTATGATATCATTTATACATGTTATCCTAAGATTGCTACCAATGAACATATTTCCACAGAAAAAGACACTCACAGACTTATGAAATAAACTAATTGTTAGCCAAAATGAAAGGTGGGAGGACGGGTAAATTAGGACTATGGGGTTAACATACATATATTAATGTATGTTAAGTGTATAAAAACATATAACAGATAAACTGTATGAATTATATAATCACCAATACCTTTAAAATATACATTCTGTAATCACATACATGGTAACAGAATCCGAAGATGAACAGACATATGTAGGAATCATTGAGCAGTTTCTGTACAGCCAGACAATCAAAACACTCTAATCAAATTTACTCCGATAAGAAATAGAAATTAAATTTAAAAAACAAACCTAAGTAAGGAGACATAAACTTCTGGGGGCTTGTCCCAGCACATTCCACTCTAATTTACAACCTCGGAACACTACCTCCAGGAAGATTCTGTTGCCCTAGTAACAAGAGATGAGAACGTAATAATGCTGCCGCCTTGTGGCTCTTTCCCACAACAGCAGCTTTAAACCCAGTGCTAATGGTTGCTTAATAATCACATGGACTGCAGGGCTCTAAATGACACCTGCCCTGAAAAATGCCCTGGGGTAGGGAATAGGCAAGAATATTCAACACATGAGAAATTTTTCAAGAAGTCAATAAGAGGAGGGAAGTTGTACTCACTCTTTAAAAAAAAAGGAAAAGAAAAAAAAGGACATGCCTAAAGCTCAGTAGAATGAATTATTAGACACATGCAAATTCAAATTCAAAAAGGTTTCAGCTCACACCAGTCGTTTCCATCAGCAAAATGTCTACAAACTATAAATGCTGAAGGGGTTTTAGAGAACTGTGTACCTTCTAGCTGCTGGTGGGATGTAAAGTGGTAACAGCACTAACGCAAACTGAATGGAGCTGCTTGAAAAGATAAAAATTGAGCTACCATATGATGCGGCAGGTCACCTTTTGGGCCTATAACCTAAGACCACCTGAATCGGAAAGACACAGGCAGGCAAATGAGCACTGCAGCAATATTGAAATAGCCAAGACATGGAAGCAGAAAAAAGGTTCATAAACAGATGAATGGACAAAGAAGAAGTGGTATACGTACCAAATAGAATAGTAGCCTCGGGAAAAAAATGAACAATGCCGTTTTCAGGACTACAGTTGAGCCTAGAAATAATCATATAACGTTAAGTAACTCAAAAGGGTACGACAAATATCCTATGAAAACATTTATACATGTTATCCTAAGATTGCTACCAATGAACATATTTCCACAGAAAAAGACACTCACAGACTTATCAAATAAACTAATGGTTAGCCAAAATGAAAGGTGGGAGGATGGGTAAATTAGGACTATGGGGTTAACATACATATACTAATGTATGTTAAGTGTATAAAAACATATAACAGATAAACTGTATGAATTATATAATCACCAATACCTTTAAAATATACATTTTGTAATCACATACATGGTAACAGGACCCGAAGATGAACAGACATATGTATGAATCATTGAGCAGATTCTGTACAGCCAGGCAATCAAAACACTCTAATCAAATTTACTCTGATAAGAAATAGAAATTAAATTTAAAAAACAAACATAAGTAAGGAGACATAAACTTCTGGGGGCTTGTCCCAGCACATTCCACTCTAATTTACAACCTCGGAACACGACCTCCAGGAAGACTCTGTTGCCGTAGTAACAAGAGTTGAGAACGTAATAATGCTGCCGCCTTGTGGCTGTTTCCCACAACAGCAGCTTTAAACCCAGTACTAATAGTTGCTTAATAGTCACAAGGACTGCAGGGCTCTAAATGACACCTGCCCTGAAAAATGCCCTGGGGTAGGGAATAGGCAAGAAAATTCAACACATGAGAAATTTTTCAAGAAGTCAATAAGAGGAGGGAAGTTGTACTCACTCTTTAAAAAAAAGGAAAAGAAAAAAAAGGACATGCCTAAAGCTCAGTATAAGGAATTATTAGACACATGCAAATTCAAATTCAAAAAGGTTTCAGCTCACACCAGTCATTTCCATCAGCAAAATGTCTATAAACTATAAATGCTGAAGGGGTTTTAGAGAACTGTGTACCTTCTAGCTGCTGGTGGGATGTAAAGTGGTAACAGCACTAACGCAAACTGAATGGAGCTTCTTGACAAGGTAAAAATTGAGCTACCATATGATGCAGCAGGTCACCCTTTGGGCCTATAACCTAAGACCACCTGAATCGGAAAGACACAGGCAGGCAAATGAGCACTGCAGCAATATTGAAATAGCCAAGACATGGAAGCAGAAAAAAGGTTCATAAACAGATGAATGGACAAAGAAGAAGTAGTATACGTACCAAATAGAATAGTAGCCTGGGGAAAAAAATGAACAACGCCGTTTTCAGGACTACAGTTGAGCCTAGAAATAATCATATAAGGTTAACTAACTCAAAAGGGTACGACAAATATCCTATGATAATATTTATACATGTTATCCTAAGATTGCTACCAATGAACATATTTCCACAGAAAAAGACACTCACAGACTTATGAAATAAACTAATGGTTAGCAAAATGAAAGGTGGGAGGATGGGTAAATTAGGACTATGGGGTTAACATACATATACTAATGTATGTTAAGTGTATAACAACATATAACAGATAAACTGTATGAATTATATAATCTCCAATACCTTTAAAATATACATTTTGTAATCACATACATGGTAACAGGACCCGAAGATGAACAGACATATGTATGAATCATTGAGCAGATCCTGTACAGCCAGGCAATCAAAACACTCTAATCAAATTTACGCTGATAAGAAATAGAAATGAAATTTAAAAAACAAACATAAGTAAGGAGACATAAACTTCTGGGGGCTTGTCCCAGCACATTCCACTCTAATTTACAACCTCAGAACACTACCTCCAGGAAGATTCTGTTGCCCTAGTAACAAGAGTTGAGAACGTAATAATGCTGCCGCCTTGTGGCTGTTTCCCACAACAGCAGCTTTAAACCCAGTGCTAATGGTTGCTTAATAGTCACAACGACTGCAGGGGTCTAAATGACACCTGCCCTCAAAAAGTGCCCTTGGGTAGGGAATAGGCAAGAAAATTCAACACATGAGAAATTTTTCAAAAAGTGAATATGAAGAGGGAAGTTGTACTCACACTTTAACAAAAAAAGGAAAAGAAGAAAAAGGATATGCCTAAAGATCAGTATAAGGAATTATTCGCCACATGCGTATCCAACCTCCATAAAGGTTTCAGCTCACAACAGTCAAATGGCCATCAGCAAAAGTCTACAAACTATAAATGCTGAAGGTGTTTTAGAGAAATGTGTACCTTCTATCTGCTGCTGGGATGTAAAGTGGTAACAGCACTAACGCAAACTGAATGGAGCCGCTTGAAAAGGTAGAAATTGAGCTACCATATGATGCGGCAGGGCACCTCTCGGGCTTATAACCTAAGACCACCAGAATCGGAAGGACACAGGCAGTCAAATGTGCACTGCAGCAATACTGAAATAGCCAAGACATGGAAGCAAAAAAAGGTCCATAAACAGATGAATGGACAGAGAAGAAGTGGTATATGGACAGAATGGAATAGTAGCCTCGGGAAAAAAATGAACAATGCCGTTTTCAGGACTACAGTTGAGCCTAGAAATAATCATATAAGGTTAAGTAACTCAAAAGGGTACGACAAATATCCTATGATAACATTTATACATGTTATCCTAAGATAGCTACCAATGAACATATTTCCACAGAAAAAGACACTCACAGACTTATGAAATAAACTAATGGTTAGCCAAAATGAAAGGTGGGAGGATGGGTTAACTAGGACTATGGGGTTAACATACATATACTAATGTATGTTAAGTGTATAAAAACATATAACAGATAAACTGTATGAATTATATAATCACCAATACCTTTAAAATATACATTTTGTAATCACATACATGGTAACAGGACCCGAGGATGAACAGACATATGTATGAATCATTGAACAGATTCTGTACAGCCAGGCAATCAAAACACTAAAATCAAATTTACTCCGATAAGAAATAGAAATTAAATTTAAAAAACAAACCTAAGTAAGGAGACATAAATTTCTGGGGGCTTGTCCCAGCACATTCCACTCTAATTTACAACCTCGGAACACTACCTCCAGGAAGATTCTGTTGCCCTAGTAACAAGAGATGAGAACGTAATAATGCTGCCGCCTTGTGGCTCTTTCCCACAACAGCAGCTTTAAACCCAGTGCTAATGGTTGCTTAATAATCACATGGACTGCAGGGCTCTAAATGACACCTGCCCTGAAAAATGCCCTGGGGTAAGGAATAGGCAAGAATATTCAACACATGAGAAATTTTTCAAGAAATCAATAAGAGGAGGGAAGTTGTACTCACTCTTTAAAAAAAAAGGAAAAGAAAAAAAAAGGACATGCCTAAAGCTCAGTAGAATGAATTATTAGACACATGCAAATTCAAATGGAAAAAGGTTTCAGCTCACACCAATCGTTTCCATTGGCAAAATGTCTACAAACTATAAATGCTGAAGGGGTTTTAGAGAACTGTGTACCTTCTAGCTGCTGATGGGATGTAAAGTGGTAACAGCACTAACACAAACTGAATGGAGCTGCTTGAAAAGATAAAAATTGAGGTACCATATGATGCGGCAGGTCACCTTTTGGGCCTATAACCTAAGACCACCTGAATCGGAAAGACACAGGCAGGCAAATGAGCACTGCAGCAATATTGAAATAGCCAAGACATGGAAGCAGAAAAAAGGTTCATAAACAGATGAATGGACAAAGAAGAAGTGGTATACGTACCAAATAGAATAGTAGCCTCGGGAAAAAAATGAACAATGCCGTTTTCAGGACTACAGTTGAGCCTAGAAATAATCATATAACGTTAAGTAACTCAAAAGGGTACGACAAATATCCTATGATAACATTTATACATGTTATCCTAAGATTGCTACCAATGAACATATTTCCACAGAAAAAGACACTCACAGACTTATCAAATAAACTAATGGTTAGCCAAAATGAAAGGTGGGAGGATGGGTTAACTAGGACTATGGGGTTAACATACATATACTAATGTATGTTAAGTGTATAAAAACATATAACAGATAAACTGTATGAATTATATAATCACCAATACCTTTAAAATATACATTTTGTAATCACATACATGGTAACAGGACCCGAGGATGAACAGACATATGTATGAATCATTGAGCAGATTCTGTACAGCCAGGCAATCAAAACACTAAAATCAAATTTACTCCGATAAGAATTAGAAATTAAATTTAAAAAACAAACATAAGTAAGGAGACATAAACTTCTGGAGGCTTGTCCCAGCACATTCCACTCTAATTTACAACCTCGGAACACTACCTCCAGGAACACTCTGTTGCCATAGTAACAAGAGTTGAGAACATAATAATGCTGCTACCTTGTGGCTGTTTCCCACAACAGCAGCTTTAAACCCAGTGCTAATGGTTGCTTAATAGTCACAACGACTGCAGGGGTCTAAATGACACCTGCCCTCAAAAAATGCCCTGGGGTAGGGAATACGCAAGAAAATTCAACACATGAGAAATTTTTCAAAAAGTGAATATGAAGAGGGAAGTTGTACTCACACTTTAACAAAAAAAGGAAAAGAAGAAAAAGGATATGCCTAAAGATCAGTATAAGGAATTATTCGCCACATGCGTATCCAACCTCCAAAAAGGTTTCAGCTCACACCAGTCAAATGGCCATCAGCAAAAAGTCTACAAACTATAAATGCTGAAGGGGTTTTAGAGAAATGTATACCTTCTATCTGCTGCTGGGATGTAAAGTGGTAACAGCAGTAACGCAAACTGAATGGAGCTGCTTGAAAAGGTAAAAATTGAGCTACCATATGATGCGGCAGGTCACCTTTTGGGCCTATAACCTAAGACCACCTGAATCAGAAAGACACAGGCAGGCAAATGAGCACTGCAGCAATATTGAAATAGCCAAGACATGGAAGCAGAAAAAAGGTTCATAAACAAATGAATGGACAAAGAAGAAGTGGTATACGTACCAAATAGAATAGTAGCCTCGGGAAAAAAATGAACAATGCCGTTTTCAGGACTACAGTTGAGCCTAGAAATAATCATATAAGCTTAAGTAACTCAAAAGGGTACGACAAATATCCTATGATAACATTTATACATGTTATCCTAAGATAGCTACCAATGAACATATTTCCACAGAAAAAGACACTCACAGACTTATGAAATAAACTAATGGTTAGACAAAATGAAAGGTGGGAGGATGGGTAAACTAGGGCTATGGGGTTAACATACATATACTAATGTATGTTAAGTGTATAAAAACATATAACAGATAAACTGTATGAATTATATAATCACCAATACCTTTAAAATATACATTCTGTAATCACATTCATGGTAACAGAATCCGAAGATGAACAGACATATGTAGGAATCATTGAGCAGTTTCTGTACAGCCAGACAATCAAAACACTCTAATCAAATTTACTCAGATAAGAAATAGAAATTAAATTTAAAAAACAAACCTAAGTAAGGAGACATAAACTTCTGGGGGCTTGTCCCAGCACATTCCACTCTAATTTACAACCTCGGAACACTACCTCCAGGAAGATTCTGTTGCCCTAGTAACAAGAGATGAGAACGTAATAATGCTGCCGCCTTGTGGCTCTTTCCCACAACAGCAGCTTTAAACCCAGTGCTAATGGTTGCTTAATAGTCACATGGACTGCAGGGCTCTAAATGACACCTGCCCTGAAAAATGCCCTGGGGTAGGGAATAGGCAATAATATTCAACACATGAGAAATTTTTTAAGAAGTCAATAAGAGGAGGGAAGTTGTACTCACTCTTTAAATAAAAAGGAAAAGAAAAAAAAGGACATGCCTAAAGCTCAGTAGAATGAATTATTAGACACATGCAAATTGAAATTCAAAAAGGTTTCAGCTCACACCAGTCGTTTCCATCAGCAAAATGTCTACAAACTATAAATGCTGAAGGGGTTTTAGAGAACTGTGTACCTTCTAGCTGCTGGTGGGATGTAAAGTGGTAACAGCACTAACGCAAACTGAATGGAGCTGCTTGAAAAGATAAAAATTGAGCTACCATATGATGCGGCAGGTCACCTTTTGGGCCTATAACCTAAGACCACCTGAATCGGAAAGACACAGGCAGGCAAATGAGCACTGCAGCAATATTGAAATAGCCAAGACATGGAAGCAGAAAAAAGGTTCATAAACAGATGAATGGACAAAGAAGAAGTGGTATACGTACCAAATAGAATAGTAGCCTCGGGAAAAAAATGAACAATGCCGTTTTCAGGACTACAGTTGAGCCTAGAAATAATCATATAACGTTAAGTAACTCAAAAGGGTACGACAAAATCCTATGAAAACATTTATACATGTTATCCTAAGATTGCTACCAATGAACATATTTCCACAGAAAAAGACACTCACAGACTTATGAAATAAACTAATGGTTAGCCAAAATGAAAGGGGGGAGGATGGGTAAATTAGGACTATGGGGTTAACATACATATACTAATGTATGTTAAGTGTATAAAAACATATAACAGATAAACTGTATGAATTATATAATCACCAATACCTTTAAAATATACATTTTGTAATCACATACATGGTAACAGGACCCGAAGATGAACAGACATATGTATGAATCATTGAGCAGATTCTGTACAGCCAGGCAATCAAAACACGCTAATCAAATTTACTCTGATAAGAAATAGAAATTAAATTTAAAAAACAAACATAAGTAAGGAGACATAAACTTCTGGGGGCTTGTCCCAGCACATTCCACTCTAATTTACAACCTCGGAACACTACCTCCAGGAAGACTCTGTTGCCGTAGTAACAAGAATTGAGAACGTAATAATGCTGCGGCCTTGTGGCTGTTTCCCACAACAGCAGCTTTAAACCCAGTACTAATAGTTGCTTAATAGTCACATGGACTGCAGGGCTCTAAATGACACCTGCCCTGAAAAATGCCCTGGGGTAGGGAATAGGCAAGAAAATTCAACACATGAGAAATTTTTCAAGAAGTCAATAAGAGGAGGGAAGTTGTACTCACTCTTTAAAAAAAAAGGAAAAGAAAAAAAAGGACATGCCTAAAGCTCAGTATAAGGAATTATTAGACACATGCAAATTCAAATTCAACAAGGTTTCAGCTCACACCAGTCATTTCCATCAGCAAAATGTCTATAAACTATAAATGCTGAAGGGGTTTTAGAGAACTGTGTACCTTCTAGCTGCTGGTGGGATGTAAAGTGGTAACAGCACTAACGCAAACTGAATGGAGCTGCTTGAAAAGGTAAAAATTGAGCTACCATATGATGCAGCAGGTCACCCTTTGGGCCTATAACCTAAGACCACCTGAATCGGAAAGACACAGGCAGGCAAATGAGCACTGCAGCAATATTGAAATAGCCAAGACATGGAAGCAGAAAAAAGGTTCATAAACAGATGAATGGACAAAGAAGAAGTAGTATACGTACCAAATAGAATAGTAGCCTGGGGAAAAAAATGAACAACGCCGTTTTCAGGACTACAGTTGAGCCTAGAAATAATCATATATGGTTAACTAACTCAAAAGGGTACGACAAAGATCCTATGATAATATTTATACATGTTATCCTAAGATTGCTACCAATGAACATATTTCCACAGAAAAAGACACTCACAGACTTATGAAATAAACTAATGGTTAGCAAAATGAAAGGTGGGAGGATGGGTAAATTAGGACTATGGGGTTAACATACATATACTAATGTATGTTAAGTGTATAAAAACATATAACAGATAAACTGTATGAATTATATAATCACCAATACCTTTAAAATATACATTTTGTAATCACATACATGGTAACAGGACCCGAAGATGAACAGACATATGTATGAATCATTGAGCAGATCCTGTACAGCCAGGCAATCAAAACACTCTAATCAAATTTACGCTGATAAGAAATAGAAATGAAATTTAAAAAACAAACATAAGTAAGGAGACATAAACTTCTGGGGGCTTGTCCCAGCACATTCCACTCTAATTTACAACCTCAGAACACTACCTCCAGGAAGATTCTGTTGCCCTAGTAACAAGAGTTGAGAACGTAATAATGCTGCCGCCTTGTGGCTGTTTCCCACAACAGCAGCTTTAAACCCAGTGCTAATGGTTGCTTAATAGTCACAACGACTGCAGGGGTCTAAATGACACCTGCCCTCAAAAAGTGCCCTTGGGTAGGGAATAGGCAAGAAAATTCAACACATGAGAAATTTTTCAAAAAGTGAATATGAAGAGGGCAGTTGTACTCACACTTTAACAAAAAAAGGAAAAGAAGAAAAAGGATATGCCTAAAGATCAGTATAAGGAATTATTCGCCACATGCGTATCCAACCTCCATAAAGGTTTCAGCTCACAACGGTCAAATGGCCATCAGCAAAAAGTCTACAAACTATAAATGCTGAAGGGGTTTTAGAGAAATGTGTACCTTCTATGTGCTGCTGGGATGTAAAGTGGTAACAGCACTAACGCAAACTGAATGGAGCCGCTTGAAAAGGTAGAAATTGAGCTACCATATGATGCGGCAGGGCACCTCTCGGGCTTATAACCTAAGACCACCAGAATCGGAAAGACACAGGCAGTCAAATGTGCACTGCAGCAATACTGAAATAGCCAAGACATGGAAGCAAAAAAAGGTCCATAAACAGATGAATGGACAGAGAAGAAGTGGTATATGGACAGAATGGAATAGTAGCCTCGGGGAAAAATGAACAATGCCGTTTTCAGGACTACAGTAGAGCCTAGAAATAATAATATAAGGTTAAGTAAGTCAAAAGGGTATGACAAATATCCTATGATATCATTTATACATGTTATCCTAAGATTGCTACCAATGAACATATTTCCACAGAAAAAGACACTCACAGACTTATGAAATAAACTAATGGTTAGCCAAAATGAAAGGGGGGAGGATGGGTAAATTAGGACTATGGGATTAACATAAATATACTAATGTATGTTACATGCATATAAACATATAACAGATAAACTATATGAATTATATAATCACCAATACCTTTAAAATATATATTCTGTATTCACATACATGGTAACAGAATCCGAAGATGAACAGACATATGTAGGAATCATTGAGCAGATTCTGTACAGCCAGACAATCAAAAGACTCTAATCAAATTTACTCCAAAAAGAAATAGAATTAAATTTAAAAAACAAACATAAGTAAGGAGACATAAACTTCTGGGGGCTCGTCCCAGCACATTCCACTCTAATTTACAACCACGGAACACTACCTCCAGGAAGATTCTGTTGCCCTAGTAACAAGAGATGAGAACGTAATAATGCTGCTGCCTTGTGGCTGTTTCCCACAACAGCAGCATTAAACCCAGTGCTAATGGTTGCTTAATAGTCACAAGGACTGCAGGGCTCTAAATGACACCTGCCCTGAAAAATGCCCTGGGGTAGGGAAAAGGCAAGAAAATTCAACACATGAGAAATTTTTCAAGAAGTCAATAAGAGGAGGGAAGTTGTACTCACTCTTTAAAAAAAAGGAAAAGAAAAAAAGGGACATGCCTAAAGCTCAGTATAAGGAATTATTAGACACATGCAAATTCAAATTCAACAAGGTTTCAGCTCACACCAGTCATTTCCATCAGCAAAATGTCTATAAACTATAAATGCTGAAGGGGTTTTAGAGAAGTGTGTACCTTCTAGCTGCTGGTGGGATGTAAAGTGGTAACAGCACTAACGCAAACTGAATGGAGCTTCTTGAAAAGGTAAAAATTGAGCTACCATATGATGCAGCAGGTCACCCTTTGGGCCTATAACCTAAGACCACCTGAATCGGAAAGACACAGGCAGGCAAATGAGCACTGCAGCAATATTGAAATAGCCAAGACATGGAAGCAGAAAAAAGGTTCATAAACAGATGAATGGACAAAGAAGAAGTAGTATACGTACCAAATAGAATAGTAGCCTGGGGAAAAAAATGAACAACGCCGTTTTCAGGACTACAGTTGAGCCTAGAAATAATCATATAAGGTTAAGTAACTCAAAAGGGTACGACAAAGATCCTATGATAATATTTATACATGTTATCCTAAGATTGCTACCAATGAACATATTTCCACAGAAAAAGACACTCACAGACTTATGAAATAAACTAATGGTTAGCAAAATGAAAGGTGGGAGGATGGGTAAATTAGGACTATGGGGTTAACATACATATACTAATGTATGTTAAGTGTATAAAAACATATAACAGATAAACTGTATGAATTATATAATCACCAATACCTTTAAAATATACATTTTGTAATCACATACATGGTAACAGGACCCGAAGATGAACAGACATATGTATGAATCATTGAGCAGATCCTGTACAGCCAGGCAATCAAAACACTCTAATCAAATTTACGCTGATAAGAAATAGAAATGAAATTTAAAAAACAAACATAAGTAAGGAGACATAAACTTCTGGGGGCTTGTCCCAGCACATTCCACTCTAATTTACAACCTCAGAACACTACCTCCAGGAAGATTCTGTTGCCCTAGTAACAAGATTTGAGAACGTAATAATGCTGCCGCCTTGTGGCTGTTTCCCACAACAGCAGCTTTAAACCCAGTGCTAATGGTTGCTTAATAGTCACAATGACTGCAGGGGTCTAAATGACACCTGCCCTCAAAAAGTGCCCTTGGGTAGGGAATAGGCAAGAAAATTCAACACATGAGAAATTTTTCAAAAAGTGAATATGAAGAGGGAAGTTGTACTCACACTTTAACAAAAAAAGGAAAAGAAGAAAAAGGATATGCCTAAAGATCAGTATAAGGAATTATTCGCCACATGCGTATCCAACCTCCATAAAGGTTTCAGCTCACAACAGTCAAATGGCCATCAGCAAAAAGTCTACAAACTATAAATGCTGAAGGGGTTTTAGAGAAATGTCTACCTTCTATCTGCTGCTGGGATGTAAAGTGGTAACAGCACTAACGCAAACTGAATGGAGCCGCTTGAAAAGGTAGAAATTGAGCTACCATATGATGCGGCAGGGCACCTCTCGGGCTTATAACCTAAGACCACCAGAATCGGAAAGACACAGGCAGTCAAATGTGCACTGCAGCAATACTGAAATAGCCAAGACATGGAAGCAGAAAAAAGGTTCATAAACAGATGAATGGACAAAGAAGAAGTGGTATACGTACCAAATAGAATAGTAGCCTTGGGAAAAAAATGAACAATGCCGTTTTCAGGACTACAGTTGAGCCTAGAAATAATCATATAAGGTTAAGTAACTCAAAAGGGTACGACAAATATCCTATGATAACATTTATACATGTTATCCTAAGATAGCTACCAATGAACATATTTCCACAGAAAAAGACACTCACAGACTTATGAAATAAACTAATGGTTAGCCAAAATGAAAGGTGGGAGGATGGGTTAACTAGGACTATGGGGTTAACATACATATACTAATGTATGTTAAGTGTATAAAAACATATAACAGATAAACTGTATGAATTATATAATCACCAATACCTTTAAAATATACATTTTGTAATCACATACATGGTAACAGGACCCGAGGATGAACAGACATATGTATGAATCATTGAACAGATTCTGTACAGCCAGGCAATCAAAACACTAAAATCAAATTTACTCCGATAAGAAATAGAAATTAAATTTAAAAAACAAACCTAAGTAAGGAGACATAAATTTCTGGGGGCTTGTCCCAGCACATTCCACTCTAATTTACAACCTCGGAACACTACCTCCAGGAAGATTCTGTTGCCCTAGTAACAAGAGATGAGAACGTAATAATGCTGCCGCCTTGTGGCTCTTTCCCACAACAGCAGCTTTAAACCCAGTGCTAATGGTTGCTTAATAATCACATGGACTGCAGGGCTCTAAATGACACCTGCCCTGAAAAATGCCCTGGGGTAAGGAATAGGCAAGAATATTCAACACATGAGAAATTTTTCAAGAAATCAATAAGAGGAGGGAAGTTGTACTCACTCTTTAAAAAAAAAGGAAAAGAAAAAAAAAGGACATGCCTAAAGCTCAGTAGAATGAATTATTAGACACATGCAAATTCAAATGGAAAAAGGTTTCAGCTCACACCAATCGTTTCCATTGGCAAAATGTCTACAAACTATAAATGCTGAAGGGGTTTTAGAGAACTGTGTACCTTCTAGCTGCTGATGGGATGTAAAGTGGTAACAGCACTAACACAAACTGAATGGAGCTGCTTGAAAAGATAAAAATTGAGGTACCATATGATGCGGCAGGTCACCTTTTGGGCCTATAACCTAAGACCACCTGAATCGGAAAGACACAGGCAGGCAAATGAGCACTGCAGCAATATTGAAATAGCCAAGACATGGAAGCAGAAAAAAGGTTCATAAACAGATGAATGGACAAAGAAGAAGTGGTATACGTACCAAATAGAATAGTAGCCTCGGGAAAAAAATGAACAATGCCGTTTTCAGGACTACAGTTGAGCCTAGAAATAATCATATAACGTTAAGTAACTCAAAAGGGTACGACAAATATCCTATGATAACATTTATACATGTTATCCTAAGATTGCTACCAATGAACATATTTCCACAGAAAAAGACACTCACAGACTTATCAAATAAACTAATGGTTAGCCAAAATGAAAGGTGGGAGGATGGGTTAACTAGGACTATGGGGTTAACATACATATACTAATGTATGTTAAGTGTATAAAAACATATAACAGATAAACTGTATGAATTATATAATCACCAATACCTTTAAAATATACATTTTGTAATCACATACATGGTAACAGGACCCGAGGATGAACAGACATATGTATGAATCATTGAGCAGATTCTGTACAGCCAGGCAATCAAAACACTAAAATCAAATTTACTCTGATAAGAAATAGAAATTAAATTTAAAAAACAAACATAAGTAAGGAGACATAAACTTCTGGAGGCTTGTCCCAGCACATTCCACTCTAATTTACAACCTCGGAACACTACCTCCAGGAACACTCTGTTGCCATAGTAACAAGAGTTGAGAACATAATAATGCTGCTGCCTTGTGGCTGTTTCCCACAACAGCAGCTTTAAACCCAGTGCTAATGGTTGCTTAATAGTCACAACGACTGCAGGGGTCTAAATGACACCTGCCCTCAAAAAATGCCCTGGGGTAGGGAATACGCAAGAAAATTCAACACATGAGAAATTTTTCAAAAAGTGAATATGAAGAGGGAAGTTGTACTCACACTTTAACAAAAAAAGGAAAAGAAGAAAAAGGATATGCCTAAAGATCAGTATAAGGAATTATTCGCCACATGCGTATCCAACCTCCAAAAAGGTTTCAGCTCACACCAGTCAAATGGCCATCAGCAAAAAGTCTACAAACTATAAATGCTGAAGGGGTTTTAGAGAAATGTATACCTTCTATCTGCTGCTGGGATGTAAAGTGGTAACAGCAGTAACGCAAACTGAATGGAGCTGCTTGAAAAGGTAAAAATTGAGCTACCATATGATGCGGCAGGTCACCTTTTGGGCCTATAACCTAAGACCACCTGAATCAGAAAGACACAGGCAGGCAAATGAGCACTGCAGCAATATTGAAATAGCCAAGACATGGAAGCAGAAAAAAGGTTCATAAACAAATGAATGGACAAAGAAGAAGTGGTATACGTACCAAATAGAATAGTAGCCTCGGGAAAAAAATGAACAATGCCGTTTTCAGGACTACAGTTGAGCCTAGAAATAATCATATAAGCTTAAGTAACTCAAAAGGGTACGACAAATATCCTATGATAACATTTATACATGTTATCCTAAGATAGCTACCAATGAACATATTTCCACAGAAAAAGACACTCACAGACTTATGAAATAAACTAATGGTTAGACAAAATGAAAGGTGGGAGGATGGGTAAACTAGGGCTATGGGGTTAACATACATATACTAATGTATGTTAAGTGTATAAAAACATATAACAGATAAACTGTATGAATTATATAATCACCAATACCTTTAAAATATACATTCTGTAATCACATTCATGGTAACAGAATCCGAAGATGAACAGACATATGTAGGAATCATTGAGCAGTTTCTGTACAGCCAGACAATCAAAACACTCTAATCAAATTTACTCAGATAAGAAATAGAAATTAAATTTAAAAAACAAACCTAAGTAAGGAGACATAAACTTCTGGGGGCTTGTCCCAGCACATTCCACTCTAATTTACAACCTCGGAACACTACCTCCAGGAAGATTCTGTTGCCCTAGTAACAAGAGATGAGAACGTAATAATGCTGCCGCCTTGTGGCTCTTTCCCACAACAGCAGCTTTAAACCCAGTGCTAATGGTTGCTTAATAGTCACATGGACTGCAGGGCTCTAAATGACACCTGCCCTGAAAAATGCCCTGGGGTAGGGAATAGGCAATAATATTCAACACATGAGAAATTTTTTAAGAAGTCAATAAGAGGAGGGAAGTTGTACTCACTCTTTAAATAAAAAGGAAAAGAAAAAAAAGGACATGCCTAAAGCTCAGTAGAATGAATTATTAGACACATGCAAATTGAAATTCAAAAAGGTTTCAGCTCACACCAGTCGTTTCCATCAGCAAAATGTCTACAAACTATAAATGCTGAAGGGGTTTTAGAGAACTGTGTACCTTCTAGCTGCTGGTGGGATGTAAAGTGGTAACAGCACTAACGCAAACTGAATGGAGCTGCTTGAAAAGATAAAAATTGAGCTACCATATGATGCGGCAGGTCACCTTTTGGGCCTATAACCTAAGACCACCTGAATCGGAAAGACACAGGCAGGCAAATGAGCACTGCAGCAATATTGAAATAGCCAAGACATGGAAGCAGAAAAAAGGTTCATAAACAGATGAATGGACAAAGAAGAAGTGGTATACGTACCAAATAGAATAGTAGCCTCGGGAAAAAAATGAACAATGCCGTTTTCAGGACTACAGTTGAGCCTAGAAATAATCATATAACGTTAAGTAACTCAAAAGGGTACGACAAAATCCTATGAAAACATTTATACATGTTATCCTAAGATTGCTACCAATGAACATATTTCCACAGAAAAAGACACTCACAGACTTATGAAATAAACTAATGGTTAGCCAAAATGAAAGGGGGGAGGATGGGTAAATTAGGACTATGGGGTTAACATACATATACTAATGTATGTTAAGTGTATAAAAACATATAACAGATAAACTGTATGAATTATATAATCACCAATACCTTTAAAATATACATTTTGTAATCACATACATGGTAACAGGACCCGAAGATGAACAGACATATGTATGAATCATTGAGCAGATTCTGTACAGCCAGGCAATCAAAACACGCTAATCAAATTTACTCTGATAAGAAATAGAAATTAAATTTAAAAAACAAACATAAGTAAGGAGACATAAACTTCTGGGGGCTTGTCCCAGCACATTCCACTCTAATTTACAACCTCGGAACACTACCTCCAGGAAGACTCTGTTGCCGTAGTAACAAGAATTGAGAACGTAATAATGCTGCGGCCTTGTGGCTGTTTCCCACAACAGCAGCTTTAAACCCAGTACTAATAGTTGCTTAATAGTCACAAGGACTGCAGGGCTCTAAATGACACCTGCCCTGAAAAATGCCCTGGGGTAGGGAATAGGCAAGAAAATTCAACACATGAGAAATTTTTCAAGAAGTCAATAAGAGGAGGGAAGTTGTACTCACTCTTTAAAAAAAAAGGAAAAGAAAAAAAAGGACATGCCTAAAGCTCAGTATAAGGAATTATTAGACACATGCAAATTCAAATTCAACAAGGTTTCAGCTCACACCAGTCATTTCCATCAGCAAAATGTCTATAAACTATAAATGCTGAAGGGGTTTTAGAGAACTGTGTACCTTCTAGCTGCTGGTGGGATGTAAAGTGGTAACAGCACTAACGCAAACTGAATGGAGCTGCTTGAAAAGGTAAAAATTGAGCTACCATATGATGCAGCAGGTCACCCTTTGGGCCTATAACCTAAGACCACCTGAATCGGAAAGACACAGGCAGGCAAATGAGCACTGCAGCAATATTGAAATAGCCAAGACATGGAAGCAGAAAAAAGGTTCATAAACAGATGAATGGACAAAGAAGAAGTAGTATACGTACCAAATAGAATAGTAGCCTGGGGAAAAAAATGAACAACGCCGTTTTCAGGACTACAGTTGAGCCTAGAAATAATCATATATGGTTAACTAACTCAAAAGGGTACGACAAAGATCCTATGATAATATTTATACATGTTATCCTAAGATTGCTACCAATGAACATATTTCCACAGAAAAAGACACTCACAGACTTATGAAATAAACTAATGGTTAGCAAAATGAAAGGTGGGAGGATGGGTAAATTAGGACTATGGGGTTAACATACATATACTAATGTATGTTAAGTGTATAAAAACATATAACAGATAAACTGTATGAATTATATAATCACCAATACCTTTAAAATATACATTTTGTAATCACATACATGGTAACAGGACCCGAAGATGAACAGACATATGTATGAATCATTGAGCAGATCCTGTACAGCCAGGCAATCAAAACACTCTAATCAAATTTACGCTGATAAGAAATAGAAATGAAATTTAAAAAACAAACATAAGTAAGGAGACATAAACTTCTGGGGGCTTGTCCCAGCACATTCCACTCTAATTTACAACCTCAGAACACTACCTCCAGGAAGATTCTGTTGCCCTAGTAACAAGAGTTGAGAACGTAATAATGCTGCCGCCTTGTGGCTGTTTCCCACAACAGCAGCTTTAAACCCAGTGCTAATGGTTGCTTAATAGTCACAACGACTGCAGGGGTCTAAATGACACCTGCCCTCAAAAAGTGCCCTTGGGTAGGGAATAGGCAAGAAAATTCAACACATGAGAAATTTTTCAAAAAGTGAATATGAAGAGGGCAGTTGTACTCACACTTTAACAAAAAAAGGAAAAGAAGAAAAAGGATATGCCTAAAGATCAGTATAAGGAATTATTCGCCACATGCGTATCCAACCTCCATAAAGGTTTCAGCTCACAACGGTCAAATGGCCATCAGCAAAAAGTCTACAAACTATAAATGCTGAAGGGGTTTTAGAGAAATGTGTACCTTCTATGTGCTGCTGGGATGTAAAGTGGTAACAGCACTAACGCAAACTGAATGGAGCCGCTTGAAAAGGTAGAAATTGAGCTACCATATGATGCGGCAGGGCACCTCTCGGGCTTATAACCTAAGACCACCAGAATCGGAAAGACACAGGCAGTCAAATGTGCACTGCAGCAATACTGAAATAGCCAAGACATGGAAGCAAAAAAAGGTCCATAAACAGATGAATGGACAGAGAAGAAGTGGTATATGGACAGAATGGAATAGTAGCCTCGGGGAAAAAATGAACAATGCCGTTTTCAGGACTACAGTAGAGCCTAGAAATAATAATATAAGGTTAAGTAAGTCAAAAGGGTATGACAAATATCCTATGATATCATTTATACATGTTATCCTAAGATTGCTACCAATGAACATATTTCCACAGAAAAAGACACTCACAGACTTATGAAATAAACTAATGGTTAGCCAAAATGAAAGGGGGGAGGATGGGTAAATTAGGACTATGGGATTAACATAAATATACTAATGTATGTTACATGCATATAAACATATAACAGATAAACTATATGAATTATATAATCACCAATACCTTTAAAATATACATTCTGTATTCACATACATGGTAACAGAATCCGAAGATGAACAGACATATGTAGGAATCATTGAGCAGATTCTGTACAGCCAGACAATCAAAAGACTCTAATCAAATTTACTCCAAAAAGAAATAGAATTAAATTTAAAAAACAAACATAAGTAAGGAGACATAAACTTCTGGGGGCTCGTCCCAGCACATTCCACTCTAATTTACAACCACGGAACACTACCTCCAGGAAGATTCTGTTGCCCTAGTAACAAGAGATGAGAACGTAATAATGCTGCTGCCTTGTGGCTGTTTCCCACAACAGCAGCATTAAACCCAGTGCTAATGGTTGCTTAATAGTCACAAGGACTGCAGGGCTCTAAATGACACCTGCCCTGAAAAATGCCCTGGGGTAGGGAAAAGGCAAGAAAATTCAACACATGAGAAATTTTTCAAGAAGTCAATAAGAGGAGGGAAGTTGTACTCACTCTTTAAAAAAAAGGAAAAGAAAAAAAGGGACATGCCTAAAGCTCAGTATAAGGAATTATTAGACACATGCAAATTCAAATTCAACAAGGTTTCAGCTCACACCAGTCATTTCCATCAGCAAAATGTCTATAAACTATAAATGCTGAAGGGGTTTTAGAGAAGTGTGTACCTTCTAGCTGCTGGTGGGATGTAAAGTGGTAACAGCACTAACGCAAACTGAATGGAGCTTCTTGAAAAGGTAAAAATTGAGCTACCATATGATGCAGCAGGTCACCCTTTGGGCCTATAACCTAAGACCACCTGAATCGGAAAGACACGGGCAGGCAAATGAGCACTGCAGCAATATTGAAATAGCAAAGACATGGAAGCAGAAAAAAGGTTCATAAACAGATGAATGGACAAAGAAGAAGTAGTATACGTACCAAATAGAATAGTAGCCTGGGGAAAAAAATGAACAACGCCGTTTTCAGGACTACAGTTGAGCCTAGAAATAATCATATAAGGTTAAGTAACTCAAAAGGGTACGACAAATATCCTATGATAATATTTATACATGTTATCCTAAGATTGCTACCAATGAACATATTTCCACAGAAAAAGACACTCACAGACTTATGAAATAAACTAATGGTTAGCAAAATGAAAGGTGGGAGGATGGGTAAATTAGGACTATGGGGTTAACATACATATACTAATGTATGTTAAGTGTATAAAAACATATAACAGATAAACTGTATGAATTATATAATCACCAATACCTTTAAAATATACATTTTGTAATCACATACATGGTAACAGGACCCGAAGATGAACAGACATATGTATGAATCATTGAGCAGATCCTGTACTGCCAGGCAATCAAAACACTCTAATCAAATTTACACTGATAAGAAATAGAAATGAAATTTAAAAACAAACATAAGTAAGGAGACATAAACTTCTGGGGGCTTGTCCCAGCACATTCCACTCTAATTTACAACCTCAGAACACTACCTCCATGAATATTCTGTTGCCCTAGTAACAAGAGTTGAGAAAGTAATAATGCTGACGCCTTGTGGCTGTTTCCCACAACAGCAGCTTTAAACCCAGTGCTAATGGTTGCTTAATAGTCACAACGACTGCAGGGGTCTAAATGACACCTGCCCTCAAAAAGTGCCCTTGGGTAGGGAATAGGCAACAAAATTCAACACATGAGAAATTTTTCAAAAAGTGAATATGAAGAGGGAAGTTGTACTCACACTGTAACAAAAAAAGGAAAAGAAGAAAAAGTATATGCCTAAAGATCAGTATAAGGAATTATTCGCCACATGCGTATCCAACCTCCATAAAGGTTTCAGCTCACAACAGTCAAATGGCCATCAGCAAAAGTCTACAAACTATAAATGCTGAAGGTGTTTTAGAGAAATGTGTACCTTCTATCTGCTGCTGGGATGTAAAGTGGTAACAGCACTAACGCAAACTGAATGGAGCCGCTTGAAAAGGTAGAAATTGAGCTACCATATGATGCGGCAGGGCACCTCTCGGGCTTATAACCTAAGACCACCAGAATCGGAAAGACACAGGCAGTCAAATGTGCACTGCAGCAATACTGAAATAGCCAAGACATGGAAGCAAAAAAAGGTCCATAAACAGATGAATGGACAGAGAAGAAGTGGTATATGGACAGAATGGAATAGTAGCCTCGGGAAAAAAATGAACAATGCCGTTTTCAGGACTACAGTAGAGCCTAGAAATAATAATATAAGGTTAAGTAAGTCAAAAGGGTATGACAAATATCCTATGATATCATTTGTACATGTTATCCTAAGATTGCTACCAATGAACATATTTCCACAGAAAAAGACACTCACAGACTTATGAAATAAACTAATGGTTAGCCAAAATGAAAGGGGGGAGGATGGGTAAATTAGGACTATGGGATTAACATAAATATACTAATGTATGTTACATGCATATAAACATATAACAGATAAACTATATGAATTATATAATCACCAATACCTTTAAAATATACATTCTGTATTCACATACATGGTAACAGAATCCGAAGATGAACAGACATATGTAGGAATCATTGAGCAGATTCTGTACAGCCAGACAATCAAAAAACTCTAATCAAATTTACTCCAAAAAGAAATAGAATTAAATTTAAAAAACAAACATAAGTAAGGAGACATAAACTTCTGGGGGCTCGTCCCAGCACATTCCACTCTAATTTACAACCTCGGAACACTACCTCCAGGAAGATTCTGTTGCCCTAGTAACAAGAGAGGAGAACGTAATAATGCTGCCGCCTTGTGGCTGTTTCCCACAACAGCAGCATTAAACCCAGTGCTAATGCTTGCTTAATAGTCACAAGGACTGCAGGGCTCTAAATGACACCTGCCCTGAAAAATGCCCTGGGGTAGGGAATAGGCAAGTAAATTCAACACATGAGAAATTTTTCAAGAAGTCAATAAGAGGAGGGAAGTTGTACTCACTCTTTAAAAAAAAAGGAAAAGAAAAAAAAGGACATGCCTAAAGCTCAGTATAAGGAATTATTAGACACATGCAAATTCAAATTCAACAAGGTGTCAGCTCACACCAGTCATTTCCATCAGCAAAATGTCTATAAACTATAAATGCTGAAGGGGTTTTAGAGAACTGTGTACCTTCTAGCTGCTGGTGGGATGTAAAGTGGTAACAGCACTAACGCAAACTGAATGGAGCTGCTTGAAAAGGTAAAAATTGAGCTACCATATGATGCGGCAGGGCACCTCTTGGGCTTATAACCTAAGACTACCAGAATCGGAAAGACACAGGCAGTCAAATGTGCACTGCAGCAATATTGAAATAGCAAAGACATGGAAGCAAAAAAAATGTCAATAAACAGATGAATGGACAGAGAAGAAGTGGTATATGGACAGAATGGAATAGTAGCCTCGTGGAAAAAATGAACAATGCCGTTTTCAGGACTACGGTAGAGCCTAGAAATAATCATATAAGGTAAAGTAAGTCAAAAGGGTATGACAATTATCCTATGATATCATTTATACATGTTATCCTAAGATTGCTACCAATGAACATATTTCCACAGAAAAAGACACTCACAGACTTATGAAATAAACTAATTGTTAGCCAAAATGAAAGGTGGGAGGATGGGTAAATTAGGACTATGGGGTTAACATACATATACTAATGTATGTTAAGTGTATAAAAACATATAACAGATAAACTGTATGAATTATATAATCACCAATACCTTTAAAATATACATTCTGTAATCACATACATGGTAACAGAATCCAAAGATGAACAGACATATGTAGGAATCATTGAGCAGTTTCTGTACAGCCAGACAATCAAAACACTCTAATCAAATTTACTCCGATAAGAAATAGAAATTAAATTTAAAAAACAAACCTAAGTAAGGAGACATAAACTTCTGGGGGCTTGTCCCAGCACATTCCACTCTAATTTACAACCTCGGAACACTACCTCCAGGAAGATTCTGTTGCCCTAGTAACAAGAGATGAGAACGTAATAATGCTGCCGCCTTGTGGCTCTTTCTCACAACAGCAGCTTTAAACCCAGTGCTAATGGTTGCTTAATAGTCACATGGACTGCAGGGCTCTAAATGACACCTGCCCTGAAAAATGCCCTGGGGTAAGGAATAGGCAAGAATATTCAACACATGAGAAATTTTTCAAGAAATCAATAAGAGGAGGGAAGTTGTACTCACTCTTTAAAAAAAAGGAAAAGAAAAAAAAGGACATGCCTAAAGCTCAGTAGAATGAATTATTAGACACATGCAAATTCAAATGGAAAAAGATTTCAGCTCACACCAATCGTTTCCATCAGCAAAATGTCTACAAACTATAAATGCTGAAGGGGTTTTAGAGAACTGTGTACCTTCTAGCTGCTGGTGGGATGTAAAGTGGTAACAGCACTAACACAAACTGAATGGAGCTGCTTGAAAAGATAAAAATTGAGCTACCATATGATGCGGCAGGTCACCTTTTGGGCCTATAACCTAAGACCACCTGAATCGGAAAGACACAGGCAGGCAAATGAGCACTGCAGCAATATTGAAATAGCCAAGACATGGAAGCAGAAAAAAGGTTCATAAACAGATGAATGGACAAAGAAGAAGTGGTATACGTACCAAACAGAATAGTAGCCTCGGGAAAAAAATGAACAATGCCGTTTTCAGGACTACAGTTGAGCCTAGAAATAATCATATAAGCTTAAGTAACTCAAAAGGGTACGACAAATATCCTATGATAACATTTATACATGTTATCCTAAGATAGCTACCAATGAACATATTTCCACAGAAAAAGACACTCACAGACTTATGAAATAAACTAATGGTTAGCCAAAATGAAAGGTGGGAGGATGGGTTAACTAGGACTATGGGGTTAACATACATATACTAATGTATGTTAAGTGTATAAAAACATATAACAGATAAACTGTATGAATTATATAATCACCAATACCTTTAAAATATACATTTTGTAATCACATACATGGTAACAGGACCCGAGGATGAACAGACATATGTATGAATCATTGAGCAGATTCTGTACAGCCAGGCAATCAAAACACTAAAATCAAATTTACTCTGATAAGAAATAGAAATTAAATTTAAAAAACAAACCTAAGTAAGGAGACATAAACTTCTGGAGGCTTGTCCCAGCACATTCCACTCTAATTTACAACCTCGGAACACTACCTCCAGGAAGACTCTGTTGCCATAGTAACAAGAGTTGAGAACGTAATAATGCTGCCGCCTTGTGGCTGTTTCCCACAACAGCAGCTTTAAACCCAGTGCTAATGGTTGCTTAATAGTCAAAACGACTGCAGGGGTCTAAATGACACCTGCCCTCAAAAAATGCCCTGGGGTAGGGAATACGCAAGAAAATTCAACACATGAGAAATTTTTCAAAAAGTGAATATGAAGAGGGAAGTTGTACTCACACTTTAACAAAAAAAGGAAAAGAAGAAAAAGGATATGCCTAAAGATCAGTATAAGGAATTATTCGCCACATGCGTATCCAACCTCCAAAAAGGTTTCAGCTCACACCAGTCAATGGCCATCAGCAAAAAGTCTACAAAGTATAAATGCTGAAAGGATTTTAGAGAAATGTATACCTTCTATCTGCTGCTGGGATGTAAAGTGGTAACAGCACTAACGCAAACTGAATGGAGCTGCTTGAAAAGGTAAAAATTGAGCTACCATATGATGCGGCAGGGCACCTCTTCGGCTTATAACCTAAGACTACCAGAATCGGAAAGACACAGGCAGTCAAATGTGCACTGCAGCAATATTGAAATAGCAAAGACATGGAAGCAAAAAAAATGTCAATAAACAGATGAATGGACAGAGAAGAAGCGGTATATGGACAGAATGCAATAGTAGCCTCGGAGAAAAAATGAACAATGCCGTTTTAAGGACTAGAGTTGAGCCTAGAAATAATCATATAAGGTTAAGTAAGTCAAAAGGGTATGACAAATATCCTATGATATCATTTATACATGTTATCCTAAGATTGCTACCAATGAACATATTTCCACAGAAAAAGACACTCACAGACTTATGAAATAAACTAATTGTTAGCCAAAATGAAAGGTGGGAGGATGGGTAAATTAGGACTATGGGGTTAACATACATATACTAATGTATGTTAAGTGTATAAAAACATATAACAGATAAACTGTATGAATTATATAATCACCAATACCTTTAAAATATACATTCTGTAATAACATACATGGTAACAGAATCCAAAGATGAACAGACATATGTAGGAATCATTGAGCAGTTTCTGTACAGCCAGACAATCAAAACACTCTAATCAAATTTACTCAGATAAGAAATAGAAATTAAATTTAAAAAACAAACCTAAGTTAGGAGACATAAACTTCTGGGGGCTTGTCCCAGCACATTCCACTCTAATTTACAACCTCGGAACACTACCTCCAGGAAGATTCTGTTGCCCTAGTAACAAGAGATGAGAACGTAATAATGCTGCCGCCTTGTGGCTCTTTCCCACAACAGCAGCTTTAAACCCAGTGCTAATGGTTGCTTAATAGTCACATGGACTGCAGGGCTCTAAATGACACCTGCCCTGAAAAATGCCCTGGGGTAGGGAATAGGCAAAAATATTCAACACATGAGAAATTTTTCAAGAAGTCAATAAGAGGAGGGAAGTTGTACTCACTCTTTAAAAAAAAAGGAAAAGAAAAAAAAGGACATGCCTAAAGCTCAGTAGAATGAATTATTAGACACATGCAAATTCAAATTCAAAAAGGTTTCAGCTCACACCAGTCGTTTCCATCAGCAAAATGTGTACAAACTATAAATGCTGAAGGGGTTTTAGAGAACTGTGTACCTTCTAGCTGCTGGTGGGATGTAAAGTGGTAACAGCACTAACACAAACTGAATGGAGCTGCTTGAAAAGATAAAAATTGAGCTACCATATGATGCGGCAGGTCACCTTTTGGGCCTATAACCTAAGACCACCTGAATCGGAAAGACACAGGCAGGCAACTGAGCACTGCAGCAATATTGAAATAGCCAAGACATGGAAGCAGAAAAAAGGTTCATAAACAGATGAATGGACAAAGAAGAAGTGGTATACGTACCAAATAGAATAGTAGCCTCGGGAAAAAAATGAACAATGCCGTTTTCAGGACTACAGTTGAGCCTAGAAATAATCATATAACGTTAAGTAACTCAAAAGGGTACGACAAATATCCTATGAAAACATTTATACATGTTATCCTAAGATTGCTACCAATGAACATATTTCCACAGAAAAAGACACTCACAGACTTATCAAATAAACTAATGGTTAGCCAAAATGAAAGGTGGGAGGATGGGTAAATTAGGACTATGGGGTTAACATACATATACTAATGTATGTTAAGTGTATAAAAACATATAACAGATAAACTGTATGAATTATATAATCACCAATACCTTTAAAATATACATTTTGTAATCACATACATGGTAACAGGACCCGAAGATGAACAGACATATGTATGAATCATTGAGCAGATTCTGTACAGCCAGGCAATCAAAACACTCTAATCAAATTTACTCTGATAAGAAATAGAAATTAAATTTAAAAAACAAACCTAAGTAAGGAGACATAAACTTCTGGGGGCTTGTCCCAGCACATTCCACTCTAATTTACAACCTCGGAACACTACCTCCAGGAAGATTCTGTTGCCGTAGTAACAAGAGTTGAGAACGTAATAATGCTGCGGCCTTGTGGCTGTTTCCCACAACAGCAGCTTTAAACCCAGTACTAATAGTTGCTTAATAGTCACAAGGACTGCAGGGCTCCAAATGACACCTGCCCTGAAAAATGCCCTGGGGTAGGGAATAGGCAAGAAAATTCAACACATGAGAAATTTTTCAAGAAGTCAATAAGAGGAGGGAAGTTGTACTCACTCTTTAAAAAAAACGAAAAGAAAAAAAAGGACATGCCTAAAGCTCAGTATAAGGAATTATTAGACACATGCAAATTCAAATTCAAAAAGGTTTCAGCTCACACCAGTCATTTCCATCAGCAAAATGTCTATAAACTATAAATGCTGAAGGGGTTTTAGAGAACTGTGTACCTTCTAGCTGCTGGTGGGATGTAAAGTGGTAACAGCACTAACGCAAACTGAATGGAGCTTCTTGACAAGGTAAAAATTGAGCTACCATATGATGCAGCAGGTCACCCTTTGGGCCTATAACCTAAGACCACCTGAATCGGAAAGACACAGGCAGGCAAATGAGCACTGCAGCAATATTGAAATAACCAAGACATGGAAGCAGAAAAAAGGTTCATAAACAGATGAATGGACAAAGAAGAAGTAGTATACGTACCAAATAGAATAGTAGCCTGGGGAAAAAAATGAACAACGCCGTTTTCAGGACTACAGTTGAGCCTAGAAATAATCATATAAGGTTAACTAACTCAAAAGGGTACGACAAATATCCTATGATAACATTTATACATGTTATCCTAAGATTGCTACCAATGAACATATTTCCACAGAAAAAGACACTCACAGACTTATGAAATAAACTAATGGTTAGCAAAATGAAAGGTGGGAGGATGGGTAAATTAGGACTATGGGGTTAACATACATATACTAATGTATGTTAAGTGTATAAAAACATATAACAGATAAACTGTATGAATTATATAATCACCAATACCTTTAAAATATACATTTTGTAATCACATACATGGTAACAGGACCCAAAGATGAACAGACATATGTATGAATCATTGAGCAGATCCTGTACAGCCAGGCAATCAAAACACTCTAATCAAATTTACGCTGATAAGAAATAGAAATGAAATTCAAAAAACAAACATAAGTAAGGAGACATAAACTTCTGGGGGCTTGTCCCAGCACATTCCACTCTAATTTACAACCTCAGAACACTACCTCCAGGAAGATTCTGTTGCCCTAGTAACAAGAGTTGAGAACGTAATAATGCTGCCGCCTTGTGGCTGTTTCCCACAACAGCAGCTTTAAACCCAGTGCTAATGGTTGCTTAATAGTCACAACGACTGCAGGGGTCTAAATGACACCTGCCCTCAAAAAGTGCCCTTGGGTAGGGAATAGGCAAGAAAATTCAACACATGAGAAATTTTTCAAAAAGTGAATATGAAGAGGGAAGTTGTACTCACACTTTAACAAAAAAAGGAAAAGAAGAAAAAGGATATGCCTAAAGATCAGTATAAGGAATTATTCGCCACATGCGTATCCAACCTCCATAAAGGTTTCAGCTCACAACAGTCAAATGGCCATCAGCAAAAGTCTACAAACTATAAATGCTGAAGGTGTTTTAGAGAAATGTGTACCTTCTATCTGCTGGTGGGATGTAAAGTGGTAACAGCACTAACGCAAACTGAATGGAGCCGCTTGAAAAGGTAGAAATTGAGCTACCATATGATGCGGCAGGGCACCTCTCGGGCTTATAACCTAAGACCACCAGAATCGGAAGGACACAGGCAGTCAAATGTGCACTGCAGCAATACTGAAATAGCCAAGACATGGAAGCAAAAAAAGGTCCATAAACAGATGAATGGACAGAGAAGAAGTGGTATATGGACAGAATGGAATAGTAGCCTCGGGAAAAAAATGAACAATGCCGTTTTCAGGACTACAGTAGAGCCTAGAAATAATAATATAAGGTTAAGTAAGTCAAAAGGGTATGACAAATATCCTATGATATCATTTATACATGTTATCCTAAGATTGCTACCAATGAACATATTTCCACAGAAAAAGACACTCACAGACTTATGAAATAAACTAATGGTTAGCCAAAATGAAAGGGGGGAGGATGGGTAAATTAGGACTATGGGATTAACATAAATATACTAATGTATGTTACATGCATATAAACATATAACAGATAAACTATATGAATTATATAATCACCAATACCTTTAAAATATACATTCTGTATTCACATACATGGTAACAGAATCCGAAGATGAACAGACATATGTAGGAATCATTGAGCAGATTCTGTACAGCCAGACAATCAAAAAACTCTAATCAAATTTACTCCAAAAAGAAATAGAATTAAATTTAAAAAACAAACATAAGTAAGGAGACATAAACTTCTGGGGGCTCGTCCCAGCACATTCCACTCTAATTTACAACCACGGAACACTACCTCCAGGAAGATTCTGTTGCCCTAGTAACAAGAGATGAGAACGTAATAATGCTGCCGCCTTGTGGCTCTTTCCCACAACAGCAGCATTAAACCCAGTGCTAATGGTTGCTTAATAGTCACAAGGACTGCAGGGCTCTAAATGACACCTGCCCTGAAAAATGCCCTGGGGTAGGGAATAGGCAAGAAAATTCAACACATGAGAAATTTTTCAAGAAGTCAATAAGAGGAGGGAAGTTGTACTCACTCTTTAAAAAAAAAGGAAAAGAAAAAAAAGGACATGCCTAAAGCTCAGTATAAGGAATTATTAGACACATGCAAATTCAAATTCAACAAGGTTTCAGCTCACACCAGTCATTTCCATCAGCAAAATGTCTATAAACTATAAATGCTGAAGGGGTTTTAGAGAACTGTGTACCTTCTAGCTGCTGGTGGGATGTAAAGTGGTAACAGCACTAACGCAAACTGAATGGAGCTTCTTGAAAAGGTAAAAATTGAGCTACCATATGATGCAGCAGGTCACCCTTTGGGCCTATAACCTAAGACCACCTGAATCGGAAAGACACAGGCAGGCAAATGAGCACTGCAGCAATATTGAAATAGCCAAGACATGGAAGCAGAAAAAAGGTTCATAAACAGATGAATGGACAAAGAAGAAGTAGTATACGTACCAAATAGAATAGTAGCCTGGGGAAAAAAATGAACAACGCCGTTTTCAGGACTACAGTTGAGCCTAGAAATAATCATATAAGGTTAAGTAACTCAAAAGGGTACGACAAATATCCTATGATAACATTTATACATGTTATCCTAAGATTGCTACCAATGAACATATTTCCACAGAAAAAGACACTCACAGACTTATGAAATAAACTAATGGTTAGCAAAATGAAAGGTGGGAGGATGGGTAAATTAGGACTATGGGGTTAACATACATATACTAATGTATGTTAAGTGTATAACAACATATAACAGATAAACTGTATGAATTATATAATCTCCAATACCTTTAAAATATACATTTTGTAATCACATACATGGTAACAGGACCCTAAGATGAACAGACATATGTATGAATCATTGAGCAGATCCTGTACAGCCAGGCAATCAAAACACTCTAATCAAATTTACGCTGATAAGAAATAGAAATGAAATTTAAAAAACAAACATAAGTAAGGAGACATAAACTTCTGGGGGCTTGTCCCAGCACATTCCACTCTAATTTACAACCTCAGAACACTACCTCCAGGAAGATTCTGTTGCCCTAGTAACAAGAGTTGAGAACGTAATAATGCTGCCGCCTTGTGGCTGTTTCCCACAACAGCAGCTTTAAACCCAGTGCTAATGGTTGCTTAATAGTCACAACGACTGCAGGGGTCTAAATGACACCTGCCCTCAAAAAGTGCCCTTGGGTAGGGAATAGGCAAGAAAATTCAACACATGAGAAATTTTTCAAAAAGTGAATATGAAGAGGGAAGTTGTACTCACACTTTAACAAAAAAAGGAAAAGAAGAAAAAGGATATGCCTAAAGATCAGTATAAGGAATTATTCGCCACATGCGTATCCAACCTCCATAAAGGTTTCAGCTCACAACAGTCAAATGGCCATCAGCAAAAGTCTACAAACTATAAATGCTGAAGGTGTTTTAGAGAAATGTGTACCTTCTATCTGCTGCTGGGATGTAAAGTGGTAACAGCACTAACGCAAACTGAATGGAGCCGCTTGAAAAGGTAGAAATTGAGCTACCATATGATGCGGCAGGGCACCTCTCGGGCTTATAACCTAAGACCACCAGAATCGGAAGGACACAGGCAGTCAAATGTGCACTGCAGCAATACTGAAATAGCCAAGACATGGAAGCAAAAAAAGGTCCATAAACAGATGAATGGACAGAGAAGAAGTGGTATATGGACAGAATGGAATAGTAGCCTCGGGAAAAAAATGAACAATGCCGTTTTCAGGACTACAGTAGAGCCTAGAAATAATAATATAAGGTTAAGTAAGTCAAAAGGGTATGACAGATATCCTATGATATCATTTATACATGTTATCCTAAGATTGCTACCAATGAACATATTTCCAGAGAAAAAGACACTCACAGACTTATGAAATAAACTAATGGTTAGCCAAAATGAAAGGGGGGAGGATGGGTAAATTAGGACTATGGGATTAACATAAATATACTAATGTATGTTACATGCATATAAACATATAACAGATAAACTATATGAATTATATAATCACCAATACCTTTAAAATATACATTCTGTATTCACATACATGGTAACAGAATCCGAAGATGAACAGACATATGTAGGAATCATTGAGCAGATTCTGTACAGCCAGACAATCAAAAAACTCTAATCAAATTTACTCCAAAAAGAAATAGAATTAAATTTAAAAAACAAACATAAGTAAGGAGACATAAACTTCTGGGGGCTCGTCCCAGCACATTCCACTCTAATTTACAACCACGGAACACTACCTCCAGGAAGATTCTGTTGCCCTAGTAACAAGAGAGGAGAACGTAATAATGCTGCCGCCTTGTGGCTGTTTCCCACAACAGCAGCATTAAACCCAGTGCTAATGCTTGCTTAATAGTCACAAGGACTGCAGGGCTCTAAATGACACCTGCCCTGAAAAATGCCCTGGGGTAGGGAATAGGCAAGAAAATTCAACACATGAGAAATTTTTCAAGAAGTCAATAAGAGGAGGGAAGTTGTACTCACTCTTTAAAAAAAAAGGAAAAGAAAAAAAAGGACATGCCTAAAGCTCAGTATAAGGAATTATTAGACACATGCAAATTCAAATTCAACAAGGTTTCAGCTCACACCAGTCATTTCCATCAGCAAAATGTCTATAAACTATAAATGCTGAAGGGGTTTTAGAGAACTGTGTACCTTATAGCTGCTGGTGGGATGTAAAGTGGTAACAGCACTAACGCAAACTGAATGGAGCTGCTTGAAAAGGTAAAAATTGAGCTACCATATGATGCGGCAGGGCACCTCTTGGGCTTATAACCTAAGACTACCAGAATCGGAAAGACACAGGCAGTCAAATGTGCACTGCAGCAATATGGAAATAGCAAAGACATGGAAGCAAAAAAAATGTCTATAAACAGATGAATGGACAGAGAAGAAGTGGTATTTGGACAGAATGCAATAGTAGCCTCGGGGAAAAAATGAACAATGCCGTTTTAAGGACTAGAGTTGAGCCTAGAAATAATCATATAAGGTTAAGTAAGTCAAAAGGGTATGACAAATATCCTATGATATCATTTATACATGTTATCCTAAGATTGCTACCAATGAACATATTTCCACAGAGAAAGACACTCACAGACTTATGAAATAAAGTAATTGTTAGCCAAAATGAAAGGTGGGAGGATGGGTAAATTAGGACTATGGGGTTAACATACATATACTAATGTATGTTAAGTGTATAAAAACATATAACAGATAAACTGTATGAATTATATAATCACCAATACCTTTAAAATATACATTCTGTAATAACATACATGGTAACAGAATCCGAAGATGAACAGACATATGTAGGAATCATTGAGCAGTTTCTGTACAGCCAGACAATCAAAACACTCTAATCAAATTTACTCCGATAAGAAATAGAAATTTAATTTAAAAAACAAACCTAAGTAAGGAGACATAAACTTCTGGGGGCTTGTCCCAGCACATTCCACTCTAATTTACAACCTCGGAACACTACCACCAGGAAGATTCTGTTCCCCTAGTAACAAGAGATGAGAACGTAATAATGCTGCCGCCTTGTGGCTCTTTCCCACAACAGCAGCTTTAAACCCAGTGCTAATGGTTGCTTAATAGTCACATGGACTGCAGGGCTCTAAATGACACCTGCCCTGAAAAATGCCCAGGGGTAGGGAATAGGCAAGAATATTCAACACATGAGAAAATTTTCAAGAAGTCAATAAGAGGAGGGAAGTTGTACTCACTCTTTAAAAAAAAGGAAAAGAAAAAAAAGGACATGCCTAAAGCTCAGTAGAATGAATTATTAGACACATGCAAATTCAAATTCAAAAAGGTTTCAGCTCACACCAGTCGTTTCCATCAGCAAAATGACTACAAACTATAAATGCTGAAGGGGTTTTAGAGAACTGTGTACCTTCTAGCTGCTGGTGGGATGTAAAGTGGTAACAGCACTAACGCAAACTGAATGGAGTTTCTTGAAAAGGTAAAAATTGAGCTACCATATGATGCGGCAGGTCACCTTTTGGGCCTATAACCTAAGACCACCTGAATCGGAAAGACACGGGCAGGCAAATGAGCACTGCAGCAATATTGAAATAGCAAAGACATGGAAGCAGAAAAAAGGTTCATAAACAGATGAATGGACAAAGAAGAAGTAGTATTCGTACCAAATAGAATAGTAGCCTGGGGAAAAAAATGAACAACGCCGTTTTCAGGACTACAGTTGAGCCTAGAAATAATCATATAAGGTTAAGTAACTCAAAAGGGTACGACAAATATCCTATGATAATATTTATACATGTTATCCTAAGATTGCTACCAATGAACATATTTCCACAGAAAAAGACACTCACAGACTTATGAAATAAACTAATGGTTAGCAAAATGAAAGGTGGGAGGATGGGTAAATTAGGACTATGGGGTTAACATACATATACTAATGTATGTTAAGTGTATAAAAACATATAACAGATAAACTGTATGAATTATATAATCACCAATACCTTTAAAATATACATTTTGTAATCACATACATGGTAACAGGACCCGAAGATGAACAGACATATGTATGAATCATTGAGCAGATCCTGTACTGCCAGGCAATCAAAACACTCTAATCAAATTTACACTGATAAGAAATAGAAATGAAATTTAAAAACAAACATAAGTAAGGAGACATAAACTTCTGGGGGCTTGTCCCAGCACATTCCACTCTAATTTACAACCTCAGAACACTACCTCCATGAATATTCTGTTGCCCTAGTAACAAGAGTTGAGAAAGTAATAATGCTGACGCCTTGTGGCTGTTTCCCACAACAGCAGCTTTAAACCCAGTGCTAATGGTTGCTTAATAGTCACAACGAATGCAGGGGTCTAAATGACACCTGCCCTCAAAAAGTGCCCTTGGGTAAGGAATAGGCAACAAAATTCAACACATGAGAAATTTTTCAAAAAGTGAATATGAAGAGGGAAGTTGTACTCACACTTTAACAAAAAAAGGAAAAGAAGAAAAAGTATATGCCTAAAGATCAGTATAAGGAATTATTCGCCACATGCGTATCCAACCTCCATAAAGGTTTCAGCTCACAACAGTCAAATGGCCATCAGCAAAAGTCTACAAACTATAAATGCTGAAGGTGTTTTAGAGAAATGTGTACCTTCTATCTGCTGCTGGGATGTAAAGTGGTAACAGCACTAACGCAAACTGAATGGAGCCGCTTGAAAAGGTAGAAATTGAGCTACCATATGATGCGGCAGGGCACCTCTCGGGCTTATAACCTAAGACCACCAGAATCGGAAAGACACAGGCAGTCAAATGTGCACTGCAGCAATACTGAAATAGCCAAGACATGGAAGCAAAAAAAGGTCCATAAACAGATGAATGGACAGAGAAGAAGTGGTATATGGACAGAATGGAATAGTAGCCTCGGGAAAAAAATGAACAATGCCGTTTTCAGGACTACAGTAGAGCCTAGAAATAATAATATAAGGTTAAGTAAGTCAAAAGGGTATGACAAATATCCTATGATATCATTTGTACATGTTATCCTAAGATTGCTACCAATGAACATATTTCCACAGAAAAAGACACTCAGAGACTTATGAAATAAACTAATGGTTAGCCAAAATGAAAGGGGGGAGGATGGGTAAATTAGGACTATGGGATTAACATAAATATACTAATGTATGTTACATGCATATAAACATATAACAGATAAACTATATGAATTATATAATCACCAATACCTTTAAAATATACATTCTGTATTCACATACATGGTAACAGAATCCGAAGATGAACAGACATATGTAGGAATCATTGAGCAGATTCTGTACAGCCAGACAATCAAAAAACTCTAATCAAATTTACTCCAAAAAGAAATAGAATTAAATTTAAAAAACAAACATAAGTAAGGAGACATAAACTTCTGGGGGCTCGTCCCAGCACATTCCACTCTAATTTACAACCACGGAACACTACCTCCAGGAAGATTCTGTTGCCCTAGTAACAAGAGAGGAGAACGTAATAATGCTGCCGCCTTGTGGCTGTTTCCCACAACAGCAGCATTAAACCCAGTGCTAATGCTTGCTTAATAGTCACAAGGACTGCAGGGCTCTAAATGACACCTGCCCTGAAAAATGCCCTGGGGTAGGGAATAGGCAAGAAAATTCAACACATGAGAAATTTTTCAAGAAGTCAATAAGAGGAGGGAAGTTGTACTCACTCTTTAAAAAAAAAGGAAAAGAAAAAAAAGGACATGCCTAAAGCTCAGTATAAGGAATTATTAGACACATGCAAATTCAAATTCAACAAGGTTTCAGCTCACACCAGTCATTTCCATCAGCAAAATGTCTATAAACTATAAATGCTGAAGGGGTTTTAGAGAACTGTGTACCTTCTAGCTGCTGGTGGGATGTAAAGTGGTAACAGCACTAACGCAAACTGAATGGAGCTGCTTGAAAAGGTAAAAATTGAGCTACCATATGATGCGGCAGGGCACCTCTTGGGCTTATAACCTAAGACTACCAGAATCGGAAAGACACAGGCAGTCAAATGTGCACTGCAGCAATATTGAAATAGCAAAGACATGGAAGCAAAAAAAATGTCAATAAACAGATGAATGGACAGAGAAGAAGTGGTATATGGACAGAATGGAATAGTAGCCTCGTGGAAAAAATGAACAATGCCGTTTTCAGGACTACGGTAGAGCCTAGAAATAATCATATAAGGTAAAGTAAGTCAAAAGGGTATGACAATTATCCTATGATATCATTTATACATGTTATCCTAAGATTGCTACCAATGAACATATTTCCACAGAGAAAGACACTCACAGACTTATGAAATAAACTAATTGTTAGCCAAAATGAAAGGTGGGAGGATGGGTAAATTAGGACTATGGGGTTAACATACATATACTAATGTATGTTAAGTGTATAAAAACATATAACAGATAAACTGTATGAATTATATAATCACCAATACCTTTAAAATATACATTCTGTAATCACATACATGGTAACAGAATCCGAAGATGAACAGACATATGTAGGAATCATTGAGCAGTTTCTGTACAGCCAGACAATCAAAACACTCTAATCAAATTTACTCCGATAAGAAATAGAAATTAAATTTAAAAAACAAACCTAAGTAAGGAGACATAAACTTCTGGGGGCTTGTCCCAGCACATTCCACTCTAATTTACAACCTCGGAACACTACCTCCAGGAAGATTCTGTTGCCCTAGTAACAAGAGATGAGAACGTAATAATGCTGCCGCCTTGTGGCTCTTTCTCACAACAGCAGCTTTAAACCCAGTGCTAATGGTTGCTTAATAGTCACATGGACTGCAGGGCTCTAAATGACACCTGCCCTGAAAAATGCCCTGGGGTAAGGAATAGGCAAGAATATTCAACACATGAGAAATTTTTCAAGAAATCAATAAGAGGAGGGAAGTTGTACTCACTCTTTAAAAAAAAAGGAAAAGAAAAAAAAGGACATGCCTAAAGCTCAGTAGAATGAATTATTAGACACATGCAAATTCAAATGGAAAAAGATTTCAGCTCACACCAATCGTTTCCATCAGCAAAATGTCTACAAACTATAAATGCTGAAGGGGTTTTAGAGAACTGTGTACCTTCTAGCTGCTGGTGGGATGTAAAGTGGTAACAGCACTAACACAAACTGAATGGAGCTGCTTGAAAAGATAAAAATTGAGCTACCATATGATGCGGCAGGTCACCTTTTGGGCCTATAACCTAAGACCACCTGAATCGGAAAGACACAGGCAGGCAAATGAGCACTGCAGCAATATTGAAATAGCCAAGACATGGAAGCAGAAAAAAGGTTCATAAACAGATGAATGGACAAAGAAGAAGTGGTATACGTACCAAACAGAATAGTAGCCTCGGGAAAAAAATGAACAATGCCGTTTTCAGGACTACAGTTGAGCCTAGAAATAATCATATAAGCTTAAGTAACTCAAAAGGGTACGACAAATATCCTATGATAACATTTATACATGTTATCCTAAGATAGCTACCAATGAACATATTTCCACAGAAAAAGACACTCACAGACTTATGAAATAAACTAATGGTTAGCCAAAATGAAAGGTGGGAGGATGGGTTAACTAGGACTATGGGGTTAACATACATATACTAATGTATGTTAAGTGTATAAAAACATATAACAGATAAACTGTATGAATTATATAATCACCAATACCTTTAAAATATACATTTTGTAATCACATACATGGTAACAGGACCCGAGGATGAACAGACATATGTATGAATCATTGAGCAGATTCTGTACAGCCAGGCAATCAAAACACTAAAATCAAATTTACTCTGATAAGAAATAGAAATTAAATTTAAAAAACAAACCTAAGTAAGGAGACATAAACTTCTGGAGGCTTGTCCCAGCACATTCCACTCTAATTTACAACCTCGGAACACTACCTCCAGGAAGACTCTGTTGCCATAGTAACAAGAGTTGAGAACGTAATAATGCTGCCGCCTTGTGGCTGTTTCCCACAACAGCAGCTTTAAACCCAGTGCTAATGGTTGCTTAATAGTCAAAACGACTGCAGGGGTCTAAATGACACCTGCCCTCAAAAAATGCCCTGGGGTAGGGAATACGCAAGAAAATTCAACACATGAGAAATTTTTCAAAAAGTGAATATGAAGAGGGAAGTTGTACTCACACTTTAACAAAAAAAGGAAAAGAAGAAAAAGGATATGCCTAAAGATCAGTATAAGGAATTATTCGCCACATGCGTATCCAACCTCCAAAAAGGTTTCAGCTCACACCAGTCAAATGGCCATCAGCAAAAAGTCTACAAAGTATAAATGCTGAAAGGATTTTAGAGAAATGTATACCTTCTATCTGCTGCTGGGATGTAAAGTGGTAACAGCACTAACGCAAACTGAATGGAGCTGCTTGAAAAGGTAAAAATTGAGCTACCATATGATGCGGCAGGGCACCTCTTCGGCTTATAACCTAAGACTACCAGAATCGGAAAGACACAGGCAGTCAAATGTGCACTGCAGCAATATGGAAATAGCAAAGACATGGAAGCAAAAAAAATGTCCATAAACAGATGAATGGACAGAGAAGAAGCGGTATATGGACAGAATGCAATAGTAGCCTCGGAGAAAAAATGAACAATGCCGTTTTAAGGACTAGAGTTGAGCCTAGAAATAATCATATAAGGTTAAGTAAGTCAAAAGGGTATGACAAATATCCTATGATATCATTTATACATGTTATCCTAAGATTGCTACCAATGAACATATTTCCACAGAAAAAGACACTCACAGACTTATGAAATAAACTAATTGTTAGCCAAAATGAAAGGTGGGAGGATGGGTAAATTAGGACTATGGGGTTAACATACATATACTAATGTATGTTAAGTGTATAAAAACATATAACAGATAAACTGTATGAATTATATAATCACCAATACCTTTAAAATATACATTCTGTAATAACATACATGGTAACAGAATCCAAAGATGAACAGACATATGTAGGAATCATTGAGCAGTTTCTGTACAGCCAGACAATCAAAACACTCTAATCAAATTTACTCAGATAAGAAATAGAAATTAAATTTAAAAAACAAACCTAAGTAAGGAGACATAAACTTCTGGGGGCTTGTCCCAGCACATTCCACTCTAATTTACAACCTCGGAACACTACCTCCAGGAAGATTCTGTTGCCCTAGTAACAAGAGATGAGAACGTAATAATGCTGCCGCCTTGTGGCTGTTTCCCACAACAGCAGCTTTAAACCCAGTGCTAATGGTTGCTTAATAGTCACATGGACTGCAGGGCTCTAAATGACACCTGCCCTGAAAAATGCCCTGGGGTAGGGAATAGGCAAAAATATTCAACACATGAGAAATTTTTCAAGAAGTCAATAAGAGGAGGGAAGTTGTACTCACTCTTTAAAAAAAAAGGAAAAGAAAAAAAAGGACATGCCTAAAGCTCAGTAGAATGAATTATTAGACACATGCAAATTCAAATTCAAAAAGGTTTCAGCTCACACCAGTCGTTTCCATCAGCAAAATGTGTACAAACTATAAATGCTGAAGGGGTTTTAGAGAACTGTGTACCTTCTAGCTGCTGGTGGGATGTAAAGTGGTAACAGCACTAACACAAACTGAATGGAGCTGCTTGAAAAGATAAAAATTGAGCTACCATATGATGCGGCAGGTCACCTTTTGGGCCTATAACCTAAGACCACCTGAATCGGAAAGACACAGGCAGGCAACTGAGCACTGCAGCAATATTGAAATAGCCAAGACATGGAAGCAGAAAAAAGGTTCATAAACAGATGAATGGACAAAGAAGAAGTGGTATACGTACCAAATAGAATAGTAGCCTCGGGAAAAAAATGAACAATGCCGTTTTCAGGACTACAGTTGAGCCTAGAAATAATCATATAACGTTAAGTAACTCAAAAGGGTACGACAAATATCCTATGAAAACATTTATACATGTTATCCTAAGATTGCTACCAATGAACATATTTCCACAGAAAAAGACACTCACAGACTTATGAAATAAACTAATGGTTAGCCAAAATGAAAGGTGGGAGGATGGGTAAATTAGGACTATGGGGTTAACATACATATACTAATGTATGTTAAGTGTATAAAAACATATAACAGATAAACTGTATGAATTATATAATCACCAATACCTTTAAAATATACATTTTGTAATCACATACATGGTAACAGGACCCGAAGATGAACAGACATATGTATGAATCATTGAGCAGATTCTGTACAGCCAGGCAATCAAAACACTCTAATCAAATTTACTCTGATAAGAAATAGAAATTAAATTTAAAAAACAAACCTAAGTAAGGAGACATAAACTTCTGGGGGCTTGTCCCAGCACATTCCACTCTAATTTACAACCTCGGAACACTACCTCCAGGAAGATTCTGTTGCCGTAGTAACAAGAGTTGAGAACGTAATAATGCTGCGGCCTTGTGGCTGTTTCCCACAACAGCAGCTTTAAACCCAGTACTAATAGTTGCTTAATAGTCACAAGGACTGCAGGGCTCCAAATGACACCTGCCCTGAAAAATGCCCTGGGGTAGGGAATAGGCAAGAAAATTCAACACATGAGAAATTTTTCAAGAAGTCAATAAGAGGAGGGAAGTTGTACTCACTCTTTAAAAAAAACGAAAAGAAAAAAAAGGACATGCCTAAAGCTCAGTATAAGGAATTATTAGACACATGCAAATTCAAATTCAAAAAGGTTTCAGCTCACACCAGTCATTTCCATCAGCAAAATGTCTATAAACTATAAATGCTGAAGGGGTTTTAGAGAACTGTGTACCTTCTAGCTGCTGGTGGGATGTAAAGTGGTAACAGCACTAACGCAAACTGAATGGAGCTTCTTGACAAGGTAAAAATTGAGCTACCATATGATGCAGCAGGTCACCCTTTGGGCCTATAACCTAAGACCACCTGAATCGGAAAGACACAGGCAGGCAAATGAGCACTGCAGCAATATTGAAATAACCAAGACATGGAAGCAGAAAAAAGGTTCATAAACAGATGAATGGACAAAGAAGAAGTAGTATACGTACCAAATAGAATAGTAGCCTGGGGAAAAAAATGAACAACGCCGTTTTCAGGACTACAGTTGAGCCTAGAAATAATCATATAAGGTTAACTAACTCAAAAGGGTACGACAAATATCCTATGATAACATTTATACATGTTATCCTAAGATTGCTACCAATGAACATATTTCCACAGAAAAAGACACTCACAGACTTATGAAATAAACTAATGGTTAGCAAAATGAAAGGTGGGAGGATGGGTAAATTAGGACTATGGGGTTAACATACATATACTAATGTATGTTAAGTGTATAAAAACATATAACAGATAAACTGTATGAATTATATAATCACCAATACCTTTAAAATATACATTTTGTAATCACATACATGGTAACAGGACCCGAAGATGAACAGACATATGTATGAATCATTGAGCAGATCCTGTACAGCCAGGCAATCAAAACACTCTAATCAAATTTACGCTGATAAGAAATAGAAATGAAATTTTAAAAACAAACATAAGTAAGGAGACATAAACTTCTGGGGGCTTGTCCCAGCACATTCCACTCTAATTTACAACCTCAGAACACTACCTCCAGGAAGATTCTGTTGCCCTAGTAACAAGAGTTGAGAACGTAATAATGCTGCCGCCTTGTGGCTGTTTCCCACAACAGCAGCTTTAAACCCAGTGCTAATGGTTGCTTAATAGTCACAACGACTGCAGGGGTCTAAATGACACCTGCCCTCAAAAAGTGCCCTTGGGTAGGGAATAGGCAACAAAATTCAACACATGAGAAATTTTTCAAAAAGTGAATATGAAGAGGGCAGTTGTACTCACACTTTAACAAAAAAAGGAAAAGAAGAAAAAGGATATGCCTAAAGATCAGTATAAGGAATTATTCGCCACATGCGTATCCAACCTCCATAAAGGTTTCAGCTCAGAACGGTCAAATGGCCATCAGCAAAAAGTCTACAAACTATAAATGCTGAAGGGGTTTTAGAGAAATGTGTACCTTCTATGTGCTGCTGGGATGTAAAGTGGTAACAGCACTAACGCAAACTGAATGGAGCCGCTTGAAAAGGTAGAAATTGAGCTACCATATGATGCGGCAGGGCACCTCTCGGGCTTATAACCTAAGACCACCAGAATCGGAAAGACACAGGCAGTCAAATGTGCACTGCAGCAATACTGAAATAGCCAAGACATGGAAGCAAAAAAAGGTCCATAAACAGATGAATGGACAGAGAAGAAGTGGTATATGGACAGAATGGAATAGTAGCCTCGGGGAAAAAATGAACAATGCCGTTTTCAGGACTACAGTAGAGCCTAGAAATAATAATATAAGGTTAAGTAAGTCAAAAGGGTATGACAAATATCCTATGATATCATTTGTACATGTTATCCTAAGATTGCTACCAATGAACATATTTCCACAGAAAAAGACACTCACAGACTTATGAAATAAACTAATGGTTAGCCAAAATGAAAGGGGGGAGGATGGGTAAATTAGGACTATGGGATTAACATAAATATACTAATGTATGTTACATGCATATAAACATATAACAGATAAACTATATGAATTATATAATCACCAATACCTTTAAAATATACATTCTGTATTCACATACATGGTAACAGAATCCGAAGATGAACAGACATATGTAGGAATCATTGAGCAGATTCTGTACAGCCAGACAATCAAAAGACTCTAATCAAATTTACTCCAAAAAGAAATTGAATTAAATTTAAAAAACAAACATAAGTAAGGAGACATAAACTTCTGGGGGCTCGTCCCAGCACATTCCACTCTAATTTACAACCACGGAACACTACCTCCAGGAAGATTCTGTTGCCCTAGTAACAAGAGAGGAGAACGTAATAATGCTGCTGCCTTGTGGCTGTTTCCCACAACAGCAGCATTAAACCCAGTGCTAATGGTTGCTTAATAGTCACAAGGACTGCAGGGCTCTAAATGACACCTGCCCTGAAAAATGCCCTGGGGTAGGGAATAGGTAAGAAAATTCAACACATGAGAAATTTTTCAAGAAGTCAATAAGAGTAGGGAAGTTGTACTCACTCTTTAAAAAAAAAGGAAAAGAAAAAAAAGGACATGCCTAAAGCTCAGTATAAGGAATTATTAGACACATGCAAATTCAAATTCAACAAGGTTTCAGCTCACACCAGTCATTTCCATCAGCAAAATGTCTATAAACTATAAATGCTGAAGGGGTTTTAGAGAACTGTGTACCTTCTAGCTGCTGGTGGGATGTAAAGTGGTAACAGCACTAACGCAAACTGAATGGAGCTGCTTGAAAAGGTAAAAATTGAGCTACCATATGATGCGGCAGGTCACCTTTTGGGCCTATAACCTAAGACCACCTGAATCGGAAAGACACAGGCAGGCAAATGAGCACTGCAGCAATATTGAAATAGCCAAGACATGGAAGCAGAAAAAAGGTTCATAAACAGATGAATGGACAAAGAAGAAGTGGTATACGTACCAAACAGAATAGTAGCCTCGGGAAAAAAATGAACAATGCCGTTTTCAGGACTACAGTTGAGCCTAGAAATAATCATATAAGGTTAAGTAACTCAAAAGGGTACGACAAATATCCTATGATAACATTTATACATGTTATCCTAAGATAGCTACCAATGAACATATTTCCACAGAAAAAGACACTCACAGACTTATGAAATAAACTAATGGTTAGCCAAAATGAAAAGTGGGAGGATGGGTTAACTAGGACTATGGGGTTAACATACATATACTAATGTATGTTAAGTGTATAAAAACATATAACAGATAAACTGTATGAATTATATAATCACCAATACCTTTAAAATATACATTTTGTAATCACATACATGGTAACAGGACCCGAGGATGAACAGACATATGTATGAATCATTGAGCAGATTCTGTACAGCCAGGCAATCAAAACACTAAAATCAAATTTACTCCGATAAGAAATAGAAATTAAATTTAAAAAACAAACATAAGTAAGGAGACATAAACTTCTGGAGGCTTGTCCCAGCACATTCCACTCTAATTTACAACCTCGGAACACTACCTCCAGGAAGACTCTGTTGCCATAGTAACAAGAGTTGAGAACGTAATAATGCTGCCGCCTTGTGGCTGTTTCCCACAACAGCAGCTTTAAACCCAGTGCTAATGGTTGCTTAATAGTCAAAACGACTGCAGGGGTCTAAATGACACCTGCCCTCAAAAAATGCCCTGGGGTAGGGAATACGCAAGAAAATTCAACACATGAGAAATTTTTCAAAAAGTGAATATGAAGAGGGAAGTTGTACTCACACTTTAACAAAAAAAGGAAAAGAAGAAAAAGGATATGCCTAAAGATCAGTATAAGGAATTATTCGCCACATGCGTATCCAACCTCCAAAAAGGTTTCAGCTCACACCAGTCAAATGGCCATCAGCAAAAAGTCTACAAACTATAAATGCTGAAGGGGTTCTAGAGAAACGTATACCTTCTATCTGCTGCTGGGATGTAAAGTGGTAACAGCACTAACGCAAACTGAATGGAGCTGCTTGAAAAGGTAAAAATTGAGCTACCATATGATGCGGCAGGGCACCTCTTTGGCTTATAACCTAAGACTACCAGAATCGGAAAGACACAGGCAGTCAAATGTGCACTGCAGCAATATGGAAATAGCAAAGACATGGAAGCAAAAAAAATGTCTATAAACAGATGAATGGACAGAGAAGAAGTGGTATTTGGACAGAATGCAATAGTAGCCTCGGGGAAAAAATGAACAATGCCGTTTTAAGGACTAGAGTTGAGCCTAGAAATAATCATATAAGGTTAAGTAAGTCAAAAGGGTATGACAAATATCCTATGATATCATTTATACATGTTATCCTAAGATTGCTACCAATGAACATATTTCCACAGAGAAAGACACTCACAGACTTATGAAATAAACTAATTGTTAGCCAAAATGAAAGGTGGGAGGATGGGTAAATTAGGACTATGGGGTTAACATACATATACTAATGTATGTTAAGTGTATAAAAACATATAACAGATAAACTGTATGAATTATATAATCACCAATACCTTTAAAATATACATTCTGTAATAACATACATGGTAACAGAATCCGAAGATGAACAGACATATGTAGGAATCATTGAGCAGTTTCTGTACAGCCAGACAATCAAAACACTCTAATCAAATTTACTCCGATAAGAAATAGAAATTTAATTTAAAAAACAAACCTAAGTAAGGAGACATAAACTTCTGGGGGCTTGTCCCAGCACATTCCACTCTAATTTACAACCTCGGAACACTACCACCAGGAAGATTCTGTTGCCCTAGTAACAAGAGATGAGAACGTAATAATGCTGCCGCCTTGTGGCTCTTTCCCACAACAGCAGCTTTAAACCCAGTGCTAATGGTTGCTTAATAGTCACATGGACTGCAGGGCTCTAAATGACACCTGCCCTGAAAAATGCCCAGGGGTAGGGAATAGGCAAGAATATTCAACACATGAGAAATTTTTCAAGAAGTCAATAAGAGGAGGGAAGTTGTACTCACTCTTTAAAAAAAAAGGAAAAGAAAAAAAAGGACATGCCTAAAGCTCAGTAGAATGAATTATTAGACACATGCAAATTCAAATTCAAAAAGGTTTCAGCTCACACCAGTCGTTTCCATCAGCAAAATGACTACAAACTATAAATGCTGAAGGGGTTTTAGAGAACTGTGTACCTTCTAGCTGCTGGTGGGATGTAAAGTGGTAACAGCACTAACGCAAACTGAATGGAGTTTCTTGAAAAGGTAAAAATTGAGCTACCATATGATGCGGCAGGTCACCTTTTGGGCCTATAACCTAAGACCACCTAAATCGGAAAGACACAGGCAGGCAAATGAGCACTGCAGCAATATTGAAATAGCCAAGACATGGAAGCAGAAAAAAGGTTCATAAACAGATGAATGGACAAAGAGGAAGTGGTATACGTACCAAATAGAATAGTAGCCTCGGGAAAAAAATGAACAATGCCGTTTTCAGGACTACAGTTGAGCCTAGAAATAATCATATAAGGTTAAGTAACTCAAAAGGGTACGACAAATATCCTATGATAACATTTATACATGTTATCCTAAGATAGCTACCAATGAACATATTTCCACAGAAAAAGACACTCACAGACTTATGAAATAAACTAATGGTTAGACAAAATGAAAGGTGGGAGGATGGGTAAATTAGGACTATGGGGTTAACATACATATACTAATGTATGTTAAGTGTATAAAAACATATAACAGATAAACTGTATGAATTATATAATCACCAATACCTTTAAAATATACATTCTGTAATCACATACATGGTAACAGAATCCGAAGATTAACAGACATATGTAGGAATCATTGAGCAGTTTCTGTACAGCCAGAAAATCAAACACTCTAATCAAATTTACTCAGATAAGAAATAGAAATTAAATTTAAAAAACAAACCTAAGTAAGGAGACATAAACTTCTGGGGGCTTGTCCCAGCATATTCCACTCTAATTTACAACCTTGGAACACTACCTCCAGGAAGATTCTGTTGCCCTAGTAACAAGAGATGAGAACGTAATAATGCTGCCACCTTGTGGCTCTTTCCCACAACAGCAGCTTTAAACCCAGTGCTAATGGTTGCTTAATAGTCACATGGACTGCAGGGCTCTAAATGACACCTGCCCTGAAAAATGCCCTGGGGTAGGGAATAGGCAAAAATATTCAACACATGAGAAATTTTTCAAGAAGTCAATAAGAGGAGGGAAGTTGTACTCACTCTTTAAAAAAAAAGGAAAAGAAAAAAAAGGACATGCCTAAAGCTCAGTAGAATGAATTATTAGACACATGCAAATTCAAATTCAAAAAGGTTTCAGCTCACAACAGTCGTTTCCATCAGCAAAATGTCTACAAACTATAAATGCTGAAGGGGTTTTAGAGAACTGTGTACCTTCTAGCTGCTGGTGGGATGTAAAGTGGTAACAGCATTAACACAAACTGAATGGAGCTGCTTGAAAAGATAAAAATTGAGCTACCATATGATGCGGCAGGTCACCTTTTGGGCCTATAACCTAAGACCACCTGAATCGGAAAGACACAGGCAGGCAAATGAGCACTGCAGCAATATTGAAATAGCCAAGACATGGAAGCAGAAAAAAGGTTCATAAACAGATGAATGGACAAAGAAGAAGTGGTATACGTACCAAACAGAATAGTAGCCTCGGGAAAAAAATGAACAATGCCGTTTTCAGGACTACAGTTGAGCCTAGAAATAATCATATAAGCTTAAGTAACTCAAAAGGGTACGACAAATATCCTATGATAACATTTATACATGTTATCCTAAGATAGCTACCAATGAACATATTTCCACAGAAAAAGACACTCACAGACTTATGAAATAAACTAATGGTTAGCCAAAATGAAAGGTGGGAGGATGGGTTAACTAGGACTATGGGGTTAACATACATATACTAATGTATGTTAAGTGTATAAAAACATATAACAGATAAACTGTATGAATTATATAATCACCAATACCTTTAAAATATACATTTTGTAATCACATACATGGTAACAGGACCCGAGGATGAACAGACATATGTATGAATCATTGAGCAGATTCTGTACAGCCAGGCAATCAAAACACTAAAATCAAATTTACTCTGATAAGAAATAGAAATTAAATTTAAAAAACAAACCTAAGTAAGGAGACATAAACTTCTGGAGGCTTGTCCCAGCACATTCCACTCTAATTTACAACCTCGGAACACTACCTCCAGGAAGACTCTGTTGCCATAGTAACAAGAGTTGAGAACGTAATAATGCTGCCGCCTTGTGGCTGTTTCCCACAACAGCAGCTTTAAACCCAGTGCTAATGGTTGCTTAATAGTCAAAACGACTGCAGGGGTCTAAATGACACCTGCCCTCAAAAAATGCCCTGGGGTAGGGAATACGCAAGAAAATTCAACACATGAGAAATTTTTCAAAAAGTGAATATGAAGAGGGAAGTTGTACTCACACTTTAACAAAAAAAGGAAAAGAAGAAAAAGGATATGCCTAAAGATCAGTATAAGGAATTATTCGCCACATGCGTATCCAACCTCCAAAAAGGTTTCAGCTCACACCAGTCAAATGGCCATCAGCAAAAAGTCTACAAAGTATAAATGCTGAAAGGATTTTAGAGAAATGTATACCTTCTATCTGCTGCTGGGATGTAAAGTGGTAACAGCACTAACGCAAACTGAATGGAGCTGCTTGAAAAGGTAAAAATTGAGCTACCATATGATGCGGCAGGGCACCTCTTCGGCTTATAACCTAAGACTACCAGAATCGGAAAGACACAGGCAGTCAAATGTGCACTGCAGCAATATGGAAATAGCAAAGACATGGAAGCAAAAAAAATGTCCATAAACAGATGAATGGACAGAGAAGAAGCGGTATATGGACAGAATGCAATAGTAGCCTCGGAGAAAAAATGAACAATGCCGTTTTAAGGACTAGAGTTGAGCCTAGAAATAATCATATAAGGTTAAGTAAGTCAAAAGGGTATGACAAATATCCTATGATATCATTTATACATGTTATCCTAAGATTGCTACCAATGAACATATTTCCACAGAAAAAGACACTCACAGACTTATGAAATAAACTAATTGTTAGCCAAAATGAAAGGTGGGAGGATGGGTAAATTAGGACTATGGGGTTAACATACATATACTAATGTATGTTAAGTGTATAAAAACATATAACAGATAAACTGTATGAATTATATAATCACCAATACCTTTAAAATATACATTCTGTAATAACATACATGGTAACAGAATCCAAAGATGAACAGACATATGTAGGAATCATTGAGCAGTTTCTGTACAGCCAGACAATCAAAACACTCTAATCAAATTTACTCAGATAAGAAATAGAAATTAAATTTAAAAAACAAACCTAAGTAAGGAGACATAAACTTCTGGGGGCTTGTCCCAGCACATTCCACTCTAATTTACAACCTCGGAACACTACCTCCAGGAAGATTCTGTTGCCCTAGTAACAAGAGATGAGAACGTAATAATGCTGCCGCCTTGTGGCTCATTCCCACAACAGCAGCTTTAAACCCAGTGCTAATGGTTGCTTAATAGTCACATGGACTGCAGGGCTCTAAATGACACCTGCCCTGAAAAATGCCCTGGGGTAGGGAATAGGCAAAAATATTCAACACATGAGAAATTTTTCAAGAAGTCAATAAGAGGAGGGAAGTTGTACTCACTCTTTAAAAAAAAAGGAAAAGAAAAAAAAGGACATGCCTAAAGCTCAGTAGAATGAATTATTAGACACATGCAAATTCAAATTCAAAAAGGTTTCAGCTCACACCAGTCGTTTCCATCAGCAAAATGTGTACAAACTATAAATGCTGAAGGGGTTTTAGAGAACTGTGTACCTTCTAGCTGCTGGTGGGATGTAAAGTGGTAACAGCACTAACACAAACTGAATGGAGCTGCTTGAAAAGATAAAAATTGAGCTACCATATGATGCGGCAGGTCACCTTTTGGGCCTATAACCTAAGACCACCTGAATCGGAAAGACACAGGCAGGCAACTGAGCACTGCAGCAATATTGAAATAGCCAAGACATGGAAGCAGAAAAAAGGTTCATAAACAGATGAATGGACAAAGAAGAAGTGGTATACGTACCAAATAGAATAGTAGCCTCGGGAAAAAAATGAACAATGCCGTTTTCAGGACTACAGTTGAGCCTAGAAATAATCATATAACGTTAAGTAACTCAAAAGGGTACGACAAATATCCTATGAAAACATTTATACATGTTATCCTAAGATTGCTACCAATGAACATATTTCCACAGAAAAAGACACTCACAGACTTATCAAATAAACTAATGGTTAGCCAAAATGAAAGGTGGGAGGATGGGTAAATTAGGACTATGGGGTTAACATACATATACTAATGTATGTTAAGTGTATAAAAACATATAACAGATAAACTGTATGAATTATATAATCACCAATACCTTTAAAATATACATTTTGTAATCACATACATGGTAACAGGACCCGAAGATGAACAGACATATGTATGAATCATTGAGCAGATTCTGTACAGCCAGGCAATCAAAACACTCTAATCAAATTTACTCTGATAAGAAATAGAAATTAAATTTAAAAAACAAACCTAAGTAAGGAGACATAAACTTCTGGGGGCTTGTCCCAGCACATTCCACTCTAATTTACAACCTCGGAACACTACCTCCAGGAAGATTCTGTTGCCGTAGTAACAAGAGTTGAGAACGTAATAATGCTGCGGCCTTGTGGCTGTTTCCCACAACAGCAGCTTTAAACCCAGTACTAATAGTTGCTTAATAGTCACAAGGACTGCAGGGCTCCAAATGACACCTGCCCTGAAAAATGCCCTGGGGTAGGGAATAGGCAAGAAAATTCAACACATGAGAAATTTTTCAAGAAGTCAATAAGAGGAGGGAAGTTGTACTCACTCTTTAAAAAAACGAAAAGAAAAAAAAGGACATGCCTAAAGCTCAGTATAAGGAATTATTAGACACATGCAAATTCAAATTCAAAAAGGTTTCAGCTCACACCAGTCATTTCCATCAGCAAAATGTCTATAAACTATAAATGCTGAAGGGGTTTTAGAGAACTGTGTACCTTCTAGCTGCTGGTGGGATGTAAAGTGGTAACAGCACTAACGCAAACTGAATGGAGCTTCTTGACAAGGTAAAAATTGAGCTACCATATGATGCAGCAGGTCACCCTTTGGGCCTATAACCTAAGACCACCTGAATCGGAAAGACACAGGCAGGCAAATGAGCACTGCAGCAATATTGAAATAACCAAGACATGGAAGCAGAAAAAAGGTTCATAAACAGATGAATGGACAAAGAAGAAGTAGTATACGTACCAAATAGAATAGTAGCCTGGGGAAAAAAATGAACAACGCCGTTTTCAGGACTACAGTTGAGCCTAGAAATAATCATATAAGGTTAACTAACTCAAAAGGGTACGACAAATATCCTATGATAACATTTATACATGTTATCCTAAGATTGCTACCAATGAACATATTTCCACAGAAAAAGACACTCACAGACTTATGAAATAAACTAATGGTTAGCAAAATGAAAGGTGGGAGGATGGGTAAATTAGGACTATGGGGTTAACATACATATACTAATGTATGTTAAGTGTATAAAAACATATAACAGATAAACTGTATGAATTATATAATCACCAATACCTTTAAAATATACATTTTGTAATCACATACATGGTAACAGGACCCGAAGATGAACAGACATATGTATGAATCATTGAGCAGATCCTGTACAGCCAGGCAATCAAAACACTCTAATCAAATTTACGCTGATAAGAAATAGAAATGAAATTTTAAAAACAAACATAAGTAAGGAGACATAAACTTCTGGGGGCTTGTCCCAGCACATTCCACTCTAATTTACAACCTCAGAACACTACCTCCAGGAAGATTCTGTTGCCCTAGTAACAAGAGTTGAGAACGTAATAATGCTGCCGCCTTGTGGCTGTTTCCCACAACAGCAGCTTTAAACCCAGTGCTAATGGTTGCTTAATAGTCACAACGACTGCAGGGGTCTAAATGACACCTGCCCTCAAAAAGTGCCCTTGGGTAGGGAATAGGCAACAAAATTCAACACATGAGAAATTTTTCAAAAAGTGAATATGAAGAGGGCAGTTGTACTCACACTTTAACAAAAAAAGGAAAAGAAGAAAAAGGATATGCCTAAAGATCAGTATAAGGAATTATTCGCCACATGCGTATCCAACCTCCATAAAGGTTTCAGCTCAGAACGGTCAAATGGCCATCAGCAAAAAGTCTACAAACTATAAATGCTGAAGGGGTTTTAGAGAAATGTGTACCTTCTATGTGCTGCTGGGATGTAAAGTGGTAACAGCACTAACGCAAACTGAATGGAGCCGCTTGAAAAGGTAGAAATTGAGCTACCATATGATGCGGCAGGGCACCTCTCGGGCTTATAACCTAAGACCACCAGAATCGGAAAGACACAGGCAGTCAAATGTGCACTGCAGCAATACTGAAATAGCCAAGACATGGAAGCAAAAAAAGGTCCATAAACAGATGAATGGACAGAGAAGAAGTGGTATATGGACAGAATGGAATAGTAGCCTCGGGGAAAAAATGAACAATGCCGTTTTCAGGACTACAGTAGAGCCTAGAAATAATAATATAAGGTTAAGTAAGTCAAAAGGGTATGACAAATATCCTATGATATCATTTGTACATGTTATCCTAAGATTGCTACCAATGAACATATTTCCACAGAAAAAGACACTCACAGACTTATGAAATAAACTAATGGTTAGCCAAAATGAAAGGGGGGAGGATGGGTAAATTAGGACTATGGGATTAACATAAATATACTAATGTATGTTACATGCATATAAACATATAACAGATAAACTATATGAATTATATAATCACCAATACCTTTAAAATATACATTCTGTATTCACATACATGGTAACAGAATCCGAAGATGAACAGACATATGTAGGAATCATTGAGCAGATTCTGTACAGCCAGACAATCAAAAGACTCTAATCAAATTTACTCCAAAAAGAAATTGAATTAAATTTAAAAAACAAACATAAGTAAGGAGACATAAACTTCTGGGGGCTCGTCCCAGCAAATTCCACTCTAATTTACAACCACGGAACACTACCTCCAGGAAGATTCTGTTGCCCTAGTAACAAGAGATGAGAACGTAATAATGCTGCTGCCTTGTGGCTGTTTCCCACAACAGCAGCATTAAACCCAGTGCTAATGGTTGCTTAATAGTCACAAGGACTGCAGGGCTCTAAATGACACCTGCCCTGAAAAATGCCCTGGGGTAGGGAATAGGTAAGAAAATTCAACACATGAGAAATTTTTCAAGAAGTCAATAAGAGTAGGGAAGTTGTACTCACTCTTTAAAAAAAAAGGAAAAGAAAAAAAAGGACATGCCTAAAGCTCAGTATAAGGAATTATTAGACACATGCAAATTCAAATTCAACAAGGTTTCAGCTCACACCAGTCATTTCCATCAGCAAAATGTCTATAAACTATAAATGCTGAAGGGGTTTTAGAGAACTGTGTACCTTCTAGCTGCTGGTGGGATGTAAAGTGGTAACAGCACTAACGCAAACTGAATGGAGCTGCTTGAAAAGGTAAAAATTGAGCTACCATATGATGCGGCAGGTCACCTTTTGGGCCTATAACCTAAGACCACCTGAATCGGAAAGACACAGGCAGGCAAATGAGCACTGCAGCAATATTGAAATAGCCAAGACATGGAAGCAGAAAAAAGGTTCATAAACAGATGAATGGACAAAGAAGAAGTGGTATACGTACCAAACAGAATAGTAGCCTCGGGAAAAAAATGAACAATGCCGTTTTCAGGACTACAGTTGAGCCTAGAAATAATCATATAAGGTTAAGTAACTCAAAAGGGTACGACAAATATCCTATGATAACATTTATACATGTTATCCTAAGATAGCTACCAATGAACATATTTCCACAGAAAAAGACACTCACAGACTTATGAAATAAACTAATGGTTAGCCAAAATGAAAGGTGGGAGGATGGGTTAACTAGGACTATGGGGTTAACATACATATACTAATGTATGTTAAGTGTATAAAAACATATAACAGATAAACTGTATGAATTATATAATCACCAATACCTTTAAAATATACATTTTGTAATCACATACATGGTAACAGGACCCGAGGATGAACAGACATATGTATGAATCATTGAGCAGATTCTGTACAGCCAGGCAATCAAAACACTAAAATCAAATTTACTCCGATAAGAAATAGAAATTAAATTTAAAAAACAAACATAAGTAAGGAGACATAAACTTCTGGAGGCTTGTCCCAGCACATTCCACTCTAATTTACAACCTCGGAACACTACCTCCAGGAAGACTCTGTTGCCATAGTAACAAGAGTTGAGAACGTAATAATGCTGCCGCCTTGTGGCTGTTTCCCACAACAGCAGCTTTAAACCCAGTGCTAATGGTTGCTTAATAGTCAAAACGACTGCAGGGGTCTAAATGACACCTGCCCTCAAAAAATGCCCTGGGGTAGGGAATACGCAAGAAAATTCAACACATGAGAAATTTTTCAAAAAGTGAATATGAAGAGGGAAGTTGTACTCACACTTTAACAAAAAAAGGAAAAGAAGAAAAAGGATATGCCTAAAGATCAGTATAAGGAATTATTCGCCACATGCGTATCCAACCTCCAAAAAGGTTTCAGCTCACACCAGTCAAATGGCCATCAGCAAAAAGTCTACAAACTATAAATGCTGAAGGGGTTCTAGAGAAACGTATACCTTCTATCTGCTGCTGGGATGTAAAGTGGTAACAGCACTAACGCAAACTGAATGGAGCTGCTTGAAAAGGTAAAAATTGAGCTACCATATGATGCGGCAGGGCACCTCTTTGGCTTATAACCTAAGACTACCAGAATCGGAAAGACACAGGCAGTCAAATGTGCACTGCAGCAATATGGAAATAGCAAAGACATGGAAGCAAAAAAAATGTCTATAAACAGATGAATGGACAGAGAAGAAGTGGTATTTGGACAGAATGCAATAGTAGCCTCGGGGAAAAAATGAACAATGCCGTTTTAAGGACTAGAGTTGAGCCTAGAAATAATCATATAAGGTTAAGTAAGTCAAAAGGGTATGACAAATATCCTATGATATCATTTATACATGTTATCCTAAGATTGCTACCAATGAACATATTTCCACAGAGAAAGACACTCACAGACTTATGAAATAAACTAATTGTTAGCCAAAATGAAAGGTGGGAGGATGGGTAAATTAGGACTATGGGGTTAACATACATATACTAATGTATGTTAAGTGTATAAAAACATATAACAGATAAACTGTATGAATTATATAATCACCAATACCTTTAAAATATACATTCTGTAATAACATACATGGTAACAGAATCCGAAGATGAACAGACATATGTAGGAATCATTGAGCAGTTTCTGTACAGCCAGACAATCAAAACACTCTAATCAAATTTACTCCGATAAGAAATAGAAATTTAATTTAAAAAACAAACCTAAGTAAGGAGACATAAACTTCTGGGGGCTTGTCCCAGCACATTCCACTCTAATTTACAACCTCGGAACACTACCACCAGGAAGATTCTGTTGCCCTAGTAACAAGAGATGAGAACGTAATAATGCTGCCGCCTTGTGGCTCTTTCCCACAACAGCAGCTTTAAACCCAGTGCTAATGGTTGCTTAATAGTCACATGGACTGCAGGGCTCTAAATGACACCTGCCCTGAAAAATGCCCAGGGGTAGGGAATAGGCAAGAATATTCAACACATGAGAAATTTTTCAAGAAGTCAATAAGAGGAGGGAAGTTGTACTCACTCTTTAAAAAAAAAGGAAAAGAAAAAAAAGGACATGCCTAAAGCTCAGTAGAATGAATTATTAGACACATGCAAATTCAAATTCAAAAAGGTTTCAGCTCACACCAGTCGTTTCCATCAGCAAAATGACTACAAACTATAAATGCTGAAGGGGTTTTAGAGAACTGTGTACCTTCTAGCTGCTGGTGGGATGTAAAGTGGTAACAGCACTAACGCAAACTGAATGGAGTTTCTTGAAAAGGTAAAAATTGAGCTACCATATGATGCGGCAGGTCACCTTTTGGGCCTATAACCTAAGACCACCTAAATCGGAAAGACACAGGCAGGCAAAGGTGCACTGCAGCAATATTGAAATAGCCAAGACATGGAAGCAGAAAAAGGGTTCATAAACAGATGAATGGACAAAAAAGAAGTGGTATACGTACCAAATAGCATAGTAGCCTTGGGAAAAAAATGAACAATACCGTTTTCCGGACTACAGTTGAGCCTAGAAATAATCATATAAGGTTAAGTAACTCAAAAGGGTACGACAAATATCCTATGATAACATTTATACATGTTATCCTACGATTGCTACCAATGAACATATTTCCACAGAAAAGACACTCACAGACTTATGAAATAAACTAATGGTTAGCCAAAATGAAAGGTGGGAGGATGGGTAAATTAGGACTATGGGGTTAACATACATATACTAATGTATGTTAAGTGTATAAAAACATGTAACAGATAAACTGTATGAATTATATAATCACCAATACCTTTAAAATATACATTTTGTAATCACATACATGGTAAGAGGACCCGAAGATGAACAGAAATATGTATGAATCACTGAGCAGATCCTGTACAGCCAGGCAATCAAAACACTCTAATCAAATTTACTCCGATAAGAAATAGAAATTAAATTTAAAAAAACAAACATAAGTAAGGAGACATAAACTTCTGGGGGCTTGTCCCAGCACATTCCACTCTAATTTACAACCTCAGAACACTACCTCCAGGAAGATTCTGTTGCCCTAGTAACAAGAGATGAGAACGTAATAATGCTGCTGCCTTGTGGCTCTTTCCCACAACAGCAGCTTTAAACCCAGTGCTAATGTTTGCTTAATAGTCACAAGGACTGCAGGGCTCTAAATGACACCTGCCCTTAAAAATGCCCTGGGGTAGGGAATAGGCAAGAAAATTCAACACATTAGAAATTTTTCAAGAAGTCAATAAGAGGAGGGAAGTTGTACTCACTCTTTAAAAAAAAAGGAAAAGAGAAAAAAGGACATTCCTAAACCTCAGTATAAGGAATTATTAGACACATGCAAATGCAAATTCAAAAAGGTTTCAGCTCACACCAGTCATTTCCATCAGCAAAATGTCTACAAACTATAAATGCTGAAGGAGTTTTAGAGAACTGTGTACCTTCTAGATCCTGGTTGGATGTAAAGTGGTAACAGCACTAACGCAAACTGAATTGAGCTGTTGAAAAGGTAAAAATTGAGCTACCATATGATGCGGCAGGTCACCTTTTGGGCCTATAACCTAAGACCACCTGAATCGGAAAGACACAGGCAGGCAAATGAGCACTGCAGCAATATTGAAATAGCCAAGACATGGAAGCAGAAAAAAGGTTCATAAACAGATGAATGGACAAAGAGGAAGTGGTATACGTACCAAATAGAATAGTAGCCTCGGGAAAAAAATGAACAATGCCGTTTTCAGGACTACAGTTGAGCCTAGAAATAATCATATAAGGTTAAGTAACTCAAAAGGGTACGACAAATATCCTATGATAACATTTATACATGTTATCCTAAGATAGCTACCAATGAACATATTTCCACAGAAAAAGACACTCACAGACTTATGAAATAAACTAATGGTTAGACAAAATGAAAGGTGGGAGGATGGGTAAACTAGGACTATGGGGTTAACATACATATACTAATGTATGTTAAGTGTATAAAAACATATAACAGATAAACTGTATGAATTATATAATCACCAATACCTTTAAAATATACATTCTGTAATCACATACATGGTAACAGAATCCGAAGATTAACAGACATATGTAGGAATCATTGAGCAGTTTCTGTACAGCCAGAAAATCAAACACTCTAATCAAATTTACTCAGATAAGAAATAGAAATTAAATTTAAAAAACAAACCTAAGTAAGGATACATAAACTTCTGGGGGCTTGTCCCAGCATATTCCACTCTAATTTACAACCTTGGAACACTACCACCAGGAAGATTCTGTTGCCCTAGTAACAAGAGATGAGAACGTAATAATGCTGCCACCTTGTGGCTCTTTCCCACAACAGCAGCTTTAAACCCAGTGCTAATGGTTGCTTAATAGTCACATGGACTGCAGGGCTCTAAATGACACCTGCCCTGAAAAATGCCCTGGGGTAGGGAATAGGCAAAAATATTCAACACATGAGAAATTTTTCAAGAAGTCAATAAGAGGAGGGAAGTTGTACTCACTCTTTAAAAAAAAAGGAAAAGAAAAAAAAGGACATGCCTAAAGCTCAGTAGAATGAATTATTAGACACATGCAAATTCAAATTCAAAAAGGTTTCAGCTCACAACAGTCGTTTCCATCAGCAAAATGTCTACAAACTATAAATGCTGAAGGGGTTTTAGAGAACTGTGTACCTTCTAGCTGCTGGTGGGATGTAAAGTGGTAACAGCATTAACACAAACTGAATGGAGCTGCTTGAAAAGATAAAAATTGAGCTACCATATGATGCGGCAGGTCACCTTTTGGGCCTATAACCTAAGACCACCTGAATGGGAAAGACACAGGCAGGCAAATGAGCACTGCAGCAATATTGAAATAGCCAAGACATGGAAGCAGAAAAAAGGTTCATAAACAGATGAATGGACAAAGAAGAAGTGGTATACATACCAAATAGAATAGTAGCCTCGGGAAAAAAATGAACAATGCCGTTTTCAGGACTACAGTTGAGCCTAGAAATTATCATATAACGTTAAGTAACTCAAAAGGGTACGACAAATATCCTATGAAAACATTGATACATGTTATCCTAAGATTGCTACCAATGAACATATTTCCACAGAAAAAGACACTCACAGACTTATCAAATAAACTAATGGTTAGCCAAAATGAAAGGTGGGAGGATGGGTAAATTACGACTATGGGGTTAACATACATATAGTAATGTATGTTAAGTGTATAAAAACATATAACAGATAAACTGTATGAATTATATAATCACCAATACCTTTAAAATATACATTTTGTAATCACATACATGGTAACAGGACCCGAAGATGAACAGACATATGTATGAATCATTGAGCAGATTCTGTACAGCCAGGCAATCAAAACACTCTAATCAAATTTACTCTGATAAGAAATAGAAATTAAATTTAAAAAACAAACATAAGTAAGGAGACATAAACTTCTGGGGGCTTGTCCCAGCACATTCCACTCTAATTTACAACCTCGGAACACTACCTCCAGGAAGACTCTGTTGCCGTAGTAACAAGAGTTGAGAAGGTAATAATGCTGCCGCCTTGTGGCTGTGTCCCACAACAGCAGCTTTAAACCCAGTACTAATAGTTGCTTAATAGTCACAAGGACTGCAGGGCTCTAAATGACACCTGCCCTGAAAACTGCCCTGGGGTAGGGAATAGGCAAGAAAATTCAACACATGAGAAATTTTTCAAGAAGTCAATAAGAGGAGGGAAGTTGTACTCACTCTTTAAAAAAAAGGAAAAGAAAAAAAAGGACATGCCTAAAGCTCAGTATAAGGAATTATTAGACACATGCAAATTCAAATTCAAAAAGGTTTCAGCTCACACCAGTCATTTCCATCAGCAAAATGTCTATAAACTATAAATGCTGAAGGGGTTTTAGAGAACTGTGTACCTTCTAGCTGCTGGTGGGATGTAAAGTGGGAACAGCACTAACGCAAACTGAATGGAGCTTCTTGAAAAGGTAAAAATTGAGCTACCATATGATGCAGCAGGTCACCCTTTGGGCCTATAACCTAAGACCACCTGAATCGGAAAGACACGGGCAGGCAAATGAGCACTGCAGCAATATTGAAATAGCAAAGACATGGAAGCAGAAAAAAGGTTCATAAACAGATGAATGGACAAAGAAGAAGTAGTATACGTACCAAATAGAATAGTAGCCTGGGGAAAAAAATGAACAACGCCATTTTCAGGACTACAGTTGAGCCTAGAAATAATCATATAAGGTTAAGTAACTCAAAAGGGTACGACAAATATCCTATGATAATATTTATACATGTTATCCTAAGATTGCTACCAATGAACATATTTCCACAGAAAAAGACACTCACAGACTTATGAAATAAACTAATGGTTAGCAAAATGAAAGGTGGGAGGATGGGTAAATTAGGACTATGGGGTTAACATACATATACTAATGTATGTTAAGTGTATAAAAACATATAACAGATAAACTGTATGAATTATATAATCACCAATACCTTTAAAATATACATTTTGTAATCACATACATGGTAACAGGACCCGAAGATGAACAGACATATGTATGAATCATTGAGCAGATCCTGTACTGCCAGGCAATCAAAACACTCTAATCAAATTTACACTGATAAGAAATAGAAATGAAATTTAAAAACAAACATAAGTAAGGAGACATAAACTTCTGGGGGCTTGTCCCAGCACATTCCACTCTAATTTACAACCTCAGAACACTACCTCCATGAATATTCTGTTGCCCTAGTAACAAGAGTTGAGAAAGTAATAATGCTGACGCCTTGTGGCTGTTTCCCACAACAGCAGCTTTAAACCCAGTGCTAATGGTTGCTTAATAGTCACAACGACTGCAGGGGTCTAAATGACACCTGCCCTCAAAAAGTGCCCTTGGGTAGGGAATAGGCAACAAAATTCAACACATGAGAAATTTTTCAAAAAGTGAATATGAAGAGGGAAGTTGTACTCACACTTTAACAAAAAAAGGAAAAGAAGAAAAAGGATATGCCTAAAGATCAGTATAAGGAATTATTCGCCACATGCGTATCCAACCTCCATAAAGGTTTCAGCTCACAACAGTCAAATGGCCATCAGCAAAAGTCTACAAACTATAAATGCTGAAGGTGTTTTAGAGAAATGTGTACCTTCTATCTGCTGCTGGGATGTAAAGTGGTAACAGCACTAACGCAAACTGAATGGAGCCGCTTGAAAAGGTAGAAATTGAGCTACCATATGATGCGGCAGGGCACCTCTCGGGCTTATAACCTAAGACCACCAGAATCGGAAAGACACAGGCAGTCAAATGTGCACTGCAGCAATACTGAAATAGCCAAGACATGGAAGCAAGAAAAGGTCCATAAACAGATGAATGGACAGAGAAGAAGTGGTATATGGACAGAATGGAATAGTAGCCTCGGGAAAAAAATGAACAATGCCGTTTTCAGGACTACAGTAGAGCCTAGAAATAATAATATAAGGTTAAGTAAGTCAAAAGGGTATGACAAATATCCTATGATATCATTTGTACATGTTATCCTAAGATTGCTACCAATGAACATATTTCCACAGAAAAAGACACTCACAGACGTATGAAATAAACTAATGGTTAGCCAAAATGAAAGGGGGGAGGATGGGTAAATTAGGACTATGGGATTAACATAAATATACTAATGTATGTTACATGCATATAAACATATAACAGATAAACTATATGAATTATATAATCACCAATACCTTTAAAATATACATTCTGTATTCACATACATGGTAACAGAATCCGAAGATGAACAGACATATGTAGGAATCATTGAGCAGATTCTGTACAGCCAGACAATCAAAAAACTCTAATCAAATTTACTCCAAAAAGAAATAGAATTAAATTTAAAAAACAAACATAAGTAAGGAGACATAAACTTCTGGGGGCTCGTCCCAGCACATTCCACTCTAATTTACAACCACGGAACACTACCTCCAGGAAGATTCTGTTGCCCTAGTAACAAGAGAGGAGAACGTAATAATGCTGCCGCCTTGTGGCTGTTTCCCACAACAGCAGCATTAAACCCAGTGCTAATGCTTGCTTAATAGTCACAAGGACTGCAGGGCTCTAAATGACACCTGCCCTGAAAAATGCCCTGGGGTAGGGAATAGGCAAGAAAATTCAACACATGAGAAATTTTTCAAGAAATCAATAAGAGGAGGGAAGTTGTACTCACTCTTTAAAAAAAAAGGAAAAGAAAAAAAAGGACATGCCTAAAGCTCAGTATAAGGAATTATTAGACACATGCAAATTCAAATTCAACAAGGTTTCAGCTCACACCAGTCATTTCCATCAGCAAAATGTCTATAAACTATAAATGCTGAAGGGGTTTTAGAGAACTGTGTACCTTCTAGCTGCTGGTGGGATGTAAAGTGGTAACAGCACTAACGCAAACTGAATGGAGCTGCTTGAAAAGGTAAAAATTGAGCTACCATATGATGCGGCAGGGCACCTCTTGGGCTTATAACCTAAGACTACCAGAATCGGAAAGACACAGGCAGTCAAATGTGCACTGCAGCAATATTGAAATAGCAAAGACATGGAAGCAAAAAAAATGTCAATAAACAGATGAATGGACAGAGAAGAAGTGGTATATGGACAGAATGGAATAGTAGCCTCGTGGAAAAAATGAACAATGCCGTTTTCAGGACTACGGTAGAGCCTAGAAATAATCATATAAGGTTAAGTAAGTCAAAAGGGTATGACAAATATCCTATGATATCATTTATACATGTTATCCTAAGATTGCTACCAATGAACATATTTCCACAGAAAAAGCCACTCACAGACTTATGAAATAAACTAATGGTTAGCCAAAATGAAAGGTGGGAGGATGGGTAAATTAGGACTATGGGGTTAACATACATATACTAATGTATGTTAAGTGTATAAAAACATGTAACAGATAAACTGTATGAATTATATAATCACCAATACCTTTAAAATATACATTTTGTAATCACATACATGGTAAGAGGACCCGAAGATGAACAGACATATGTATGAATCACTGAGCAGATCCTGTACAGCCAGGCAATCAAAACACTCTAATCAAATTTACTCCGATAAGAAATAGAAATTAAATTTAAAAAAACAAACATAAGTAAGGAGACATAAACTTCTGGGGGCTTGTCCCAGCACATTCCACTCTAATTTACAACCTCGGAACACTACCTCCAGGAAGACTCTGTTGCCCTAGTAACAAGAGATGAGAACGTAATAATGCTGCCGCCTTGTGGCTCTTTCCCACAACAGCAGCTTTAAACCCAGTGCTAATGTTTGCTTAATAGTCACAAGGACTGCAGGGCTCTAAATGACACCTGCCCTGAAAAATGCCCTGGGGTAGGGAATAGGCAAGAAAATTCAACACATTAGAAATTTTTCAAGAAGTCAATAAGAGGAGGGAAGTTGTACTCACTCTTTAATAAAAAAGGAAAAGAAAAAAAAGGACATGCCTAAAGCTCAGTATAAGGAATTATTAGACACATGCAAATGCAAATTCAAAAAGGTTTCAGCTCACACCAGTCATTTCCATCAGCAAAATGTCTACAAACTATAAATGCTGAAGGAGTTTTAGAGAACTGTGTACCTTCTAGATCCTGGTTGGATGTAAAGTGGTAACAGCACTAACGCAAACTGAATTGAGCTGTTGAAAAGGTAAAAATTGAGCTACCATATGATGCGGCAGGTCACCTTTTGGGCCTATAACCTAAGACCACCTGAATCGGAAAGACACAGGCAGGCAAATGAGCACTGAAGCAATATTGAAATAGCCAAGACATGGAAGCAGAAAAAAGGTTCATAAACAGATGAATGGACAGAGAAGAAGTGCTATATGGACAGAATGCAATAGTAGCCTCGGGGAAAAAATGAACAATGCCGTTTTAAGGAGTAGAGTTGAGCCTAGAAATAATCATATAAGGTTCAGTAAGTCAAAAGGGTATGACAAATATCCTATGATATCATTTATACATGTTATCCTAAGATTGCTACCAATGAACATATTTCCACAGAAAAAGACACTCACAGACTTATGAAATAAACTAATGGTTAGACAAAATGAAAGGTGGGAGGATGGGTAAACTAGGACTATGGGGTTAACATACATATACTAATGTATGTTAAGTGTATAAAAACATATAACAGATAAACTGTATGAATTATATAATCACCAATACCTTTAAAATATACATTCTGTAATCACATACATGGTAACAGAATCCGAAGATGAACAGACATATGTAGGAATCATTGAGCAGTTTCTGTACAGCCAGACAATCAAAACACTCTAATCAAATTTACTCAGATAAGAAATAGAAATTTAATTTAAAAAACAAACCTAAGTAAGGAGACATAAACTTCTGGGGGCTTGTCCCAGCACATTCCACTCTAATTTACAACCTCGGAACACTACCTCCAGGAAGATTCTGTTGCCCTAGTAACAAGAGATGAGAACGTAATAATGCTGCCGCCTTGTGGCTCTTTCCCACAACAGCAGCTTTAAACCCAGTGCTAATGGTTGCTTAATAGTCACATGGACTGCAGGGCTCTAAATGACACCTGCCCTGAAAAATGCCCTGGGGTAGGGAATAGGCAAAAATATTCAACACATGAGAAATTTTTCAAGAAGTCAATAAGAGGAGGGAAGTTGTACTCACTCTTTAAAAAAAAAGGAAAAGAAAAAAAAGGACATGCCTAAAGCTCAGTAGAATGAATTATTAGACACATGCAAATTCAAATTCAAAAAGGTTTCAGCTCACACCAGTCGTTTCCATCAGCAAAATGTGTACAAACTATAAATGCTGAAGGGGTTTTAGAGAACTGTGTACCTTCTAGCTGCTGGTGGGATGTAAAGTGGTAACAGCACTAACACAAACTGAATGGAGCTGCTTGAAAAGATAAAAATTGAGCTACCATATGATGCGGCAGGTCACCTTTTGGGCCTATAACCTAAGACCACCTGAATCGGAAAGACACAGGCAGGCAACTGAGCACTGCAGCAATATTGAAATAGCCAAGACATGGAAGCAGAAAAAAGGTTCATAAACAGATGAATGGACAAAGAAGAAGTGGTATACGTACCAAATAGAATAGTAGCCTCGGGAAAAAAATGAACAATGCCGTTTTCAGGACTACAGTTGAGCCTAGAAATAATCATATAACGTTAAGTAACTCAAAAGGGTACGATAAATATCCTGTGAAAACATTTATACATGTTATCCTAAGATTGCTACCTATGAACATATTTCCACAGAAAAAGACACTCACAGACTTATCAAATAAACTAATGGTTAGCCAAAATGAAAGGTGGGAGGATGGGTAAATTAGGACTATGGGGTTAACATACATATACTAATGTATGTTAAGTGTATAAAAACATATAACAGATAAACTGTATGAATCATATAATCACCAATACCTTTAAAATATACATTTTGTACTCACATACATGGTAACAGGACCCGAAGATGAACAGACATATGTATGAATCATTGAGCAGATTCTGTACAGCCAGGCAATCAAAACACTCTAATCAAATTTACTCTGATAAGAAATAGAAATTAAATTTAAAAAACAAACCTAAGTAAGGAGACATAAACTTCTGGGGGCTTGTCCCAGCACATTCCACTCTAATTTACAACCTCGGAACACTACCTCCAGGAAGATTCTGTTGCCGTAGTAACAAGAGTTGAGAACGTAATAATGCTGCGGCCTTGTGGCTGTTTCCCACAACAGCAGCTTTAAACCCAGTACTAATAGTTGCTTAATAGTCACAAGGACTGCAGGGCTCCAAATGACACCTGCCCTGAAAAATGCCCTGGGGTAGGGAATAGGCAAGAAAATTCAACACACGAGAAATTTTTCAAGAAGTCAATAAGAGGAGGGAAGTTGTACTCACTCTTTAAAAAAAACGAAAAGAAAAAAAAGGACATGCCTAAAGCTCAGTATAAGGAATTATTAGACACATGCAAATTCAAATTCAAAAAGGTTTCAGCTCACACCAGTCATTTCCATCAGCAAAATGTCTATAAACTATAAATGCTGAAGGGGTTTTAGAGAACTGTGTACCTTCTAGCTGCTGGTGGGATGTAAAGTGGTAACAGCACTAACGCAAACTGAATGGAGCTTCTTGACAAGGTAAAAATTGAGCTACCATATGATGCAGCAGGTCACCCTTTGGGCCTATAACCTAAGACCACCTGAATCGGAAAGACACAGGCAGGCAAATGAGCACTGCAGCAATATTGAAATAGCCAAGACATGGAAGCAGAAAAAAGGTTCATAAACAGATGAATGGACAAAGAAGAAGTAGTATACGTACCAAATAGAATAGTAGCCTGGGGAAAAAAATGAACAACGCCGTTTTCAGGACTACAGTTGAGCCTAGAAATAATCATATAAGGTTAACTAACTCAAAAGGGTACGACAAATATCCTATGATAACATTTATACATGTTATCCTAAGATTGCTACCAATGAACATATTTCCACAGAAAAAGACACTCACAGACTTATGAAATAAACTAATGGTTAGCAAAATGAAAGGTGGGAGGATGGGTAAATTAGGACTATGGGGTTAACATACATATACTAATGTATGTTAAGTGTATAAAAACATATAACAGATAAACTGTATGAATTATATAATCACCAATACCTTTAAAATATACATTTTGTAATCACATACATGGTAACAGGACCCGAAGATGAACAGACATATGTATGAATCATTGAGCAGATCCTGTACAGCCAGGCAATCAAAACACTCTAATCAAATTTACGCTGATAAGAAATAGAAATGAAATTTTAAAAACAAACATAAGTAAGGAGACATAAACTTCTGGGGGCTTGTCCCAGCACATTCCACTCTAATTTACAACCTCAGAACACTACCTCCAGGAAGATTCTGTTGCCCTAGTAACAAGAGTTGAGAACGTAATAATGCTGCCGCCTTGTGGCTGTTTCCCACAACAGCAGCTTTAAACCCAGTGCTAATGGTTGCTTAATAGTCACAACGACTGCAGGGGTCTAAATGACACCTGCCCTCAAAAAGTGCCCTTGGGTAGGGAATAGGCAACAAAATTCAACACATGAGAAATTTTTCAAAAAGTGAATATGAAGAGGGCAGTTGTACTCACACTTTAACAAAAAAAGGAAAAGAAGAAAAAGGATATGCCTAAAGATCAGTATAAGGAATTATTCGCCACATGCGTATCCAACCTCCATAAAGGTTTCAGCTCAGAACGGTCAAATGGCCATCAGCAAAAAGTCTACAAACTATAAATGCTGAAGGGGTTTTAGAGAAATGTGTACCTTCTATGTGCTGCTGGGATGTAAAGTGGTAACAGCACTAACGCAAACTGAATGGAGCCGCTTGAAAAGGTAGAAATTGAGCTACCATATGATGCGGCAGGGCACCTCTCGGGCTTATAACCTAAGACCACCAGAATCGGAAAGACACAGGCAGTCAAATGTGCACTGCAGCAATACTGAAATAGCCAAGACATGGAAGCAAAAAAAGGTCCATAAACAGATGAATGGACAGAGAAGAAGTGGTATATGGACAGAATGGAATAGTAGCCTCGGGGAAAAAATGAACAATGCCGTTTTCAGGACTACAGTAGAGCCTAGAAATAATAATATAAGGTTAAGTAAGTCAAAAGGGTATGACAAATATCCTCTGATATCATTTATACATGTTATCCTAAGATTGCTACCAATGAACATATTTCCACAGAAAAAGACACTCACAGACTTATGAAATAAACTAATGGTTAGCCAAAATGAAAGGGGGGAGGATGGGTAAATTAGGACTATGGGATTAACATAAATATACTAATGTATGTTACATGCATATAAACATATAACAGATAAACTATATGAATTATATAATCACCAATACCTTTAAAATATACATTCTGTATTCACATACATGGTAACAGAATCCGAAGATGAACAGACATATGTAGGAATCATTGAGCAGATTCTGTACAGCCAGACAATCAAAAGACTCTAATCAAATTTACTCCAAAAAGAAATAGAATTAAATTTAAAAAACAAACATAAGTAAGGAGACATAAACTTCTGGGGGCTCGTCCCAGCACATTCCACTCTAATTTACAACCACGGAACACTACCTCCAGGAAGATTCTGTTGCCCTAGTAACAAGAGATGAGAACGTAATAATGCTGCTGCCTTGTGGCTGTTTCCCACAACAGCAGCATTAAACCCAGTGCTAATGGTTGCTTAATAGTCACAAGGACTGCAGGGCTCTAAATGACACCTGCCCTGAAAAATGCCCTGGGGTAGGGAATAGGTAAGAAAATTCAACACATGAGAAATTTATCAAGAAGTCAATAAGAGTAGGGAAGTTGTACTCACTCTTTAAAAAAAAAGGAAAAGAAAAAAAAGGACATGCCTAAAGCTCAGTATAAGGAATTATTAGACACATGCAAATTCAAATTCAACAAGGTTTCAGCTCACACCAGTCATTTCCATCAGCAAAATGTCTATAAACTATAAATGCTGAAGGGGTTTTAGAGAACTGTGTACCTTCTAGCTGCTGGTGGGATGTAAAGTGGTAACAGCACTAACGCAAACTGAATGGAGCTGCTTGAAAAGGTAAAAATTGAGCTACCATATGATGCGGCAGGTCACCTTTTGGGCCTATAACCTAAGACCACCTGAATCGGAAAGACACAGGCAGGCAAATGAGCACTGCAGCAATATTGAAATAGCCAAGACATGGAAGCAGAAAAAAGGTTCATAAACAGATGAATGGACAAAGAAGAAGTGGTATACGTACCAAACAGAATAGTAGCCTCGGGAAAAAAATGAACAATGCCGTTTTCAGGACTACAGTTGAGCCTAGAAATAATCATATAAGGTTAAGTAACTCAAAAGGGTACGACAAATATCCTATGATAACATTTATACATGTTATCCTAAGATAGCTACCAATGAACATATTTCCACAGAAAAAGACACTCACAGACTTATGAAATAAACTAATGGTTAGCCAAAATGAAAGGTGGGAGGATGGGTTAACTAGGACTATGGGGTTAACATACATATACTAATGTATGTTAAGTGTATAAAAACATATAACAGATAAACTGTATGAATTATATAATCACCAATACCTTTAAAATATACATTTTGTAATCACATACATGGTAACAGGACCCGAGGATGAACAGACATATGTATGAATCATTGAGCAGATTCTGTACAGCCAGGCAATCAAAACACTAAAATCAAATTTACTCCGATAAGAAATAGAAATTAAATTTAAAAAACAAACATAAGTAAGGAGACATAAACTTCTGGAGGCTTGTCCCAGCACATTCCACTCTAATTTACAACCTCGGAACACTACCTCCAGGAAGACTCTGTTGCCATAGTAACAAGAGTTGAGAACGTAATAATGCTGCCGCCTTGTGGCTGTTTCCCACAACAGCAGCTTTAAACCCAGTGCTAATGGTTGCTTAATAGTCAAAACGACTGCAGGGGTCTAAATGACACCTGCCCTCAAAAAATGCCCTGGGGTAGGGAATACGCAAGAAAATTCAACACATGAGAAATTTTTCAAAAAGTGAATATGAAGAGGGAAGTTGTACTCACACTTTAACAAAAAAAGGAAAAGAAGAAAAAGGATATGCCTAAAGATCAGTATAAGGAATTATTCGCCACATGCGTATCCAACCTCCAAAAAGGTTTCAGCTCACACCAGTCAAATGGCCATCAGCAAAAAGTCTACAAACTATAAATGCTGAAGGGGTTCTAGAGAAACGTATAACTTCTATCTGCTGCTGGGATGTAAAGTGGTAACAGCACTAACGCAAACTGAATGGAGCTGCTTGAAAAGGTAAAAATTGAGCTACCATATGATGCGGCAGGGCACCTCTTTGGCTTATAACCTAAGACTACCAGAATCGGAAAGACACAGGCAGTCAAATGTGCACTGCAGCAATATGGAAATAGCAAAGACATGGAAGCAAAAAAAATGTCTATAAACAGATGAATGGACAGAGAAGAAGTGGTATTTGGACAGAATGCAATAGTAACCTCGGGGAAAAAATGAACAATGCCGTTTTAAGGACTAGAGTTGAGCCTAGAAATAATCATATAAGGTTCAGTAAGTCAAAAGGGTATGACAAATATCCTATGATATCATTTATACATGTTATCCTAAGATTGCTACCAATGAACATATTTCCACAGAAAAAGACACTCACAGACTTATGAAATAAACTAATGGTTAGACAAAATGAAAGGTGGGAGGATGGGTAAACTAGGACTATGGGGTTAACATACATATACTAATGTATGTTAAGTGTATAAAAACATATAACAGATAAACTGTATGAATTATATAATCACCAATACCTTTAAAATATACATTCTGTAATCACATACATGGTAACAGAATCCGAAGATGAACAGACATATGTAGGAATCATTGAGCAGTTTCTGTACAGCCAGACAATCAAAACACTCTAATCAAATTTACTCAGATAAGAAATAGAAATTTAATTTAAAAAACAAACCTAAGTAAGGAGACATAAACTTCTGGGGGCTTGTCCCAGCACATTCCACTCTAATTTACAACCGCGGAACACTACCACCAGGAAGATTCTGTTGCCCTAGTAACAAGAGATGAGAACGTAATAATGCTGCCGCCTTGTGGCTCTTTCCCACAACAGCAGCTTTAAACCCAGTGCTAATGGTTGCTTAATAGTCACATGGACTGCAGGGCTCTAAATGACACCTGCCCTGAAAAATGCCCAGGGGTAGGGAATAGGCAAGAATATTCAACACATGAGAAATTTTTCAAGAAGTCAATAAGAGGAGGGAAGTTGTACTCACTCTTTAAAAAAAAAGGAAAAGAAAAAAAAGGACATGCCTAAAGCTCAGTAGAATGAATTATTAGACACATGCAAATTCAAATTCAAAAAGGTTTCAGCTCACACCAGTCGTTTCCATCAGCAAAATGACTACAAACTATAAATGCTGAAGGGGTTTTAGAGAACTGTGTACCTTCTAGCTGCTGGTGGGATGTAAAGTGGTAACAGCACTAACGCAAACTGAATGGAGTTTCTTGAAAAGGTAAAAATTGAGCTACCATATGATGCGGCAGGTCACCTTTTGGGCCTATAACCTAAGACCACCTAAATTGGAAAGACACAGGCAGGCAAAGGTGCACTGCAGCAATATTGAAATAGCCAAGACATGGAAGCAGAAAAAGGGTTCATAAACAGATGAATGGACAAAAAAGAAGTGGTATACGTACCAAATATCATAGTAGCCTTGGGAAAAAAATGAACAATACCGTTTTCCGGACTACAGTTGAGCCTAGAAATAATCATATAAGGTTAAGTAACTCAAAAGGGTACGACAAATATCCTATGATAACATTTATACATGTTATCCTACGATTGCTACCAATGAACATATTTCCACAGAAAAGACACTCACAGACTTATGAAATAAACTAATGGTTAGCCAAAATGAAAGGTGGGAGGATGGGTAAATTAGGACTATGGGGTTAACATACATATACTAATGTATGTTAAGTGTATAAAAACATGTAACAGATAAACTGTATGAATTATATAATCACCAATACCTTTAAAATATACATTTTGTAATCACATACATGGTAAGAGGACCCGAAGATGAACAGAAATATGTATGAATCACTGAGCAGATCCTGTACAGCCAGGCAATCAAAACACTCTAATCAAATTTACTCCGATAAGAAATAGAAATTAAATTTAAAAAAACAAACATAAGTAAGGACACATAAACTTCTGGGGGCTTGTCCCAGCACATTCCACTCTAATTTACAACCTCAGAACACTACCTCCAGGAAGATTCTGTTGCCCTAGTAACAAGAGATGAGAACGTAATAATGCTGCTGCCTTGTGGCTCTTTCCCACAACAGCAGCTTTAAACCCAGTGCTAATGTTTGCTTAATAGTCACAAGGACTGCAGGGCTCTAAATGACACCTGCCCTTAAAAATGCCCTGGGGTAGGGAATAGGCAAGAAAATTCAACACATTAGAAATTTTTCAAGAAGTCAATAAGAGGAGGGAAGTTGTACTCACTCTTTAAAAAAAAGGAAAAGAGAAAAAAGGACATTCCTAAACCTCAGTATAAGGAATTATTAGACACATGCAAATGCAAATTCAAAAAGGTTTCAGCTCACACCAGTCATTTCCATCAGCAAAATGTCTACAAACTATAAATGCTGAAGGAGTTTTAGAGAACTGTGTACCTTCTAGATCCTGGTTGGATGTAAAGTGGTAACAGCACTAACGCAAACTGAATTGAGCTGTTGAAAAGGTAAAAATTGAGCTACCATATGATGCGGCAGGTCACCTTTTGGGCCTATAACCTAAGACCACCTGAATCGGAAAGACACAGGCAGGCAAATGAGCACTGCAGCAATATTGAAATAGCCAAGACATGGAAGCAGAAAAAAGGTTCATAAACAGATGAATGGACAAAGAGGAAGTGGTATACGTACCAAATAGAATAGTAGCCTCGGGAAAAAAATGAACAATGCCGTTTTCAGGACTACAGTTGAGCCTAGAAATAATCATATAAGGTTAAGTAACTCAAAAGGGTACGACAAATATCCTATGATAACATTTATACATGTTATCCTAAGATAGCTACCAATGAACATATTTCCACAGAAAAAGACACTCACAGACTTATGAAATAAACTAATGGTTAGACAAAATGAAAGGTGGGAGGATGGGTAAACTAGGACTATGGGGTTAACATACATATACTAATGTATGTTAAGTGTATAAAAACATATAACAGATAAACTGTATGAATTATATAATCACCAATACCTTTAAAATATACATTCTGTAATCACATACATGGTAACAGAATCCGAAGATTAACAGACATATGTAGGAATCATTGAGCAGTTTCTGTACAGCCAGAAAATCAAACACTCTAATCAAATTTACTCAGATAAGAAATAGAAATTAAATTTAAAAAACAAACCTAAGTAAGGAGACATAAACTTCTGGGGGCTTGTCCCAGCATATTCCACTCTAATTTACAACCTTGGAACACTACCTCCAGGAAGATTCTGTTGCCCTAGTAACAAGAGATGAGAACGTAATAATGCTGCCACCTTGTGGCTCTTTCCCACAACAGCAGCTTTAAACCCAGTGCTAATGGTTGCTTAATAGTCACATGGACTGCAGGGCTCTAAATGACACCTGCCCTGAAAAATGCCCTGGGGTAGGGAATAGGCAAAAATATTCAACACATGAGAAATTTTTCAAGAAGTCAATAAGAGGAGGGAAGTTGTACTCACTCTTTAAAAAAAAAGGAAAAGAAAAAAAAGGACATGCCTAAAGCTCAGTAGAATGAATTATTAGACACATGCAAATTCAAATTCAAAAAGGTTTCAGCTCACAACAGTCGTTTCCATCAGCAAAATGTCTACAAACTATAAATGCTGAAGGGGTTTTAGAGAACTGTGTACCTTCTAGCTGCTGGTGGGATGTAAAGTGGTAACAGCATTAACACAAACTGAATGGAGCTGCTTGAAAAGATAAAAATTGAGCTACCATATGATGCGGCAGGTCACCTTTTGGGCCTATAACCTAAGACCACCTGAATGGGAAAGACACAGGCAGGCAAATGAGCACTGCAGCAATATTGAAATAGCCAAGACATGGAAGCAGAAAAAAGGTTCATAAACAGATGAATGGACAAAGAAGAAGTGGTATACATACCAAATAGAATAGTAGCCTCGGGAAAAAAATGAACAATGCCGTTTTCAGGACTACAGTTGAGCCTAGAAATTATCATATAACGTTAAGTAACTCAAAAGGGTACGACAAATATCCTATGAAAACATTTATACATGTTATCCTAAGATTGCTACCAATGAACATATTTCCACAGAAAAAGACACTCACAGACTTATCAAATAAACTAATGGTTAGCCAAAATGAAAGGTGGGAGGATGGGTAAATTACGACTATGGGGTTAACATACATATAGTAATGTATGTTAAGTGTATAAAAACATATAACAGATAAACTGTATGAATTATATAATCACCAATACCTTTAAAATATACATTTTGTAATCACATACATGGTAACAGGACCCGAAGATGAACAAACATATGTATGAATCATTGAGCAGATTCTGTACAGCCAGGCAATCAAAACACTCTAATCAAATTTACTCTGATAAGAAATAGAAATTAAATTTAAAAAACAAACATAAGTAAGGAGACATAAACTTCTGGGGGCTTGTCCCAGCACATTCCACTCTAATTTACAACCTCGGAACACTACCTCCAGGAAGACTCTGTTGCCGTAGTGACAAGAGTTGAGAAGGTAATAATGCTCCCGCCTTGTGGCTGTGTCCCACAACAGCAGCTTTAAACCCAGTACTAATAGTTGCTTAATAGTCACAAGGACTGCAGGGCTCTAAATGACACCTGCCCTCAAAAAATGCCCTGGGGTAGGGAATAGGCAAGAAAATTCAACACATGAGAAATTTTTCAAGAAGTCAATAAGAGGAGGGAAGTTGTACTCACTCTTTAAAAAAAAGGAAAAGAAAAAAAAGGACATGCCTAAAGCTCAGTATAAGGAATTATTAGACACATGCAAATTCAAATTCAAAAAGGTTTCAGCTCACACCAGTCATTTCCATCAGCAAAATGTCTATAAAAAATGCTGAAGGGGTTTTAGAGAACTGTGTACCTTCTAGCTGCTGGTGGGATGTAAAGTGGGAACAGCACTAACGCAAACTGAATGGAGCTTCTTGAAAAGGTAAAAATTGAGCTACCATATGATGCAGCAGGTCACCCTTTGGGCCTATAACCTAAGACCACCTGAATCGGAAAGACACGGGCAGGCAAATGAGCACTGCAGCAATATTGAAATAGCAAAGACATGGAAGCAGAAAAAAGGTTCATAAACAGATGAATGGACAAAGAAGAAGTAGTATACGTACCAAATAGAATAGTAGCCTGGGGAAAAAAATGAACAACGCCGTTTTCAGGACTACAGTTGAGCCTAGAAATAATCATATAAGGTTAAGTAACTCAAAAGGGTACGACAAATATCCTATGATAATATTTATACATGTTATCCTAAGATTGCTACCAATGAACATATTTCCACAGAAAAAGACACTCACAGACTTATGAAATAAACTAATGGTTAGCAAAATGAAAGGTGGGAGGATGGGTAAATTAGGACTATGGGGTTAACATACATATACTAATGTATGTTAAGTGTATAAAAACATATAACAGATAAACTGTATGAATTATATAATCACCAATACCTTTAAAATATACATTTTGTAATCACATACATGGTAACAGGACCCGAAGATGAACAGACATATGTATGAATCATTGAGCAGATCCTGTACTGCCAGGCAATCAAAACACTCTAATCAAATTTACACTGATAAGAAATAGAAATGAAATTTAAAAACAAACATAAGTAAGGAGACATAAACTTCTGGGGGCTTGTCCCAGCACATTCCACTCTAATTTACAACCTCAGAACACTACCTCCATGAATATTCTGTTGCCCTAGTAACAAGAGTTGAGAAAGTAATAATGCTGACGCCTTGTGGCTGTTTCCCACAACAGCAGCTTTAAACCCAGTGCTAATGGTTGCTTAATAGTCACAACGACTGCAGGGGTCTAAATGACACCTGCCCTCAAAAAGTGCCCTTGGGTAGGGAATAGGCAACAAAATTCAACACATGAGAAATTTTTCAAAAAGTGAATATGAAGAGGGAAGTTGTACTCACACTTTAACAAAAAAAGGAAAAGAAGAAAAAGGATATGCCTAAAGATCAGTATAAGGAATTATTCGCCACATGTGTATCCAACCTCCATAAAGGTTTCAGCTCACAACAGTCAAATGGCCATCAGCAAAAGTCTACAAACTATAAATGCTGAAGGTGTTTTAGAGAAATGTGTACCTTCTATCTGCTGCTGGGATGTAAAGTGGTAACAGCACTAACGCAAACTGAATGGAGCCGCTTGAAAAGGTAGAAATTGAGCTACCATACGATGCGGCAGGGCACCTCTCGGGCTTATAACCTAAGACCACCAGAATCGGAAAGACACAGGCAGTCAAATGTGCACTGCAGCAATACTGAAATAGCCAAGACATGGAAGCAAAAAAAGGTCCATAAACAGATGAATGGACAGAGAAGAAGTGGTATATGGACAGAATGGAATAGTAGCCTCGGGAAAAAAATGAACAATGCCGTTTTCAGGAATACAGTAGAGCCTAGAAATAATAATATAAGGTTAAGTAAGTCAAAAGGGTATGACAAATATCCTATGATATCATTTGTACATGTTATCCTAAGATTGCTACCAATGAACATATTTCCACAGAAAAAGACACTCACAGACGTATGAAATAAACTAATGGTTAGCCAAAATGAAAGGGGGGAGGATGGGTAAATTAGGACTATGGGATTAACATAAATATACTAATGTATGTTACATGCATATAAACATATAACAGATAAACTATATGAATTATATAATCACCAATACCTTTAAAATATACATTCTGTATTCACATACATGGTAACAGAATCCGAAGATGAACAGACATATGTAGGAATCATTGAGCAGTTTCTGTACAGCCAGACAATCAAAACACTCTAATCAAATTTACTCCGATAAGAAATAGAAATTTAATTTAAAAAACAAACCTAAGTAAGGAGACATAAACTTCTGGGGGCTTGTCCCAGCACATTCCACTCTAATTTACAACCTCGGAACACTACCACCAGGAAGATTCTGTTGCCCTAGTAACAAGAGATGAGAACGTAATAATGCTGCCGCCTTGTGGCTCTTTCCCACAACAGCAGCTTTAAACCCAGTGCTAATGGTTGCTTAATAGTCACATGGACTGCAGGGCTCTAAATGACACCTGCCCTGAAAAATGCCCAGGGGTAGGGAATAGGCAAGAATATTCAACACATGAGAAATTTTTCAAGAAGTCAATAAGAGGAGGGAAGTTGTACTCACTCTTTAAAAAAAAAGGAAAAGAAAAAAAAGGACATGCCTAAAGCTCAGTAGAATGAATTATTAGACACATGCAAATTCAAATTCAAAAAGGTTTCAGCTCACACCAGTCGTTTCCATCAGCAAAATGACTACAAACTATAAATGCTGAAGGGGTTTTAGAGAACTGTGTACCTTCTAGCTGCTGGTGGGATGTAAAGTGGTAACAGCACTAACGCAAACTGAATGGAGTTTCTTGAAAAGGTAAAAATTGAGCTACCATATGATGCGGCAGGTCACCTTTTGGGCCTATAACCTAAGACCACCTAAATCGGAAAGACACAGGCAGGCAAAGGTGCACTGCAGCAATATTGAAATAGCCAAGACATGGAAGCAGAAAAAAGGTTCATAAACAGATGAATGGACAAAGAGGAAGTGGTATACGTACCAAATAGAATAGTAGCCTCGGGAAAAAAATGAACAATGCCGTTTTCAGGACTACAGTTGAGCCTAGAAATAATCATATAAGGTTAAGTAACTCAAAAGGGTACGACAAATATCCTATGATAACATTTATACATGTTATCCTAAGATAGCTACCAATGAACATATTTCCACAGAAAAAGACACTCACAGACTTATGAAATAAACTAATGGTTAGACAAAATGAAAGGTGGGAGGATGGGTAAACTAGGACTATGGGGTTAACATACATATACTAATGTATGTTAAGTGTATAAAAACATATAACAGATAAACTGTATGAATTATATAATCACCAATACCTTTAAAATATACATTCTGTAATCACATACATGGTAACAGAATCCGAAGATTAACAGACATATGTAGGAATCATTGAGCAGTTTCTGTACAGCCAGAAAATCAAACACTCTAATCAAATTTACTCAGATAAGAAATAGAAATTAAATTTAAAAAACAAACCTAAGTAAGGAGACATAAACTTCTGGGGGCTTGTCCCAGCATATTCCACTCTAATTTACAACCTTGGAACACTACCTCCAGGAAGATTCTGTTGCCCTAGTAACAAGAGATGAGAACGTAATAATGCTGCCACCTTGTGGCTCTTTCCCACAACAGCAGCTTTAAACCCAGTGCTAATGGTTGCTTAATAGTCACATGGACTGCAGGGCTCTAAATGACACCTGCCCTGAAAACTGCCCTGGGGTAGGGAATAGGCAAAAATATTCAACACATGAGAAATTTTTCAAGAAGTCAATAAGAGGAGGGAAGTTGTACTCACTCTTTAAAAAAAAGGAAAAGAAAAAAAAGGACATGCCTAAAGCTCAGTATAAGGAATTATTAGACACATGCAAATTCAAATTCAAAAAGGTTTCAGCTCACACCAGTCATTTCCATCAGCAAAATGTCTATAAACTATAAATGCTGAAGGGGTTTTAGAGAACTGTGTACCTTCTAGCTGCTGGTGGGATGTAAAGTGGGAACAGCACTAACGCAAACTGAATGGAGCTTCTTGAAAAGGTAAAAATTGAGCTACCATATGATGCAGCAGGTCACCCTTTGGGCCTATAACCTAAGACCACCTGAATCGGAAAGACACGGGCAGGCAAATGAGCACTGCAGCAATATTGAAATAGCAAAGACATGGAAGCAGAAAAAAGGTTCATAAACAGATGAATGGACAAAGAAGAAGTAGTATACGTACCAAATAGAATAGTAGCCTGGGGAAAAAAATGAACAACGCCATTTTCAGGACTACAGTTGAGCCTAGAAATAATCATATAAGGTTAAGTAACTCAAAAGGGTACGACAAATATCCTATGATAATATTTATACATGTTATCCTAAGATTGCTACCAATGAACATATTTCCACAGAAAAAGACACTCACAGACTTATGAAATAAACTAATGGTTAGCAAAATGAAAGGTGGGAGGATGGGTAAATTAGGACTATGGGGTTAACATACATATACTAATGTATGTTAAGTGTATAAAAACATATAACAGATAAACTGTATGAATTATATAATCACCAATACCTTTAAAATATACATTTTGTAACCACATACATGGTAACAGGACCCGAAGATGAACAGACATATGTATGAATCATTGAGCAGATCCTGTACTGCCAGGAAATCAAAACACTCTAATCAAATTTACTCTGATAAGAAATAGAAATTAAATTTAAAAACAAACATAAGTAAGGAGACATAAACTTCTGGGGGCTTGTCCCAGCACATTCCACTCTAATTTACAACCTCAGAACACTACCTCCATGAATATTCTGTTGCCCTAGTAACAAGAGTTGAGAAAGTAATAATGCTGACGCCTTGTGGCTGTTTCCCACAACAGCAGCTTTAAACCCAGTGCTAATGGTTGCTTAATAGTCACAACGACTGCAGGGGTCTAAATGACACCTGCCCTCAAAAAGTGCCCTTGGGTAGGGAATAGGCAACAAAATTCAACACATGAGAAATTTTTCAAAAAGTGAATATGAAGAGGGAAGTTGTACTCACACTTTAACAAAAAAAGGAAAAGAAGAAAAAGGATATGCCTAAAGATCAGTATAAGGAATTATTCGCCACATGCGTATCCAACCTCCATAAAGGTTTCAGCTCACAACAGTCAAATGGCCATCAGCAAAAGTCTACAAACTATAAATGCTGAAGGTGTTTTAGAGAAATGTGTACCTTCTATCTGCTGCTGGGATGTAAAGTGGTAACAGCACTAACGCAAACTGAATGGAGCCGCTTGAAAAGGTAGAAATTGAGCTACCATATGATGCGGCAGGGCACCTCTCGGGCTTATAACCTAAGACCACCAGAATCGGAAAGACACAGGCAGTCAAATGTGCACTGCAGCAATACTGAAATAGCCAAGACATGGAAGCAAAAAAAGGTCCATAAACAGATGAATGGACAGAGAAGAAGTGGTATATGGACAGAATGGAATAGTAGCCTCGGGAAAAAAATGAACAATGCCGTTTTCAGGACTACAGTAGAGCCTAGAAATAATAATATAAGGTTAAGTAAGTCAAAAGGGTATGACAAATATCCTATGATATCATTTGTACATGTTATCCTAAGATTGCTACCAATGAACATATTTCCACAGAAAAAGACACTCACAGACGTATGAAATAAACTAATGGTTAGCCAAAATGAAAGGGGGGAGGATGGGTAAATTAGGACTATGGGATTAACATAAATATACTAATGTATGTTACATGCATATAAACATATAACAGATAAACTATATGAATTATATAATCACCAATACCTTTAAAATATACATTCTGTATTCACATACATGGTAACAGAATCCGAAGATGAACAGACATATGTAGGAATCATTGAGCAGATTCTGTACAGCCAGACAATCAAAAAACTCTAATCAAATTTACTCCAAAAAGAAATAGAATTAAATTTAAAAAACAAACATAAGTAAGGAGACATAAACTTCTGGGGGCTCGTCCCAGCACATTCCACTCTAATTTACAACCACGGAACACTACCTCCAGGAAGATTCTGTTGCCCTAGTAACAAGAGAGGAGAACGTAATAATGCTGCCGCCTTGTGGCTGTTTCCCACAACAGCAGCATTAAACCCAGTGCTAATGCTTGCTTAATAGTCACAAGGACTGCAGGGCTCTAAATGACACCTGCCCTGAAAAATGCCCTGGGGTAGGGAATAGGCAAGAAAATTCAACACATGAGAAATTTTTCAAGAAATCAATAAGAGGAGGGAAGTTGTACTCACTCTTTAAAAAAAAAGGAAAAGAAAAAAAAGGACATGCCTAAAGCTCAGTATAAGGAATTATTAGACACATGCAAATTCAAATTCAACAAGGTTTCAGCTCACACCAGTCATTTCCATCAGCAAAATGTCTATAAACTATAAATGCTGAAGGGGTTTTAGAGAACTGTGTACCTTCTAGCTGCTGGTGGGATGTAAAGTGGTAACAGCACTAACGCAAACTGAATGGAGCTGCTTGAAAAGGTAAAAATTGAGCTACCATATGATGCGGCAGGGCACCTCTTGGGCTTATAACCTAAGACTACCAGAATCGGAAAGACACAGGCAGTCAAATGTGCACTGCAGCAATATTGAAATAGCAAAGACATGGAAGCAAAAAAAATGTCAATAAACAGATGAATGGACAGAGAAGAAGTGGTATATGGACAGAATGGAATAGTAGCCTCGTGGAAAAAATGAACAATGCCGTTTTCAGGACTACAGTTGAGCCTAGAAATAATCATATAAGGTTAAGTAAGTCAAAAGGGTATGACAAATATCCTATGATATCATTTATACATGTTATCCTAAGATTGCTACCAATGAACATATTTCCACAGAAAAAGACACTCACAGACTTATGAAATAAACTAATTGTTAGCCAAAATGAAAGGTGGGAGGATGGGTAAATTAGGACTATGGGGTTAACATACATATACTAATGTATGTTAAGTGTATAAAAACATATAACAGATAAACTGTATGAATTATATAATCACCAATACCTTTAAAATATACATTCTGTAATAACATACATGGTAACAGAATCCGAAGATGAACAGACATATGTAGGAATCATTGAGCAGTTTCTGTACAGCCAGACAATCAAAACACTCTAATCAAAGTTACTCCGATAAGAAATAGAAATTTAATTTAAAAAACAAACCTAAGTAAGGAGACATAAACTTCTGGGGGCTTGTCCCAGCACATTCCACTCTAATTTACAACTTCGGAACACTACCTCCAGAAAGATTCTGTTGCCCTAGTAACAAGAGATGAGAACGTAATAATGCTGCCGCCTTGTGGCTCTTTCCCACAACAGCAGCATTAAACCCAGTGCTAATGGTTGCTTAATAGTCACAAGGACTGCAGGGATCTAAATGACACCTGGCCTGAAAAATGCCCTGGGGTAGGGAATAGGCAAGAAAATTCAACACATGAGAAATTTTTCAAGAAGTCAATAAGAGGAGGGAAGTTGTACTCATTCTTTAAAAAAAAAGGAAAAGAAAAAAAAGGACATGCCTAAAGCTCAGTATAAGGAATTATTAGACACATGCAAATTCGATTTCAAAAAGGTTTCAGCTCACACCAGTCATTTCCATTAGCAAAATGTCTACAAACTATAAATGCTGAAGGGGTTTTAGAGAACTGTGTACCTTCTAGCTGCTGGTGGGATGTAAAGTGGTAACAGCACTAACGCAAACTGAATGGAGTTTCTTGAAAAGGTAAAAATTGAGCTACCATATGATGCGGCAGGTCACCTTTTGGGCCTATAACCTAAGACCACCTAAATCGGAAAGACACAGGCAGGCAAATGTGCACTGCAGCAATATTGAAATAGCCAAGACATGGAAGCAGAAAAAGGGTTCATAAACAGATGAATGGACAAAGAAGAAGTGGTATACGTACCAAAGAGCATAGTAGCCTCGGGAAAAAAATGAACAATGCCGTTTTCAGGACTACAGTTGAGCCTAGAAATAATCATATAAGGTTAAGTAACTCAAAAGGGTACGACAAATATCCTATGATAACATTTATACATGTTATCCTACGATTGCTACCAATGAACATATTTCCACAGAAAAAGCCACTCACAGACTTATGAAATAAACTAATGGTTAGCCAAAATGAAAGGTGGGAGGATGGGTAAATTAGGACTATGGGGTTAACATACATATACTAATGTATGTTAAGTGTATAAAAACATGTAACAGATAAACTGTATGAATTATATAATCACCAATACCTTTAAAATATACATTTTGTAATCACATACATGGTAAGAGGACCCGAAGATGAACAGACATATGTATGAATCACTGAGCAGATCCTGTACAGCCAGGCAATCAAAACACTCTAATCAAATTTACTCCGATAAGAAATAGAAATTAAATTTAAAAAAACAAACATAAGTAAGGAGACATAAACTTCTGGGGGCTTGTCCCAGCACATTCCACTCTAATTTACAACCTCGGAACACTACCTCCAGGAAGACTCTGTTGCCCTAGTAACAAGAGATGAGAACGTAATAATGCTGCCGCCTTGTGGCTCTTTCCCACAACAGCAGCTTTAAACCCAGTGCTAATGTTTGCTTAATAGTCACAAGGACTGCAGGGCTCTAAATGACACCTGCCCTGAAAAATGCCCTGGGGTAGGGAATAGGCAAGAAAATTCAACACATTAGAAATTTTTCAAGAAGTCAATAAGAGGAGGGAAGTTGTACTCACTCTTTAATAAAAAAGGAAAAGAAAAAAAAGGACATGCCTAAAGCTCAGTATAAGGAATTATTAGACACATGCAAATGCAAATTCAAAAAGGTTTCAGCTCACACCAGTCATTTCCATCAGCAAAATGTCTACAAACTATAAATGCTGAAGGAGTTTTAGAGAACTGTGTACCTTCTAGATCCTGGTTGGATGTAAAGTGGTAACAGCACTAACGCAAACTGAATTGAGCTGTTGAAAAGGTAAAAATTGAGCTACCATATGATGCGGCAGGTCACCTTTTGGGCCTATAACCTAAGACCACCTGAATCGGAAAGACACAGGCAGGCAAATGAGCACTGAAGCAATATTGAAATAGCCAAGACATGGAAGCAGAAAAAAGGTTCATAAACAGATGAATGGACAGAGAAGAAGTGGTATATGGACAGAATGCAATAGTAGCCTCGGGGAAAAAATGAACAATGCCGTTTTAAGGACTAGAGTTGAGCCTAGAAATAATCATATAAGGTTCAGTAAGTCAAAAGGGTATGACAAATATCCTATGATATCATTTATACATGTTATCCTAAGATTGCTACCAATGAACATATTTCCACAGAAAAAGACACTCACAGACTTATGAAATAAACTAATGGTTAGACAAAATGAAAGGTGGGAGGATGGGTAAACTAGGACTATGGGGTTAACATACATATACTAATGTATGTTAAGTGTATAAAAACATATAACAGATAAACTGTATGAATTATATAATCACCAATACCTTTAAAATATACATTCTGTAATCACATACATGGGAACAGAATCCGAAGATGAACAGACATATGTAGGAATCATTGAGCAGTTTCTGTACAGCCAGACAATCAAAACACTCTAATCAAATTTACTCAGATAAGAAATAGAAATTAAATTTAAAAAACAAACCTAAGTAAGGAGACATAAACTTCTGGGGGCTTGTCCCAGCACATTCCACTCTAATTTACAACCTCGGAACACTACCTCCAGGAAGATTCTGTTGCCCTAGTAACAAGAGATGAGAACGTAATAATGCTGCCACCTTGTGGCTCTTTCCCACAACAGCAGCTTTAAACCCAGTGCTAATGGTTGCTTAATAGTCACATGGACTGCAGGGCTCTAAATGACACCTGCCCTGAAAAATGCCCTGGGGTAGGGAATAGGCAAAAATATTCAACACATGAGAAATTTTTCAAGAAGTCAATAAGAGGAGGGAAGTTGTACTCACTCTTTAAAAAAAAAGGAAAAGAAAAAAAAGGACATGCCTAAAGCTCAGTAGAATGAATTATTAGACACATGCAAATTCAAATTCAAAAAGGTTTCAGCTCACACCAGTCGTTTCCATCAGCAAAATGTGTACAAACTATAAATGCTGAAGGGGTTTTAGAGAACTGTGTACCTTCTAGCTGCTGGTGGGATGTAAAGTGGTAACAGCACTAACACAAACTGAATGGAGCTGCTTGAAAAGATAAAAATTGAGCTACCATATGATGCGGCAGGTCACCTTTTGGGCCTATAACCTAAGACCACCTGAATCGGAAAGACACAGGCAGGCAACTGAGCACTGCAGCAATATTGAAATAGCCAAGACATGGAAGCAGAAAAAAGGTTCATAAACAGATGAATGGACAAAGAAGAAGTGGTATACGTACCAAATAGAATAGTAGCCTCGGGAAAAAAATGAACAATGCCGTTTTCAGGACTACAGTTGAGCCTAGAAATAATCATATAACGTTAAGTAACTCAAAAGGGTACGACAAATATCCTATGAAAACATTTATACATGTTATCCTAAGATTGCTACCTATGAACATATTTCCACAGAAAAAGACACTCACAGACTTATCAAATAAACTAATGGTTAGCCAAAATGAAAGGTGGGAGGATGGGTAAATTAGGACTATGGGGTTAACATACATATACTAATGTATGTTAAGTGTATAAAAACATATAACAGATAAATTGTATGAATTATATAATCACCAATACCTTTAAAATATACATTTTGTAATCACATACATGGTAACAGGACCCGAAGATGAACAGACATATGTATGAATCATTGAGCAGATTCTGTACAGCCAGGCAATCAAAACACTCTAATCAAATTTACTCTGATAAGAAATAGAAATTAAATTTAAAAAACAAACCTAAGTAAGGAGACATAAACTTCTGGGGGCTTGTCCCAGCACATTCCACTCTAATTTACAACCTCGGAACACTACCTCCAGGAAGATTCTGTTGCCGTAGTAACAAGAGTTGAGAACGTAATAATGCTGCGGCCTTGTGGCTGTTTCCCACAACAGCAGCTTTAAACCCAGTACTAATAGTTGCTTAATAGTCACAAGGACTGCAGGGCTCCAAATGACACCTGCCCTGAAAAATGCCCTGGGGTAGGGAATAGGCAAGAAAATTCAACACACGAGAAATTTTTCAAGAAGTCAATAAGAGGAGGGAAGTTGTACTCACTCTTTAAAAAAAACGAAAAGAAAAAAAAGGACATGCCTAAAGCTCAGTATAAGGAATTATTAGACACATGCAAATTCAAATTCAAAAAGGTTTCAGCTCACACCAGTCATTTCCATCAGCAAAATGTCTATAAACTATAAATGCTGAAGGGGTTTTAGAGAACTGTGTACCTTCTAGCTGCTGGTGGGATGTAAAGTGGTAACAGCACTAACGCAAACTGAATGGAGCTTCTTGACAAGGTAAAAATTGAGCTACCATATGATGCAGCAGGTCACCCTTTGGGCCTATAACCTAAGACCACCTGAATCGGAAAGACACAGGCAGGCAAATGAGCACTGCAGCAATATTGAAATAACCAAGACATGGAAGCAGAAAAAAGGTTCATAAACAGATGAATGGACAAAGAAGAAGTAGTATACGTACCAAATAGAATAGTAGCCTGGGGAAAAAAATGAACAACGCCGTTTTCAGGACTACAGTTGAGCCTAGAAATAATCATATAAGGTTAACTAACTCAAAAGGGTACGACAAATATCCTATGATAACATTTATACATGTTATCCTAAGATTGCTACCAATGAACATATTTCCACAGAAAAAGACACTCACAGACTTATGAAATAAACTAATGGTTAGCAAAATGAAAGGTGGGAGGATGGGTAAATTAGGACTATGGGGTTAACATACATATACTAATGTATGTTAAGTGTATAAAAACATATAACAGATAAACTGTATGAATTATATAATCACCAATACCTTTAAAATATACATTTTGTAATCACATACATGGTAACAGGACCCAAAGATGAAGAGACATATGTATGAATCATTGAGCAGATCCTGTACAGCCAGGCAATCAAAACACTCTAATCAAATTTACGCTGATAAGAAATAGAAATGAAATTTTAAAAACAAACATAAGTAAGGAGACATAAACTTCTGGGGGCTTGTCCCAGCACATTCCACTCTAATTTACAACCTCAGAACACTACCTCCAGGAAGATTCTGTTGCCCTAGTAACAAGAGTTGAGAACGTAATAATGCTGCCGCCTTGTGGCTGTTTCCCACAACAGCAGCTTTAAACCCAGTGCTAATGGTTGCTTAATAGTCACAACGACTGCAGGGGTCTAAATGACACCTGCCCTCAAAAAGTGCCCTTGGGTAGGGAATAGGCAACAAAATTCAACACATGAGAAATTTTTCAAAAAGTGAATATGAAGAGGGCAGTTGTACTCACACTTTAACAAAAAAAGGAAAAGAAGAAAAAGGATATGCCTAAAGATCAGTATAAGGAATTATTCGCCACATGCGTATCCAACCTCCATAAAGGTTTCAGCTCAGAACGGTCAAATGGCCATCAGCAAAAAGTCTACAAACTATAAATGCTGAAGGGGTTTTAGAGAAATGTGTACCTTCTATGTGCTGCTGGGATGTAAAGTGGTAACAGCACTAACGCAAACTGAATGGAGCCGCTTGAAAAGGTAGAAATTGAGCTACCATATGATGCGGCAGGGCACCTCTCGGGCTTATAACCTAAGACCACCAGAATCGGAAAGACACAGGCAGTCAAATGTGCACTGCAGCAATACTGAAATAGCCAAGACATGGAAGCAAAAAAAGGTCCATAAACAGATGAATGGACAGAGAAGAAGTGGTATATGGACAGAATGGAATAGTAGCCTCGGGGAAAAAATGAACAATGCCGTTTTCAGGACTACAGTAGAGCCTAGAAATAATAATATAAGGTTAAGTAAGTCAAAAGGGTATGACAAATATCCTATGATATCATTTGTACATGTTATCCTAAGATTGCTACCAATGAACATATTTCCACAGAAAAAGACACTCACAGACGTATGAAATAAACTAATGGTTAGCCAAAATGAAAGGGGGGAGGATGGGTAAATTAGGACTATGGGATTAACATAAATATACTAATGTATGTTACATGCATATAAACATATAACAGATAAACTATATGAATTATATAATCACCAATACCTTTAAAATATACATTCTGTATTCACATACATGGTAACAGAATCCGAAGATGAACAGACATATGTAGGAATCATTGAGCAGATTCTGTACAGCCAGACAATCAAAAAACTCTAATCAAATTTACTCCAAAAAGAAATAGAATTAAATTTAAAAAACAAACATAAGTAAGGAGACATAAACTTCTGGGGGCTCGTCCCAGCACATTCCACTCTAATTTACAACCACGGAACACTACCTCCAGGAAGATTCTGTTGCCCTAGTAACAAGAGAGGAGAACGTAATAATGCTGCCGCCTTGTGGCTGTTTCCCACAACAGCAGCATTAAACCCAGTGCTAATGCTTGCTTAATAGTCACAAGGACTGCAGGGCTCTAAATGACACCTGCCCTGAAAAATGCCCTGGGGTAGGGAATAGGCAAGAAAATTCAACACATGAGAAATTTTTCAAGAAATCAATAAGAGGAGGGAAGTTGTACTCACTCTTTAAAAAAAAAGGAAAAGAAAAAAAAGGACATGCCTAAAGCTCAGTATAAGGAATTATTAGACACATGCAAATTCAAATTCAACAAGGTTTCAGCTCACACCAGTCATTTCCATCAGCAAAATGTCTATAAACTATAAATGCTGAAGGGGTTTTAGAGAACTGTGTACCTTCTAGCTGCTGGTGGGATGTAAAGTGGTAACAGCACTAACGCAAACTGAATGGAGCTGCTTGAAAAGGTAAAAATTGAGCTACCATATGATGCGGCAGGGCACCTCTTGGGCTTATAACCTAAGACTACCAGAATCGGAAAGACACAGGCAGTCAAATGTGCACTGCAGCAATATTGAAATAGCAAAGACATGGAAGCAAAAAAAATGTCAATAAACAGATGAATGGACAGAGAAGAAGTGGTATATGGACAGAATGGAATAGTAGCCTCGTGGAAAAAATGAACAATGCCGTTTTCAGGACTACAGTTGAGCCTAGAAATAATCATATAAGGTTAAGTAAGTCAAAAGGGTATGACAAATATCCTATGATATCATTTATACATGTTATCCTAAGATTGCTACCAATGAACATATTTCCACAGAAAAAGACACTCACAGACTTATGAAATAAACTAATTGTTAGCCAAAATGAAAGGTGGGAGGATGGGTAAATTAGGACTATGGGGTTAACATACATATACTAATGTATGTTAAGTGTATAAAAACATATAACAGATAAACTGTATGAATTATATAATCACCAATACCTTTAAAATATACATTCTGTAATAACATACATGGTAACAGAATCCGAAGATGAACAGACATATGTAGGAATCATTGAGCAGTTTCTGTACAGCCAGACAATCAAAACACTCTAATCAAAGTTACTCCGATAAGAAATAGAAATTTAATTTAAAAAACAAACCTAAGTAAGGAGACATAAACTTCTGGGGGCTTGTCCCAGCACATTCCACTCTAATTTACAACTTCGGAACACTACCTCCAGAAAGATTCTGTTGCCCTAGTAACAAGAGATGAGAACGTAATAATGCTGCCGCCTTGTGGCTCTTTCCCACAACAGCAGCATTAAACCCAGTGCTAATGGTTGCTTAATAGTCACAAGGACTGCAGGGATCTAAATGACACCTGGCCTGAAAAATGCCCTGGGGTAGGGAATAGGCAAGAAAATTCAACACATGAGAAATTTTTCAAGAAGTCAATAAGAGGAGGGAAGTTGTACTCATTCTTTAAAAAAAAAGGAAAAGAAAAAAAAGGACATGCCTAAAGCTCAGTATAAGGAATTATTAGACACATGCAAATTCGATTTCAAAAAGGTTTCAGCTCACACCAGTCATTTCCATTAGCAAAATGTCTACAAACTATAAATGCTGAAGGGGTTTTAGAGAACTGTGTACCTTCTAGCTGCTGGTGGGATGTAAAGTGGTAACAGCACTAACGCAAACTGAATGGAGTTTCTTGAAAAGGTAAAAATTGAGCTACCATATGATGCGGCAGGTCACCTTTTGGGCCTATAACCTAAGACCACCTAAATCGGAAAGACACAGGCAGGCAAATGTGCACTGCAGCAATATTGAAATAGCCAAGACATGGAAGCAGAAAAAGGGTTCATAAACAGATGAATGGACAAAGAAGAAGTGGTATACGTACCAAAGAGCATAGTAGCCTCGGGAAAAAAATGAACAATGCCGTTTTCAGGACTACAGTTGAGCCTAGAAATAATCATATAAGGTTAAGTAACTCAAAAGGGTACGACAAATATCCTATGATAACATTTATACATGTTATCCTACGATTGCTACCAATGAACATATTTCCACAGAAAAAGCCACTCACAGACTTATGAAATAAACTAATGGTTAGCCAAAATGAAAGGTGGGAGGATGGGTAAATTAGGACTATGGGGTTAACATACATATACTAATGTATGTTAAGTGTATAAAAACATGTAACAGATAAACTGTATGAATTATATAATCACCAATACCTTTAAAATATACATTTTGTAATCACATACATGGTAAGAGGACCCGAAGATGAACAGACATATGTATGAATCACTGAGCAGATCCTGTACAGCCAGGCAATCAAAACACTCTAATCAAATTTACTCCGATAAGAAATAGAAATTAAATTTAAAAAAACAAACATAAGTAAGGAGACATAAACTTCTGGGGGCTTGTCCCAGCACATTCCACTCTAATTTACAACCTCGGAACACTACCTCCAGGAAGACTCTGTTGCCCTAGTAACAAGAGATGAGAACGTAATAATGCTGCCGCCTTGTGGCTCTTTCCCACAACAGCAGCTTTAAACCCAGTGCTAATGTTTGCTTAATAGTCACAAGGACTGCAGGGCTCTAAATGACACCTGCCCTGAAAAATGCCCTGGGGTAGGGAATAGGCAAGAAAATTCAACACATTAGAAATTTTTCAAGAAGTCAATAAGAGGAGGGAAGTTGTACTCACTCTTTAATAAAAAAGGAAAAGAAAAAAAAGGACATGCCTAAAGCTCAGTATAAGGAATTATTAGACACATGCAAATGCAAATTCAAAAAGGTTTCAGCTCACACCAGTCATTTCCATCAGCAAAATGTCTACAAACTATAAATGCTGAAGGAGTTTTAGAGAACTGTGTACCTTCTAGATCCTGGTTGGATGTAAAGTGGTAACAGCACTAACGCAAACTGAATTGAGCTGTTGAAAAGGTAAAAATTGAGCTACCATATGATGCGGCAGGTCACCTTTTGGGCCTATAACCTAAGACCACCTGAATCGGAAAGACACAGGCAGGCAAATGAGCACTGAAGCAATATTGAAATAGCCAAGACATGGAAGCAGAAAAAAGGTTCATAAACAGATGAATGGACAGAGAAGAAGTGGTATATGGACAGAATGCAATAGTAGCCTCGGGGAAAAAATGAACAATGCCGTTTTAAGGACTAGAGTTGAGCCTAGAAATAATCATATAAGGTTCAGTAAGTCAAAAGGGTATGACAAATATCCTATGATATCATTTATACATGTTATCCTAAGATTGCTACCAATGAACATATTTCCACAGAAAAAGACACTCACAGACTTATGAAATAAACTAATGGTTAGACAAAATGAAAGGTGGGAGGATGGGTAAACTAGGACTATGGGGTTAACATACATATACTAATGTATGTTAAGTGTATAAAAACATATAACAGATAAACTGTATGAATTATATAATCACCAATACCTTTAAAATATACATTCTGTAATCACATACATGGTAACAGAATCCGAAGATGAACAGACATATGTAGGAATCATTGAGCAGTTTCTGTACAGCCAGACAATCAAAACACTCTAATCAAATTTACTCAGATAAGAAATAGAAATTAAATTTAAAAAACAAACCTAAGTAAGGAGACATAAACTTCTGGGGGCTTGTCCCAGCACATTCCACTCTAATTTACAACCTCGGAACACTACCTCCAGGAAGATTCTGTTGCCCTAGTAACAAGAGATGAGAACGTAATAATGCTGCCACCTTGTGGCTCTTTCCCACAACAGCAGCTTTAAACCCAGTGCTAATGGTTGCTTAATAGTCACATGGACTGCAGGGCTCTAAATGACACCTGCCCTGAAAAATGCCCTGGGGTAGGGAATAGGCAAAAATATTCAACACATGAGAAATTTTTCAAGAAGTCAATAAGAGGAGGGAAGTTGTACTCACTCTTTAAAAAAAAAGGAAAAGAAAAAAAAGGACATGCCTAAAGCTCAGTAGAATGAATTATTAGACACATGCAAATTCAAATTCAAAAAGGTTTCAGCTCACACCAGTCGTTTCCATCAGCAAAATGTGTACAAACTATAAATGCTGAAGGGGTTTTAGAGAACTGTGTACCTTCTAGCTGCTGGTGGGATGTAAAGTGGTAACAGCACTAACACAAACTGAATGGAGCTGCTTGAAAAGATAAAAATTGAGCTACCATATGATGCGGCAGGTCACCTTTTGGGCCTATAACCTAAGACCACCTGAATCGGAAAGACACAGGCAGGCAACTGAGCACTGCAGCAATATTGAAATAGCCAAGACATGGAAGCAGAAAAAAGGTTCATAAACAGATGAATGGACAAAGAAGAAGTGGTATACGTACCAAATAGAATAGTAGCCTCGGGAAAAAAATGAACAATGCCGTTTTCAGGACTACAGTTGAGCCTAGAAATAATCATATAACGTTAAGTAACTCAAAAGGGTACGACAAATATCCTATGAAAACATTTATACATGTTATCCTAAGATTGCTACCTATGAACATATTTCCACAGAAAAAGACACTCACAGACTTATCAAATAAACTAATGGTTAGCCAAAATGAAAGGTGGGAGGATGGGTAAATTAGGACTATGGGGTTAACATACATATACTAATGTATGTTAAGTGTATAAAAACATATAACAGATAAACTGTATGAATTATATAATCACCAATACCTTTAAAATATACATTTTGTAATCACATACATGGTAACAGGACCCGAAGATGAACAGACATATGTATGAATCATTGAGCAGATTCTGTACAGCCAGGCAATCAAAACACTCTAATCAAATTTACTCTGATAAGAAATAGAAATTAAATTTAAAAAACAAACCTAAGTAAGGAGACATAAACTTCTGGGGGCTTGTCCCAGCACATTCCACTCTAATTTACAACCTCGGAACACTACCTCCAGGAAGATTCTGTTGCCGTAGTAACAAGAGTTGAGAACGTAATAATGCTGCGGCCTTGTGGCTGTTTCCCACAACAGCAGCTTTAAACCCAGTACTAATAGTTGCTTAATAGTCACAAGGACTGCAGGGCTCCAAATGACACCTGCCCTGAAAAATGCCCTGGGGTAGGGAATAGGCAAGAAAATTCAACACACGAGAAATTTTTCAAGAAGTCAATAAGAGGAGGGAAGTTGTACTCACTCTTTAAAAAAAACGAAAAGAAAAAAAAGGACATGCCTAAAGCTCAGTATAAGGAATTATTAGACACATGCAAATTCAAATTCAAAAAGGTTTCAGCTCACACCAGTCATTTCCATCAGCAAAATGTCTATAAACTATAAATGCTGAAGGGGTTTTAGAGAACTGTGTACCTTCTAGCTGCTGGTGGGATGTAAAGTGGTAACAGCACTAACGCAAACTGAATGGAGCTTCTTGACAAGGTAAAAATTGAGCTACCATATGATGCAGCAGGTCACCCTTTGGGCCTATAACCTAAGACCACCTGAATCGGAAAGACACAGGCAGGCAAATGAGCACTGCAGCAATATTGAAATAACCAAGACATGGAAGCAGAAAAAAGGTTCATAAACAGATGAATGGACAAAGAAGAAGTAGTATACGTACCAAATAGAATAGTAGCCTGGGGAAAAAAATGAACAACGCCGTTTTCAGGACTACAGTTGAGCCTAGAAATAATCATATAAGGTTAACTAACTCAAAAGGGTACGACAAATATCCTATGATAACATTTATACATGTTATCCTAAGATTGCTACCAATGAACATATTTCCACAGAAAAAGACACTCACAGACTTATGAAATAAACTAATGGTTAGCAAAATGAAAGGTGGGAGGATGGGTAAATTAGGACTATGGGGTTAACATACATATACTAATGTATGTTAAGTGTATAAAAACATATAACAGATAAACTGTATGAATTATATAATCACCAATACCTTTAAAATATACATTTTGTAATCACATACATGGTAACAGGACCCAAAGATGAAGAGACATATGTATGAATCATTGAGCAGATCCTGTACAGCCAGGCAATCAAAACACTCTAATCAAATTTACGCTGATAAGAAATAGAAATGAAATTTTAAAAACAAACATAAGTAAGGAGACATAAACTTCTGGGGGCTTGTCCCAGCACATTCCACTCTAATTTACAACCTCAGAACACTACCTCCAGGAAGATTCTGTTGCCCTAGTAACAAGAGTTGAGAACGTAATAATGCTGCCGCCTTGTGGCTGTTTCCCACAACAGCAGCTTTAAACCCAGTGCTAATGGTTGCTTAATAGTCACAACGACTGCAGGGGTCTAAATGACACCTGCCCTCAAAAAGTGCCCTTGGGTAGGGAATAGGCAACAAAATTCAACACATGAGAAATTTTTCAAAAAGTGAATATGAAGAGGGCAGTTGTACTCACACTTTAACAAAAAAAGGAAAAGAAGAAAAAGGATATGCCTAAAGATCAGTATAAGGAATTATTCGCCACATGCGTATCCAACCTCCATAAAGGTTTCAGCTCAGAACGGTCAAATGGCCATCAGCAAAAAGTCTACAAACTATAAATGCTGAAGGGGTTTTAGAGAAATGTGTACCTTCTATCTGCTGCTGGGATGTAAAGTGGTAACAGCACTAACGCAAACTGAATGGAGCCGCTTGAAAAGGTAGAAATTGAGCTACCATATGATGCGGCAGGGCACCTCTCGGGCTTATAACCTAAGACCACCAGAATCGGAAAGACACAGGCAGTCAAATGTGCACTGCAGCAATACTGAAATAGCCAAGACATGGAAGCAAAAAAAGGTCCATAAACAGATGAATGGACAGAGAAGAAGTGGTATATGGACAGAATGGAATAGTAGCCTCGGGGAAAAAATGAACAATGCCGTTTTCAGGACTACAGTAGAGCCTAGAAATAATAATATAAGGTTAAGTAAGTCAAAAGGGTATGACAAATATCCTCTGATATCATTTATACATGTTATCCTAAGATTGCTACCAATGAACATATTTCCACAGAAAAAGACACTCACAGACGTATGAAATAAACTAATGGTTAGCCAAAATGAAAGGGGGGAGGATGGGTAAATTAGGACTATGGGATTAACATAAATATACTAATGTATGTTACATGCATATAAACATATAACAGATAAACTATATGAATTATATAATCACCAATACCTTTAAAATATACATTCTGTATTCACATACATGGTAACAGAATCCGAAGATGAACAGACATATGTAGGAATCATTGAGCAGATTCTGTACAGCCAGACAATCAAAAGACTCTAATCAAATTTACTCCAAAAAGAAATAGAATTAAATTTAAAAAACAAACATAAGTAAGGAGACATAAACTTCTGGGGGCTCGTCCCAGCACATTCCACTCTAATTTACAACCACGGAACACTACCTCCAGGAAGATTCTGTTGCCCTAGTAACAAGAGATGAGAACGTAATAATGCTGCTGCCTTGTGGCTGTTTCCCACAACAGCAGCATTAAACCCAGTGCTAATGGTTGCTTAATAGTCACAAGGACTGCAGGGCTCTAAATGACACCTGCCCTGAAAAATGCCCTGGGGTAGGGAATAGGTAAGAAAATTCAACACATGAGAAATTTTTCAAGAAGTCAATAAGAGTAGGGAAGTTGTACTCACTCTTTAAAAAAAAAGGAAAAGAAAAAAAAGGACATGCCTAAAGCTCAGTATAAGGAATTATTAGACACATGCAAATTCAAATTCAACAAGGTTTCAGCTCACACCACTCATTTCCATCAGCAAAATGTCTATAAACTATAAATGCTGAAGGGGTTTTAGAGAACTGTGTACCTTCTAGCTGCTGGTGGGATGTAAAGTGGTAACAGCACTAACGCAAACTGAATGGAGCTGTTGAAAAGGTAAAAATTGAGCTACCATATGATGCAGCAGGTCACCTTTTGGGCCTATAACCTAAGACCACCTGAATCGGAAAGACACAGGCAGGCAAATGAGCACTGCAGCAATATTGAAATAGCCAAGACATGGAAGCAGAAAAAAGGTTCATAAACAGATGAATGGACAAAGAAGAAGTGGTATACGTACCAAACAGAATAGTAGCCTCGGGAAAAAAATGAACAATGCCGTTTTCAGGACTACAGTTGAGCCTAGAAATAATCATATAAGGTTAAGTAACTCAAAAGGGTACGACAAATATCCTATGATAACATTTATACATGTTATCCTAAGATAGCTACCAATGAACATATTTCCACAGAAAAAGACACTCACAGACTTATGAAATAAACTAATGGTTAGCCAAAATGAAAGGTGGGAGGATGGGTTAACTAGGACTATGGGGTTAACATACATATACTAATGTATGTTAAGTGTATAAAAACATATAACAGATAAACTGTATGAATTATATAATCACCAATACCTTTAAAATATACATTTTGTAATCACATACATGGTAACAGGACCCGAGGATGAACAGACATATGTATGAATCATTGAGCAGATTCTGTACAGCCAGGCAATCAAAACACTAAAATCAAATTTACTCCGATAAGAAATAGAAATTAAATTTAAAAAACAAACATAAGTAAGGAGACATAAACTTCTGGAGGCTTGTCCCAGCACATTCCACTCTAATTTACAACCTCGGAACACTACCTCCAGGAAGACTCTGTTGCCATAGTAACAAGAGTTGAGAACGTAATAATGCTGCCGCCTTGTGGCTGTTTCCCACAACAGCAGCTTTAAACCCAGTGCTAATGGTTGCTTAATAGTCAAAACGACTGCAGGGGTCTAAATGACACCTGCCCTCAAAAAATGCCCTGGGGTAGGGAATACGCAAGAAAATTCAACACATGAGAAATTTTTCAAAAAGTGAATATGAAGAGGGAAGTTGTACTCACACTTTAACAAAAAAAGGAAAAGAAGAAAAAGGATATGCCTAAAGATCAGTATAAGGAATTATTCGCCACATGCGTATCCAACCTCCATAAAGGTTTCAGCTCACACCAGTCAAATGGCCATCAGCAAAAAGTCTACAAACTATAAATGCTGAAGGGGTTTTAGAGAAATGTATACCTTCTATCTGCTGCTGGGATGTAAAGTGGTAACAGCACTAACGCAAACTGAATGGAGCTGCTTGAAAAGGTAAAAATTGAGCTACCATATGATGCGGCAGGGCACCTCTTTGGCTTATAACCTAAGACTACCAGAATCGGAAAGACACAGGCAGTCAAATGTGCACTGCAGCAATATGGAAATAGCAAAGACATGGAAGCAAAAAAAATGTCTATAAACAGATGAATGGACAGAGAAGAAGTGGTATTTGGACAGAATGCAATAGTAGCCTCGGGGAAAAAATGAACAATGCCGTTTTAAGGACTAGAGTTGAGCCTAGAAATAATCATATAAGGTTAAGTAAGTCAAAAGGGTATGACAAATATCCTATGATATCATTTATACATGTTATCCTAAGATTGCTACCAATGAACATATTTCCACAGAGAAAGACACTCACAGACTTATGAAATAAACTAATTGTTAGCCAAAATGAAAGGTGGGAGGATGGGTAAATTAGGACTATGGGGTTAACATACATATACTAATGTATGTTAAGTGTATAAAAACATATAACAGATAAACTGTATGAATTATATAATCACCAATACCTTTAAAATATACATTCTGTAATAACATACATGGTAACAGAATCCGAAGATGAACAGACATATGTAGGAATCATTGAGCAGTTTCTGTACAGCCAGACAATCAAAACACTCTAATCAAATTTACTCAGATAAGAAATAGAAATTTAATTTAAAAAACAAACCTAAGTAAGGAGACATAAACTTCTGGGGGCTTGTCCCAGCACATTCCACTCTAATTTACAACCGCGGAACACTACCACCAGGAAGATTCTGTTGCCCTAGTAACAAGAGATGAGAACGTAATAATGCTGCCGCCTTGTGGCTCTTTCCCACAACAGCAGCTTTAAACCCAGTGCTAATGGTTGCTTAATAGTCACATGGACTGCAGGGCTCTAAATGACACCTGCCCTGAAAAATGCCCAGGGGTAGGGAATAGGCAAGAATATTCAACACATGAGAAATTTTTCAAGAAGTCAATAAGAGGAGGGAAGTTGTACTCACTCTTTAAAAAAAAAGGAAAAGAAAAAAAAGGACATGCCTAAAGCTCAGTAGAATGAATTATTAGACACATGCAAATTCAAATTCAAAAAGGTTTCAGCTCACACCAGTCGTTTCCATCAGCAAAATGACTACAAACTATAAATGCTGAAGGGGTTTTAGAGAACTGTGTACCTTCTAGCTGCTGGTGGGATGTAAAGTGGTAACAGCACTAACGCAAACTGAATGGAGTTTCTTGAAAAGGTAAAAATTGAGCTACCATATGATGCGGCAGGTCACCTTTTGGGCCTATAACCTAAGACCACCTAAATCGGAAAGACACAGGCAGGCAAAGGTGCACTGCAGCAATATTGAAATAGCCAAGACATGGAAGCAGAAAAAGGGTTCATAAACAGATGAATGGACAAAAAAGAAGTGGTATACGTACCAAATAGCATAGTAGCCTTGGGAAAAAAATGAACAATACCGTTTTCCGGACTACAGTTGAGCCTAGAAATAATCATATAAGGTTAAGTAACTCAAAAGGGTACGACAAATATCCTATGATAACATTTATACATGTTATCCTACGATTGCTACCAATGAACATATTTCCACAGAAAAGACACTCACAGACTTATGAAATAAACTAATGGTTAGCCAAAATGAAAGGTGGGAGGATGGGTAAATTAGGACTATGGGGTTAACATACATATACTAATGTATGTTAAGTGTATAAAAACATGTAACAGATAAACTGTATGAATTATATAATCACCAATACCTTTAAAATATACATTTTGTAATCACATACATGGTAAGAGGACCCGAAGATGAACAGAAATATGTATGAATCACTGAGCAGATCCTGTACAGCCAGGCAATCAAAACACTCTAATCAAATTTACTCCGATAAGAAATAGAAATTAAATTTAAAAAAACAAACATAAGTAAGGAGACATAAACTTCTGGGGGCTTGTCCCAGCACATTCCACTCTAATTTACAACCTCAGAACACTACCTCCAGGAAGATTCTGTTGCCCTAGTAACAAGAGATGAGAACGTAATAATGCTGCTGCCTTGTGGCTCTTTCCCACAACAGCAGCTTTAAACCCAGTGCTAATGTTTGCTTAATAGTCACAAGGACTGCAGGGCTCTAAATGACACCTGCCCTTAAAAATGCCCTGGGGTAGGGAATAGGCAAGAAAATTCAACACATTAGAAATTTTTCAAGAAGTCAATAAGAGGAGGGAAGTTGTACTCACTCTTTAAAAAAAAAGGAAAAGAGAAAAAAGGACATTCCTAAACCTCAGTATAAGGAATTATTAGACACATGCAAATGCAAATTCAAAAAGGTTTCAGCTCACACCAGTCATTTCCATCAGCAAAATGTCTACAAACTATAAATGCTGAAGGAGTTTTAGAGAACTGTGTACCTTCTAGATCCTGGTTGGATGTAAAGTGGTAACAGCACTAACGCAAACTGAATTGAGCTGTTGAAAAGGTAAAAATTGAGCTACCATATGATGCGGCAGGTCACCTTTTGGGCCTATAACCTAAGACCACCTGAATCGGAAAGACACAGGCAGGCAAATGAGCACTGCATCAATATTGAAATAGCCAAGACATGGAAGCAGAAAAAAGGTTCATAAACAGATGAATGGACAAAGAGGAAGTGGTATACGTACCAAATAGAATAGTAGCCTCGGGAAAAAAATGAACAATGCCGTTTTCAGGACTACAGTTGAGCCTAGAAATAATCATATAAGGTTAAGTAACTCAAAAGGGTACGACAAATATCCTATGATAACATTTATACATGTTATCCTAAGATAGCTACCAATGAACATATTTCCACAGAAAAAGACACTCACAGACTTATGAAATAAACTAATGGTTAGACAAAATGAAAGGTGGGAGGATGGGTAAACTAGGACTATGGGGTTAACATACATATACTAATGTATGTTAAGTGTATAAAAACATATAACAGATAAACTGTATGAATTATATAATCACCAATACCTTTAAAATATACATTCTGTAATCACATACATGGTAACAGAATCCGAAGATTAACAGACATATGTAGGAATCATTGAGCAGTTTCTGTACAGCCAGAAAATCAAACACTCTAATCAAATTTACTCAGATAAGAAATAGAAATTAAATTTAAAAAACAAACCTAAGTAAGGAGACATAAACTTCTGGGGGCTTGTCCCAGCATATTCCACTCTAATTTACAACCTTGGAACACTACCTCCAGGAAGATTCTGTTGCCCTAGTAACAAGAGATGAGAACGTAATAATGCTGCCACCTTGTGGCTCTTTCCCACAACAGCAGCTTTAAACCCAGTGCTAATGGTTGCTTAATAGTCACATGGACTGCAGGGCTCTAAATGACACCTGCCCTGAAAAATGCCCTGGGGTAGGGAATAGGCAAAAATATTCAACACATGAGAAATTTTTCAAGAAGTCAATAAGAGGAGGGAAGTTGTACTCACTCTTTAAAAAAAAAGGAAAAGAAAAAAAAGGACATGCCTAAAGCTCAGTAGAATGAATTATTAGACACATGCAAATTCAAATTCAAAAAGGTTTCAGCTCACAACAGTCGTTTCCATCAGCAAAATGTCTACAAACTATAAATGCTGAAGGGGTTTTAGAGAACTGTGTACCTTCTAGCTGCTGGTGGGATGTAAAGTGGTAACAGCATTAACACAAACTGAATGGAGCTGCTTGAAAAGATAAAAATTGAGCTACCATATGATGCGGCAGGTCACCTTTTGGGCCTATAACCTAAGACCACCTGAATGGGAAAGACACAGGCAGGCAAATGAGCACTGCAGCAATATTGAAATAGCCAAGACATGGAAGCAGAAAAAAGGTTCATAAACAGATGAATGGACAAAGAAGAAGTGGTATACATACCAAATAGAATAGTAGCCTCGGGAAAAAAATGAACAATGCCGTTTTCAGGACTACAGTTGAGCCTAGAAATTATCATATAACGTTAAGTAACTCAAAAGGGTACGACAAATATCCTATGAAAACATTTATACATGTTATCCTAAGATTGCTACCAATGAACATATTTCCACAGAAAAAGACACTCACAGACTTATCAAATAAACTAATGGTTAGCCAAAATGAAAGGTGGGAGGATGGGTAAATTAGGACTATGGGGTTAACATACATATACTAATGTATGTTAAGTGTATAAAAACATATAACAGATAAACTGTATGAATTATATAATCACCAATACCTTTAAAATATACATTTTGTAATCACATACATGGTAACAGGACCCGAAGATGAACAGACATATGTATGAATCATTGAGCAGATTCTGTACAGCCAGGCAATCAAAACACTCTAATCAAATTTACTCTGATAAGAAATAGAAATTAAATTTAAAAAACAAACATAAGTAAGGAGACATAAACTTCTGGGGGCTTGTCCCAGCACATTCCACTCTAATTTACAACCTCGGAACACTACCTCCAGGAAGACTCTGTTGCCGTAGTGACAAGAGTTGAGAAGGTAATAATGCTCCCGCCTTGTGGCTGTGTCCCACAACAGCAGCTTTAAACCCAGTACTAATAGTTGCTTAATAGTCACAAGGACTGCAGGGCTCTAAATGACACCTGCCCTGAAAACTGCCCTGGGGTAGGGAATAGGCAAGAAAATTCAACACATGAGAAATTTTTCAAGAAGTCAATAAGAGGAGGGAAGTTGTACTCACTCTTTAAAAAAAAGGAAAAGAAAAAAAAGGACATGCCTAAAGCTCAGTATAAGGAATTATTAGACACATGCAAATTCAAATTCAAAAAGGTTTCAGCTCACACCAGTCATTTCCATCAGCAAAATGTCTATAAAAAATGCTGAAGGGGTTTTAGAGAACTGTGTACCTTCTAGCTGCTGGTGGGATGTAAAGTGGGAACAGCACTAACGCAAACTGAATGGAGCTTCTTGAAAAGGTAAAAATTGAGCTACCATATGATGCAGCAGGTCACCCTTTGGGCCTATAACCTAAGACCACCTGAATCGGAAAGACACGGGCAGGCAAATGAGCACTGCAGCAATATTGAAATAGCAAAGACATGGAAGCAGAAAAAAGGTTCATAAACAGATGAATGGACAAAGAAGAAGTAGTATACGTACCAAATAGAATAGTAGCCTGGGGAAAAAAATGAACAACGCCGTTTTCAGGACTACAGTTGAGCCTAGAAATAATCATATAAGGTTAAGTAACTCAAAAGGGTACGACAAATATCCTATGATAATATTTATACATGTTATCCTAAGATTGCTACCAATGAACATATTTCCACAGAAAAAGACACTCACAGACTTATGAAATAAACTAATGGTTAGCAAAATGAAAGGTGGGAGGATGGGTAAATTAGGACTATGGGGTTAACATACATATACTAATGTATGTTAAGTGTATAAAAACATATAACAGATAAACTGTATGAATTATATAATCACCAATACCTTTAAAATATACATTTTGTAATCACATACATGGTAACAGGACCCGAAGATGAACAGACATATGTATGAATCATTGAGCAGATCCTGTACTGCCAGGCAATCAAAACACTCTAATCAAATTTACACTGATAAGAAATAGAAATGAAATTTAAAAACAAACATAAGTAAGGAGACATAAACTTCTGGGGGCTTGTCCCAGCACATTCCACTCTAATTTACAACCTCAGAACACTACCTCCATGAATATTCTGTTGCCCTAGTAACAAGAGTTGAGAAAGTAATAATGCTGACGCCTTGTGGCTGTTTCCCACAACAGCAGCTTTAAACCCAGTGCTAATGGTTGCTTAATAGTCACAACGACTGCAGGGGTCTAAATGACACCTGCCCTCAAAAAGTGCCCTTGGGTAGGGAATAGGCAACAAAATTCAACACATGAGAAATTTTTCAAAAAGTGAATATGAAGAGGGAAGTTGTACTCACACTTTAACAAAAAAAGGAAAAGAAGAAAAAGGATATGCCTAAAGATCAGTATAAGGAATTATTCGCCACATGTGTATCCAACCTCCATAAAGGTTTCAGCTCACAACAGTCAAATGGCCATCAGCAAAAGTCTACAAACTATAAATGCTGAAGGTGTTTTAGAGAAATGTGTACCTTCTATCTGCTGCTGGGATGTAAAGTGGTAACAGCACTAACGCAAACTGAATGGAGCCGCTTGAAAAGGTAGAAATTGAGCTACCATATGATGCGGCAGGGCACCTCTCGGGCTTATAACCTAAGACCACCAGAATCGGAAAGACACAGGCAGTCAAATGTGCACTGCAGCAATACTGAAATAGCCAAGACATGGAAGCAAAAAAAGGTCCATAAACAGATGAATGGACAGAGAAGAAGTGGTATATGGACAGAATGGAATAGTAGCCTCGGGAAAAAAATGAACAATGCCGTTTTCAGGACTACAGTAGAGCCTAGAAATAATAATATAAGGTTAAGTAAGTCAAAAGGGTATGACAAATATCCTATGATATCATTTGTACATGTTATCCTAAGATTGCTACCAATGAACATATTTCCACAGAAAAAGACACTCACAGACGTATGAAATAAACTAATGGTTAGCCAAAATGAAAGGGGGGAGGATGGGTAAATTAGGACTATGGGATTAACATAAATATACTAATGTATGTTACATGCATATAAACATATAACAGATAAACTATATGAATTATATAATCACCAATACCTTTAAAATATACATTCTGTATTCACATACATGGTAACAGAATCCGAAGATGAACAGACATATGTAGGAATCATTGAGCAGATTCTGTACAGCCAGACAATCAAAAAACTCTAATCAAATTTACTCCAAAAAGAAATAGAATTAAATTTAAAAAACAAACATAAGTAAGGAGACATAAACTTCTGGGGGCTCGTCCCAGCACATTCCACTCTAATTTACAACCACGGAACACTACCTCCAGGAAGATTCTGTTGCCCTAGTAACAAGAGAGGAGAACGTAATAATGCTGCCACCTTGTGGCTGTTTCCCACAACAGCAGCATTAAACCCAGTGCTAATGCTTGCTTAATAGTCACAAGGACTGCAGGGCTCTAAATGACACCTGCCCTGAAAAATGCCCTGGGGTAGGGAATAGGCAAGAAAATTCAACACATGAGAAATTTTTCAAGAAGTCAATAAGAGGAGGGAAGTTGTACTCACTCTTTAAAAAAAAAGGAAAAGAAAAAAAAGGACATGCCTAAAGCTCAGTATAAGGAATTATTAGACACATGCAAATGCAAATTCAACAAGGTTTCAGCTCACACCAGTCATTTCCATCAGCAAAATGTCTATAAACTATAAATGCTGAAGGGGTTTTAGAGAACTGTGTACCTTCTAGCTGCTGGTGGGATGTAAAGTGGTAACAGCACTAACGCAAACTGAATGGAGCTGCTTGAAAAGATAAAAATTGAGCTACCATATGATGCGGCAGGTCACCTTTTGGGCCTATAACCTAAGACCACCTGAATCGGAAAGACACAAGCAGGCAAATGAGCACTGCAGCAATATTGAAATAGCCAAGACATGGAAGCAGAAAAAAGGTTCATAAACAGATGAATGGACAAAGAAGAAGTGGTATACGTACCAAATAGAATAGTAGCCTCGAGAAAAAAATGAACAATGCCGTTTTCAGGACTACAGTTGAGCCTAGAAATAATCATATAAGGTTAAGTAACTCAAAAGTGTACGACAAATATCCTATGAAAACATTTATACATGTTATCCTAAGATTGCTACCAATGAACATATTTCCACAGAAAAAGACACTCACAGACTTATCAAATAAACTAATGGTTAGCCAAAATGAAAGGTGGGAGGATGGGTAAATTAGGACTATGGGGTTAACATACATATACTAATGTATGTTAAGTGTATAAAAACATATAACAGATAAACTGTATGAATTATATAATCACCAATACCTTTAAAATATACATTTTGTAATCACATACATGGTAAGAGGACCCGAAGATGAACAGACATATGTATGAATCATTGAGCAGATTCTGTACAGCCAGGCAATCAAAACACTCTAATCAAATTTACTCTGATAAGAAATAGAAATTAAATTTAAAAAACAAACATAAGTAAGGAGACATAAACTTCTGGGGGCTTGTCCCAGCACATTCCACTCTAATTTACAACCTCGGAACACTACCTCCAGGAAGACTCTGTTGCCGTAGTAACAAGAGTTGAGAACGTAATAATGCTGCGGCCTTGTGGCTGTTTCCCACAACAGCAGCTTTAAACCCAGTACTAATAGTTGCTTAATAGTCACAAGGACTGCAGGGCTCTAAATGACACCTGCCCTCAAAAAATGCCCTGGGGTAGGGAATAGGCAAGAAAATTCAACACATGAGAAATTTTTCAAGAAGTCAATAAGAGGAGGGAAGTTGTACTCACTCTTTAAAAAAAAAGGAAAAGAAAAAAAAGGACATGCCTAAAGCTCAGTATAAGGAATTATTAGACACATGCAAATGCAAATTCAACAAGGTTTCAGCTCACACCAGTCATTTCCATCAGCAAAATGTCTATAAACTATAAATGCTGAAGGGGTTTTAGAGAACTGTGTACCTTCTAGCTGCTGGTGGGATGTAAAGTGGGAACAGCACTAACGCAAACTGAATGGAGCTTCTTGACAAGGTAAAAATTGAGCTACCATATGATGCAGCAGGTCACCCTTTGGGCCTATAACCTAAGACCACCTGAATCGGAAAGACACAGGCAGGCAAATGAGCACTGCAGCAATATTGAAATAGCCAAGACATGGAAGCAGAAAAAAGGTTCATAAACAGATGAATGGACAAAGAAGAAGTAGTATACATACCAAATAGAATAGTAGCCTGGGGAAAAAAATGAACAACGCCGTTTTCAGGACTACAGTTGAGCCTAGAAATAATCATATAAGGTTAACTAACTCAAAAGGGTACGACAAATATCCTATGATAATATTTATACATGTTATCCTAAGATTGCTACCAATGAACATATTTCCACAGAAAAAGACACTCACAGACTTATGAAATAAACTAATGGTTAGCAAAATGAAAGGTGGGAGGATGGGTAAATTAGGACTATGGGGTTAACATACATATACTAATGTATGTTAAGTGTATAAAAACATATAACAGATAAACTGTATGAAGTATATAATCACCAATACCTTTAAAATATACATTCTGTAATCACATACATGGTAACAGAATCCGAAGATTAACAGACATATGTAGGAATCATTGAGCAGTTTCTGTACAGCCAGAAAATCAAACACTCTAATCAAATTTACTCAGATAAGAAATAGAAATTAAATTTAAAAAACAAACCTAAGTAAGGAGACATAAACTTCTGGGGGCTTGTCCCAGCATATTCCACTCTAATTTACAACCTTGGAACACTACCTCCAGGAAGATTCTGTTGCCCTAGTAACAAGAGATGAGAACGTAATAATGCTGCCACCTTGTGGCTCTTTCCCACAACAGCAGCTTTAAACCCAGTGCTAATGGTTGCTTAATAGTCACATGGACTGCAGGGCTCTAAATGACACCTGCCCTGAAAAATGCCCTGGGGTAGGGAATAGGCAAAAATATTCAACACATGAGAAATTTTTCAAGAAGTCAATAAGAGGAGGGAAGTTGTACTCACTCTTTAAAAAAAAAGGAAAAGAAAAAAAAGGACATGCCTAAAGCTCAGTAGAATGAATTATTAGACACATGCAAATTCAAATTCAAAAAGGTTTCAGCTCACAACAGTCGTTTCCATCAGCAAAATGTCTACAAACTATAAATGCTGAAGGGGTTTTAGAGAACTGTGTACCTTCTAGCTGCTGGTGGGATGTAAAGTGGTAACAGCATTAACACAAACTGAATGGAGCTGCTTGAAAAGATAAAAATTGAGCTACCATATGATGCGGCAGGTCACCTTTTGGGCCTATAACCTAAGACCACCTGAATGGGAAAGACACAGGCAGGCAAATGAGCACTGCAGCAATATTGAAATAGCCAAGACATGGAAGCAGAAGAAAGGTTCATAAACAGATGAATGGACAAAGAAGAAGTGGTATACATACCAAATAGAATAGTAGCCTCGGGAAAAAAATGAACAATGCCGTTTTCAGGACTACAGTTGAGCCTAGAAATTATCATATAACGTTAAGTAACTCAAAAGGGTACGACAAATATCCTATGAAAACATTTATACATGTTATCCTAAGATTGCTACCAATGAACATATTTCCACAGAAAAAGACACTCACAGACTTATCAAATAAACTAATGGTTAGCCAAAATGAAAGGTGGGAGGATGGGTAAATTACGACTATGGGGTTAACATACATATAGTAATGTATGTTAAGTGTATAAAAACATATAACAGATAAACTGTATGAATTATATAATCACCAATACCTTTAAAATATACATTTTGTAATCACATACATGGTAACAGGACCCGAAGATGAACAGACATATGTATGAATCATTGAGCAGATTCTGTACAGCCAGGCAATCAAAACACTCTAATCAAATTTACTCTGATAAGAAATAGAAATTAAATTTAAAAAACAAACATAAGTAAGGAGACATAAACTTCTGGGGGCTTGTCCCAGCACATTCCACTCTAATTTACAACCTCGGAACACTACCTCCAGGAAGACTCTGTTGCCGTAGTAACAAGAGTTGAGAAGGTAATAATGCTGCCGCCTTGTGGCTGTGTCCCACAACAGCAGCTTTAAACCCAGTACTAATAGTTGCTTAATAGTCACAAGGACTGCAGGGCTCTAAATGACACCTGCCCTGAAAACTGCCCTGGGGTAGGGAATAGGCAAGAAAATTCAACACATGAGAAATTTTTCAAGAAGTCAATAAGAGGAGGGAAGTTGTACTCACTCTTTAAAAAAAAGGAAAAGAAAAAAAAGGACATGCCTAAAGCTCAGTATAAGGAATTATTAGACACATGCAAATTCAAATTCAAAAAGGTTTCAGCTCACACCAGTCATTTCCATCAGCAAAATGTCTATAAACTATAAATGCTGAAGGGGTTTTAGAGAACTGTGTACCTTCTAGCTGCTGGTGGGATGTAAAGTGGGAACAGCACTAACGCAAACTGAATGGAGCTTCTTGAAAAGGTAAAAATTGAGCTACCATATGATGCAGCAGGTCACCCTTTGGGCCTATAACCTAAGACCACCTGAATCGGAAAGACACGGGCAGGCAAATGAGCACTGCAGCAATATTGAAATAGCAAAGACATGGAAGCAGAAAAAAGGTTCATAAACAGATGAATGGACAAAGAAGAAGTAGTATACGTACCAAATAGAATAGTAGCCTGGGGAAAAAAATGAACAACGCCATTTTCAGGACTACAGTTGAGCCTAGAAATAATCATATAAGGTTAAGTAACTCAAAAGGATACGACAAATATCCTATGATAATATTTATACATGTTATCCTAAGATTGCTACCAATGAACATATTTCCACAGAAAAAGACACTCACAGACTTATGAAATAAACTAATGGTTAGCAAAATGAAAGGTGGGAGGATGGGTAAATTAGGACTATGGGGTTAACATACATATACTAATGTATGTTAAGTGTATAAAAACATATAACAGATAAACTGTATGAATTATATAATCACCAATACCTTTAAAATATACATTTTGTAATCACATACATGGTAACAGGACCCGAAGATGAACAGACATATGTATGAATCATTGAGCAGATCCTGTACTGCCAGGCAATCAAAACACTCTAATCAAATTTACACTGATAAGAAATAGAAATGAAATTTAAAAACAAACATAAGTAAGGAGACATAAACTTCTGGGGGCTTGTCCCAGCACATTCCACTCTAATTTACAACCTCAGAACACTACCTCCATGAATATTCTGTTGCCCTAGTAACAAGAGTTGAGAAAGTAATAATGCTGACGCCTTGTGGCTGTTTCCCACAACAGCAGCTTTAAACCCAGTGCTAATGGTTGCTTAATAGTCACAACGACTGCAGGGGTCTAAATGACACCTGCCCTCAAAAAGTGCCCTTGGGTAGGGAATAGGCAACAAAATTCAACACATGAGAAATTTTTCAAAAAGTGAATATGAAGAGGGAAGTTGTACTCACACTTTAACAAAAAAAGGAAAAGAAGAAAAAGGATATGCCTAAAGATCAGTATAAGGAATTATTCGCCACATGCGTATCCAACCTCCATAAAGGTTTCAGCTCACAACAGTCAAATGGCCATCAGCAAAAGTCTACAAACTATAAATGCTGAAGGTGTTTTAGAGAAATGTGTACCTTCTATCTGCTGCTGGGATGTAAAGTGGTAACAGCACTAACGCAAACTGAATGGAGCCGCTTGAAAAGGTAGAAATTGAGCTACCATATGATGCGGCAGGGCACCTCTCGGGCTTATAACCTAAGACCACCAGAATCGGAAAGACACAGGCAGTCAAATGTGCACTGCAGCAATACTGAAATAGCCAAGACATGGAAGCAAAAAAAGGTCCATAAACAGATGAATGGACAGAGAAGAAGTGGTATATGGACAGAATGGAATAGTAGCCTCGGGAAAAAAATGAACAATGCCGTTTTCAGGACTACAGTAGAGCCTAGAAATAATAATATAAGGTTAAGTAAGTCAAAAGGGTATGACAAATATCCTATGATATCATTTGTACATGTTATCCTAAGATTGCTACCAATGAACATATTTCCACAGAAAAAGACACTCACAGACGTATGAAATAAACTAATGGTTAGCCAAAATGAAAGGGGGGAGGATGGGTAAATTAGGACTATGGGATTAACATAAATATACTAATGTATGTTACATGCATATAAACATATAACAGATAAACTATATGAATTATATAATCACCAATACCTTTAAAATATACATTCTGTATTCACATACATGGTAACAGAATCCGAAGATGAACAGACATATGTAGGAATCATTGAGCAGATTCTGTACAGCCAGACAATCAAAAAACTCTAATCAAATTTACTCCAAAAAGAAATAGAATTAAATTTAAAAAACAAACATAAGTAAGGAGACATAAACTTCTGGGGGCTCGTCCCAGCACATTCCACTCTAATTTACAACCACGGAACACTACCTCCAGGAAGATTCTGTTGCCCTAGTAACAAGAGAGGAGAACGTAATAATGCTGCCGCCTTGTGGCTGTTTCCCACAACAGCAGCATTAAACCCAGTGCTAATGCTTGCTTAATAGTCACAAGGACTGCAGGGCTCTAAATGACACCTGCCCTGAAAAATGCCCTGGGGTAGGGAATAGGCAAGAAAATTCAACACATGAGAAATTTTTCAAGAAGTCAATAAGAGGAGGGAAGTTGTACTCACTCTTTAAAAAAAAAGGAAAAGAAAAAAAAGGACATGCCTAAAGCTCAGTATAAGGAATTATTAGACACATGCAAATGCAAATTCAACAAGGTTTCAGCTCACACCAGTCATGTCCATCAGCAAAATGTCTATAAACTATAAATGCTGAAGGGGTTTTAGAGAACTGTGTACCTTCTAGCTGCTGGTGGGATGTAAAGTGGTAACAGCACTAACGCAAACTGAATGGAGCTGCTTGAAAAGGTAAAAATTGAGCTACCATATGATGCGGCAGGGCACCTCTTCGGCTTATAACCTAAGACTACCAGAATCGGAAAGACACAGGCAGTCAAATGTGCACTGCAGCAATATGGAAATAGCAAAGACATGGAAGCAAAAAAAATGTCCATAAACAGATGAATGGACAAAGAAGAAGTGGTATACGTACCAAATAGAATAGTAGCCTCGGGAAAAAAATGAACAATGCCGTTTTCAGGACTACAGTTGAGCCTAGAAATAATCATATAAGGTTAAGTAACTCAAAAGGGTACGACAAATATCCTATGATAACATTTATACATGTTATCCTAAGATAGCTACCAATGAACATATTTCCACAGAAAAAGACACTCACAGACTTATGAAATAAACTAATGGTTAGACAAAATGAAAGGTGGGAGGATGGGTAAACTAGGACTATGGGGTTAACATACATATACTAATGTATGTTAAGTGTATAAAAACATATAACAGATAAACTGTATGAATTATATAATCACCAATACCTTTAAAATATACATTCTGTAATCACATACATGGTAACAGAATCCGAAGATGAACAGACATATGTAGGAATCATTGAGCAGTTTCTGTACAGCCAGACAATCAAAACACTCTAATCAAATTTACTCCGATAAGAAATAGAAATTACATTTAAAAAACAAACCTAAGTAAGGAGACATAAACTTCTGGGGGCTTGTCCCAGCACATTCCACTCTAATTTACAACCTCGGAACACTACCTCCAGGAAGATTCTGTTGCCCTAGTAACAAGAGATGAGAACGTAATAATGCTGCCGCCTTGTGGCTCTTTCCCACAACAGCAGCTTTAAACCCAGTGCTAATGGTTGCTTAATAATCACATGGACTGCAGGGCTCTAAATGACACCTGCCCTGAAAAATGCCCTGGGGTAGGGAATAGGCAAGAATATTCAACACATGAGAAATTTTTCAAGAAGTCAATAAGAGGAGGGAAGTTGTACTCACTCTTTAAAAAAAAAGGAAAAGAAAAAAAAGGACATGCCTAAAGCTCAGTAGAATGAATTATTAGACACATGCAAATTCAAATTCAAAAAGGTTTCAGCTCACACCAGTCGTTTCCATCAGCAAAATGTCTACAAACTATAAATGCTGAAGGGGTTTTAGAGAACTGTGTACCTTCTAGCTGCTGGTGGGATGTAAAGTGGTAACAGCACTAACGCAAACTGAATGGAGCTGCTTGAAAAGATAAAAATTGAGCTACCATATGATGCGGCAGGTCACCTTTTGGGCCTATAACCTAAGACCACCTGAATCGGAAAGACACAGGCAGGCAAATGAGCACTGCAGCAATATTGAAATAGCCAAGACATGGAAGCAGAAAAAAGGTTCATAAACAGATGAATGGACAAAGAAGAAGTGGTATACGTACCAAATAGAATAGTAGCCTCGGGAAAAAAATGAACAATGCCGTTTTCAGGACTACAGTTGAGCCTAGAAATAATCATATAACGTTAAGTAACTCAAAAGGGTACGACAAATATCCTATGAAAACATTTATACATGTTATCCTAAGATTGCTACCAATGAACATATTTCCACAGAAAAAGACACTCACAGACTTATCAAATAAACTAATGGTTAGCCAAAATGAAAGGTGGGAGGATGGGTAAATTAGGACTATGGGGTTAACATACATATACTAATGTATGTTAAGTGTATAAAAACATATAACAGATAAACTGTATGAATTATATAATCACCAATACCTTTAAAATATACATTTTGTAATCACATACATGGTAACAGGACCCGAAGATGAACAGACATATGTATGAATCATTGAGCAGATTCTGTACAGCCAGGCAATCAAAACACTCTAATCAAATTTACTCTGATAAGAAATAGAAATTAAATTTAAAAAACAAACATAAGTAAGGAGACATAAACTTCTGGGGGCTTGTCCCAGCACATTCCACTCTAATTTACAACCTCGGAACACGACCTCCAGGAAGACTCTGTTGCCGTAGTAACAAGAGTTGAGAACGTAATAATGCTGCCGCCTTGTGGCTGTTTCCCACAACAGCAGCTTTAAACCCAGTACTAATAGTTGCTTAATAGTCACAAGGACTGCAGGGCTCTAAATGACACCTGCCCTGAAAAATGCCCTGGGGTAGGGAATAGGCAAGAAAATTCAACACATGAGAAATTTTTCAAGAAGTCAATAAGAGGAGGGAAGTTGTACTCACTCTTTAAAAAAAAAGGAAAAGAAAAAAAAGGACATGCCTAAAGCTCAGTATAAGGAATTATTAGACACATGCAAATTCAAATTCAACAAGGTTTCAGCTCACACCAGTCATTTCCATCAGCAAAATGTCTATAAACTATAAATGCTGAAGGGGTTTTAGAGAACTGTGTACCTTCTAGCTGCTGGTGGGATGTAAAGTGGTAACAGCACTAACGCAAACTGAATGGAGCTGCTTGAAAAGGTAAAAATTGAGCTACCATATGATGCAGCAGGTCACCCTTTGGGCCTATAACCTAAGACCACCTGAATCGGAAAGACACAGGCAGGCAAATGAGCACTGCAGCAATATTGAAATAGCCAAGACATGGAAGCAGAAAAAAGGTTCATAAACAGATGAATGGACAAAGAAGAAGTAGTATACGTACCAAATAGAATAGTAGCCTGGGGAAAAAAATGAACAACGCCGTTTTCAGGACTACAGTTGAGCCTAGAAATAATCATATATGGTTAACTAACTCAAAAGGGTACGACAAAGATCCTATGATAATATTTATACATGTTATCCTAAGATTGCTACCAATGAACATATTTCCACAGAAAAAGACACTCACAGACTTATGAAATAAACTAATGGTTAGCAAAATGAAAGGTGGGAGGATGGGTAAATTAGGACTATGGGGTTAACATACATATACTAATGTATGTTAAGTGTATAACAACATATAACAGATAAACTGTATGAATTATATAATCTCCAATACCTTTAAAATATACATTTTGTAATCACATACATGGTAACAGGACCCTAAGATGAACAGACATATGTATGAATCATTGAGCAGATCCTGTACAGCCAGGCAATCAAAACACTCTAATCAAATTTACGCTGATAAGAAATAGAAATGAAATTTAAAAAACAAACATAAGTAAGGAGACATAAACTTCTGGGGGCTTGTCCCAGCACATTCCACTCTAATTTACAACCTCGGAACACTACCTCCAGGAAGATTCTGTTGCCCTAGTAACAAGAGTTGAGAACGTAATAATGCTGCCGCCTTGTGGCTGTTTCCCACAACAGCAGCTTTAAACCCAGTGCTAATGGTTGCTTAATAGTCACAACGACTGCAGGGGTCTAAATGACACCTGCCCTCAAAAAGTGCCCTTGGGTAGGGAATAGGCAAGAAAATTCAACACATGAGAAATTTTTCAAAAAGTGAATATGAAGAGGGAAGTTGTACTCACACTTTAACAAAAAAAGGAAAAGAAGAAAAAGGATATGCCTAAAGATCAGTATAAGGAATTATTCGCCACATGCGTATCCAACCTCCATAAAGGTTTCAGCTCACAACAGTCAAATGGCCATCAGCAAAAGTCTACAAACTATAAATGCTGAAGGTGTTTTAGAGAAATGTGTACCTTCTATCTGCTGCTGGGATGTAAAGTGGTAACAGCACTAACGCAAACTGAATGGAGCCGCTTGAAAAGGTAGAAATTGAGCTACCATATGATGCGGCAGGGCACCTCTCGGGCTTATAACCTAAGACCACCAGAATCGGAAGGACACAGGCAGTCAAATGTGCACTGCAGCAATACTGAAATAGCCAAGACATGGAAGCAAAAAAAGGTCCATAAACAGATGAATGGACAGAGAAGAAGTGGTATATGGACAGAATGGAATAGTAGCCTCGGGAAAAAAATGAACAATGCCGTTTTCAGGACTACAGTAGAGCCTAGAAATAATAATATAAGGTTAAGTAAGTCAAAAGGGTATGACAAATATCCTATGATATCATTTATACATGTTATCCTAAGATTGCTACCAATGAACATATTTCCACAGAAAAAGACACTCACAGACTTATGAAATAAACTAATGGTTAGCCAAAATGAAAGGGGGGAGGATGGGTAAATTAGGACTATGGGATTAACATAAATATACTAATGTATGTTACATGCATATAAACATATAACAGATAAACTATATGAATTATATAATCACCAATACCTTTAAAATATACATTCTGTATTCACATACATGGTAACAGAATCCGAAGATGAACAGACATATGTAGGAATCATTGAGCAGATTCTGTACAGCCAGACAATCAAAAAACTCTAATCAAATTTACTCCAAAAAGAAATAGAATTAAATTTAAAAAACAAACATAAGTAAGGAGACATAAACTTCTGGGGGCTCGTCCCAGCACATTCCACTCTAATTTACAACCACGGAACACTACCTCCAGGAAGATTCTGTTGCCCTAGTAACAAGAGATGAGAACGTAATAATGCTGCCGCCTTGTGGCTGTTTCCCACAACAGCAGCATTAAACCCAGTGCTAATGGTTGCTTAATAGTCACAAGGACTGCAGGGCTCTAAATGACACCTTCCCTGAAAAATGCCCTGGGGTAGGGAATAGGCAAGAAAATTCAACACATGAGAAATTTTTCAAGAAGTCAATAAGAGGAGGGAAGTTGTACTCACTCTTTAAAAAAAAAGGAAAAGAAAAAAAAGGACATGCCTAAAGCTCAGTATAAGGAATTATTAGACACATGCAAATTCAAATTCAACAAGGTTTCAGCTCACACCAGTCATTTCCATCAGCAAAATGTCTATAAACTATAAATGCTGAAGGGGTTTTAGAGAACTGTGTACCTTCTAGCTGCTGGTGGGATGTAAAGTGGTAACAGCACTAACGCAAACTGAATGGAGCTTCTTGACAAGGTAAAAATTGAGCTACCATATGATGCAGCAGGTCACCCTTTGGGCCTATAACCTAAGACCACCTGAATCGGAAAGACACAGGCAGGCAAATGAGCACTGCAGCAATATTGAAATAGCCAAGACATGGAAGCAGAAAAAAGGTTCATAAACAGATGAATGGACAAAGAAGAAGTAGTATACGTACCAAATAGAATAGTAGCCTGGGGAAAAAAATGAACAACGCCGTTTTCAGGACTACAGTTGAGCCTAGAAATAATCATATAAGGTTAAGTAACTCAAAAGGGTACGACAAATATCCTATGATAACATTTATACATGTTATCCTAAGATTGCTACCAATGAACATATTTCCACAGAAAAAGACACTCACAGACTTATGAAATAAACTAATGGTTAGCAAAATGAAAGGTGGGAGGATGGGTAAATTAGGACTATGGGGTTAACATACATATACTAATGTATGTTAAGTGTATAACAACATATAACAGATAAACTGTATGAATTATATAATCTCCAATACCTTTAAAATATACATTTTGTAATCACATACATGGTAACAGGACCCTAAGATGAACAGACATATGTATGAATCATTGAGCAGATCCTGTACAGCCAGGCAATCAAAACACTCTAATCAAATTTACGCTGATAAGAAATAGAAATGAAATTTAAAAAACAAACATAAGTAAGGAGACATAAACTTCTGGGGGCTTGTCCCAGCACATTCCACTCTAATTTACAACCTCAGAACACTACCTCCAGGAAGATTCTGTTGCCCTAGTAACAAGAGTTGAGAACGTAATAATGCTGCCGCCTTGTGGCTGTTTCCCACAACAGCAGCTTTAAACCCAGTGCTAATGGTTGCTTAATAGTCACAACGACTGCAGGGGTCTAAATGACACCTGCCCTCAAAAAGTGCCCTTGGGTAGGGAATAGGCAAGAAAATTCAACACATGAGAAATTTTTCAAAAAGTGAATATGAAGAGGGAAGTTGTACTCACACTTTAACAAAAAAAGGAAAAGAAGAAAAAGGATATGCCTAAAGATCAGTATAAGGAATTATTCGCCACATGCGTATCCAACCTCCATAAAGGTTTCAGCTCACAACAGTCAAATGGCCATCAGCAAAAGTCTACAAACTATAAATGCTGAAGGTGTTTTAGAGAAATGTGTACCTTCTATCTGCTGCTGGGATGTAAAGTGGTAACAGCACTAACGCAAACTGAATGGAGCCGCTTGAAAAGGTAGAAATTGAGCTACCATATGATGCGGCAGGGCACCTCTCGGGCTTATAACCTAAGACCACCAGAATCGGAAGGACACAGGCAGTCAAATGTGCACTGCAGCAATACTGAAATAGCCAAGACATGGAAGCAAAAAAAGGTCCATAAACAGATGAATGGACAGAGAAGAAGTGGTATATGGACAGAATGGAATAGTAGCCTCGGGAAAAAAATGAACAATGCCGTTTTCAGGACTACAGTAGAGCCTAGAAATAATAATATAAGGTTAAGTAAGTCAAAAGGGTATGACAAATATCCTATGATATCATTTATACATGTTATCCTAAGATTGCTACCAATGAACATATTTCCACAGAAAAAGACACTCACAGACTTATGAAATAAACTAATGGTTAGCCAAAATGAAAGGGGGGAGGATGGGTAAATTAGGACTATGGGATTAACATAAATATACTAATGTATGTTACATGCATATAAACATATAACAGATAAACTATATGAATTATATAATCACCAATACCTTTAAAATATACATTCTGTATTCACATACATGGTAACAGAATCCGAAGATGAACAGACATATGTAGGAATCATTGAGCAGATTCTGTACAGCCAGACAATCAAAAAACTCTAATCAAATTTACTCCAAAAAGAAATAGAATTAAATTTAAAAAACAAACATAAGTAAGGAGACATAAACTTCTGGGGGCTCGTCCCAGCACATTCCACTCTAATTTACAACCACGGAACACTACCTCCAGGAAGATTCTGTTGCCCTAGTAACAAGAGATGAGAACGTAATAATGCTGCCGCCTTGTGGCTGTTTCCCACAACAGCAGCATTAAACCCAGTGCTAATGGTTGCTTAATAGTCACAAGGACTGCAGGGCTCTAAATGACACCTGCCCTGAAAAATGCCCTGGGGTAGGGAATAGGCAAGAAAATTCAACACATGAGAAATTTTTCAAGAAGTCAATAAGAGGAGGGAAGTTGTACTCACTCTTTAAAAAAAAAGGAAAAGAAAAAAAAGGACATGCCTAAAGCTCAGTATAAGGAATTATTAGACACATGCAAATTCAAATTCAACAAGGTTTCAGCTCACACCAGTCATTTCCATCAGCAAAATGTCTATAAACTATAAATGCTGAAGGGGTTTTAGAGAACTGTGTACCTTCTAGCTGCTGGTGGGATGTAAAGTGGTAACAGCACTAACGCAAACTGAATGGAGCTTCTTGACAAGGTAAAAATTGAGCTACCATATGATGCAGCAGGTCACCCTTTGGGCCTATAACCTAAGACCACCTGAATCGGAAAGACACAGGCAGGCAAATGAGCACTGCAGCAATATTGAAATAGCCAAGACATGGAAGCAGAAAAAAGGTTCATAAACAGATGAATGGACAAAGAAGAAGTAGTATACGTACCAAATAGAATAGTAGCCTGGGGAAAAAAATGAACAACGCCGTTTTCAGGACTACAGTTGAGCCTAGAAATAATCATATAAGGTTAAGTAACTCAAAAGGGTACGACAAATATCCTATGATAACATTTATACATGTTATCCTAAGATTGCTACCAATGAACATATTTCCACAGAAAAAGACACTCACAGACTTATGAAATAAACTAATGGTTAGCAAAATGAAAGGTGGGAGGATGGGTAAATTAGGACTATGGGGTTAACATACATATACTAATGTATGTTAAGTGTATAACAACATATAACAGATAAACTGTATGAATTATATAATCTCCAATACCTTTAAAATATACATTTTGTAATCACATACATGGTAACAGGACCCTAAGATGAACAGACATATGTATGAATCATTGAGCAGATCCTGTACAGCCAGGCAATCAAAACACTCTAATCAAATTTATGCTGATAAGAAATAGAAATGAAATTTAAAAAACAAACATAAGTAAGGAGACATAAACTTCTGGGGGCTTGTCCCAGCACATTCCACTCTAATTTACAACCTCAGAACACTACCTCCAGGAAGATTCTGTTGCCCTAGTAACAAGAGTTGAGAACGTAATAATGCTGCCGCCTTGTGGCTGTTTCCCACAACAGCAGCTTTAAACCCAGTGCTAATGGTTGCTTAATAGTCACAACGACTGCAGGGGTCTAAATGACACCTGCCCTCAAAAAGTGCCCTTGGGTAGGGAATAGGCAAGAAAATTCAACACATGAGAAATTTTTCAAAAAGTGAATATGAAGAGGGAAGTTGTACTCACACTTTAACAAAAAAAGGAAAAGAAGAAAAAGGATATGCCTAAAGATCAGTATAAGGAATTATTCGCCACATGCGTATCCAACCTCCATAAAGGTTTCAGCTCACAACAGTCAAATGGCCATCAGCAAAAGTCTACAAACTATAAATGCTGAAGGTGTTTTAGAGAAATGTGTACCTTCTATCTGCTGCTGGGATGTAAAGTGGTAACAGCACTAACGCAAACTGAATGGAGCCGCTTGAAAAGGTAGAAATTGAGCTACCATATGATGCGGCAGGGCACCTCTCGGGCTTATAACCTAAGACCACCAGAATCGGAAGGACACAAGCAGTCAAATGTGCACTGCAGCAATACTGAAATAGCCAAGACATGGAAGCAAAAAAAGGTCCATAAACAGATGAATGGACAGAGAAGAAGTGGTATATGGACAGAATGGAATAGTAGCCTCGGGAAAAAAATGAACAATGCCGTTTTCAGGACTACAGTAGAGCCTAGAAATAATAATATAAGGTTAAGTAAGTCAAAAGGGTATGACAAATATCCTATGATATCATTTATACATGTTATCCTAAGATTGCTACCAATGAACATATTTCCACAGAAAAAGACACTCACAGACTTATGAAATAAACTAATGGTTAGCCAAAATGAAAGGGGGGAGGATGGGTAAATTAGGACTATGGGATTAACATAAATATACTAATGTATGTTACATGCATATAAACATATAACAGATAAACTATATGAATTATATAATCACCAATACCTTTAAAATATACATTCTGTATTCACATACATGGTAACAGAATCCGAAGATGAACAGACATATGTAGGAATCATTGAGCAGATTCTGTACAGCCAGACAATCAAAAAACTCTAATCAAATTTACTCCAAAAAGAAATAGAATTAAATTTAAAAAACAAACATAAGTAAGGAGACATAAACTTCTGGGGGCTCGTCCCAGCACATTCCACTCTAATTTACAACCACGGAACACTACCTCCAGGAAGATTCTGTTGCCCTAGTAACAAGAGATGAGAACGTAATAATGCTGCCGCCTTGTGGCTGTTTCCCACAACAGCAGCATTAAACCCAGTGCTAATGGTTGCTTAATAGTCACAAGGACTGCAGGGCTCTAAATGACACCTGCCCTGAAAAATGCCCTGGGGTAGGGAATAGGCAAGAAAATTCAACACATGAGAAATTTTTCAAGAAGTCAATAAGAGGAGGGAAGTTGTACTCACTCTTTAAAAAAAAAGGAAAAGAAAAAAAAGGACATGCCTAAAGCTCAGTATAAGGAATTATTAGACACATGCAAATTCAAATTCAACAAGGTTTCAGCTCACACCAGTCATTTCCATCAGCAAAATGTCTATAAACTATAAATGCTGAAGGGGTTTTAGAGAACTGTGTACCTTCTAGCTGCTGGTGGGATGTAAAGTGGTAACAGCACTAACGCAAACTGAATGGAGCTGCTTGAAAAGGTAAAAATTGAGCTACCATATGATGCGGCAGGGCACCTCTTGGGCTTATAACCTAAGACTACCAGAATCGGAAAGACACAGGCAGTCAAATGTGCACTGCAGCAATATTGAAATAGCAAAGACATGGAAGCAAAAAAAATGTCAATAAACAGATGAATGGACAGAGAAGAAGTGGTATATGGACAGAATGGAATAGTAGCCTCGTGGAAAAAATGAACAATGCCGTTTTCAGGACTACAGTAGAGCCTAGAAATAATCATATAAGGTTAAGTAAGTCAAAAGGGTATGACAATTATCCTATGATATCATTTATACATGTTATCCTAAGATTGCTACCAATGAACATATTTCCACAGAAAAAGACACTCACAGACTTATGAAATAAACTAATTGTTAGCCAAAATGAAAGGTGGGAGGACGGGTAAATTAGGACTATGGGGTTAACATACATATACTAATGTATGTTAAGTGTATAAAAACATATAACAGATAAACTGTATGAATTATATAATCACCAATACCTTTAAAATATACATTCTGTAATCACATACATGGTAACAGAATCCGAAGATGAACAGACATATGTAGGAATCATTGAGCAGTTTCTGTACAGCCAGACAATCAAAACACTCTAATCAAATTTACTCCGATAAGAAATAGAAATTAAATTTAAAAAACAAACCTAAGTAAGGAGACATAAACTTCTGGGGGCTTGTCCCAGCACATTCCACTCTAATTTACAACCTCGGAACACTACCTCCAGGAAGATTCTGTTGCCCTAGTAACAAGAGATGAGAACGTAATAATGCTGCCGCCTTGTGGCTCTTTCTCAAAACAGCAGCTTTAAACCCAGTGCTAATGGTTGCTTAATAGTCACATGGACTGCAGGGCTCTAAATGACACCTGCCCTGAAAAATGCCCTGGGGTAAGGAATAGGCAAGAATATTCAACACATGAGAAATTTTTCAAGAAATCAATAAGAGGAGGGAAGTTGTACTCACTCTTTAAAAAAAAAGGAAAAGAAAAAAAAGGACATGCCTAAAGCTCAGTAGAATGAATTATTAGACACATGCAAATTCAAATGGAAAAAGGTTTCAGCTCACACCAATCGTTTCCATCAGCAAAATGTCTACAAACTATAAATGCTGAAGGGGTTTTAGAGAACTGTGTACCTTCTAGCTGCTGGTGGGATGTAAAGTGGTAACAGCACTAACACAAACTGAATGGAGCTGCTTGAAAAGATAAAAATTGAGCTACCATATGATGCGGCAGGTCACCTTTTGGGCCTATAACCTAAGACCACCTGAATCGGAAAGACACAGGCAGGCAAATGAGCACTGCAGCAATATTGAAATAGCCAAGACATGGAAGCAGAAAAAAGGTTCATAAACAGATGAATGGACAAAGAAGAAGTGGTATACGTACCAAATAGAATAGTAGCCTCGGGAAAAAAATGAACAATGCCGTTTTCAGGACTACAGTTGAGCCTAGAAATAATCATATAAGCTTAAGTAACTCAAAAGGGTACGACAAATATCCTATGATAACATTTATACATGTTATCCTAAGATAGCTACCAATGAACATATTTCCACAGAAAAAGACACTCACAGACTTATGAAATAAACTAATGGTTAGCCAAAATGAAAGGTGGGAGGATGGGTTAACTAGGACTATGGGGTTAACATACATATACTAATGTATGTTAAGTGTATAAAAACATATAACAGATAAACTGTATGAATTATATAATCACCAATACCTTTAAAATATACATTTTGTAATCACATACATGGTAACAGGACCCGAGGATGAACAGACATATGTATGAATCATTGAGCAGATTCTGTACAGCCAGGCAATCAAAACACTAAAATCAAATTTACTCTGATAAGAAATAGAAATTAAATTTAAAAAACAAACCTAAGTAAGGAGACATAAACTTCTGGAGGCTTGTCCCAGCACATTCCACTCTAATTTACAACCTCGGAACACTACCTCCAGGAAGACTCTGTTGCCATAGTAACAAGAGTTGAGAACGTAATAATGCTGCCGCCTTGTGGCTGTTTCCCACAACAGCAGCTTTAAACCCAGTGCTAATGGTTGCTTAATAGTCAAAACGACTGCAGGGGTCTAAATGACACGTGCCCTCAAAAAATGCCCTGGGGTAGGGAATAGGCAAGAAAATTCAACACATGAGAAATTTTTCAAAAAGTGAATATGAAGAGGGAAGTTGTACTCACACTTTAACAAAAAAAGGAAAAGAAGAAAAAGGATATGCCTAAAGATCAGTATAAGGAATTATTCGCCACATGCGTATCCAACCTCCAAAAAGGTTTCAGCTCACACCAGTCAAATGGCCATCAGCAAAAAGTCTACAAAGTATAAATGCTGAAAGGGTTTTAGAGAAATGTATACCTTCTATCTGCTGCTGGGATGTAAAGTGGTAACAGCACTAACGCAAACTGAATGGAGCTGCTTGAAAAGGTAAAAATTGAGCTACCATATGATGCGGCAGGGCACCTCTTCGGCTTATAACCTAAGACTACCAGAATCGGAAAGACACAGGCAGTCAAATGTGCACTGCAGCAATATGGAAATAGCAAAGACATGGAAGCAAAAAAAATGTCCATAAACAGATGAATGGACAGAGAAGAAGCGGTATATGGACAGAATGCAATAGTAGCCTCGGAGAAAAAATGAACAATGCCGTTTTAAGGACTAGAGTTGAGCCTAGAAATAATCATATAAGGTTAAGTAAGTCAAAAGGGTATGACAAATATCCTATGATATCATTTATACATGTTATCCTAAGATTGCTACCAATGAACATATTTCCACAGAAAAAGACACTCACAGACTTATGAAATAAACTAATTGTTAGCCAAAATGAAAGGTGGGAGGATGGGTAAATTAGGACTATGGGGTTAACATACATATACTAATGTATGTTAAGTGTATAAAAACATATAACAGATAAACTGTATGAATTATATAATCACCAATACCTTTAAAATATACATTCTGTAATAACATACATGGTAACAGAATCCAAAGATGAACAGACATATGTAGGAATCATTGAGCAGTTTCTGTACAGCCAGACAATCAAAACACTCTAATCAAAGTTACTCCGATAAGAAATAGAAATTTAATTTAAAAAACAAACCTAAGTAAGGAGACATAAACTTCTGGGGGCTTGTCCCAGCACATTCCACTCTAATTTACAACTTCGGAACACTACCTCCAGGAAGATTCTGTTGCCCTAGTAACAAGAGATGAGAACGTAATAATGCTGCCGCCTTGTGGCTCTTTCCCACAACAGCAGCATTAAACCCAGTGCTAATGGTTGCTTAATAGTCACAAGGACTGCAGGGATCTAAATGACACCTGGCCTGAAAAATGCCCTGGGGTAGGGAATAGGCAAGAAAATTCAACACATGAGAAATTTTTCAAGAAGTCAATAAGAGGAGGGAAGTTGTACTCATTCTTTAAAAAAAAAGGAAAAGAAAAAAAAGGACATGCCTAAAGCTCAGTATAAGGAATTATTAGACACATGCAAATTCAATTTCAAAAAGGTTTCAGCTCACACCAGTCATTTCCATCAGCAAAATGTCTACAAACTATAAATGCTGAAGGGGTTTTAGAGAACTGTGTACCTTCTAGCTGCTGGTGGGATGTAAAGTGGTAACAGCACTAACGCAAACTGAATGGAGTTTCTTGAAAAGGTAAAAATTGAGCTACCATATGATGCGGCAGGTCACCTTTTGGGCCTATAACCTAAGACCACCTGAATCGGAAAGACACAGGCAGGCAAATGAGCACTGAAGCAATATTGAAATAGCCAAGACATGGAAGGAGAAAAAGGGTTCATAAACAGATGAATGGACAAAGAAGAAGTGGTATACGTACCAAAGAGCATAGTAGCCTCGGGAAAAAAATGAACAATGCCGTTTTCAGGACTACAGTTGAGCCTAGAAATAATCATATAAGGTTCAGTAAGTCAAAAGGGTATGACAAATATCCTATGATATCATTTATACATGTTATCCTAAGATTGCTACCAATGAACATATTTCCACAGAAAAAGACACTCACAGACTTATGAAATAAACTAATGGTTAGACAAAATGAAAGGTGGGAGGATGGGTAAACTAGGACTATGGGGTTAACATACATATACTAATGTATGTTAAGTGTATAAAAACATATAACAGATAAACTGTATGAATTATATAATCACCAATACCTTTAAAATATACATTCTGTAATCACATACATGGTAACAGAATCCGAAGATGAACAGACATATGTAGGAATCATTGAGCAGTTTCTGTACAGCCAGACAATCAAAACACTCTAATCAAATTTACTCAGATAAGAAATAGAAATTAAATTTAAAAAACAAACCTAAGTAAGGAGACATAAACTTCTGGGGGCTTGTCCCAGCACATTCCACTCTAATTTACAACCTCGGAACACTACCTCCAGGAAGATTCTGTTGCCCTAGTAACAAGAGATGAGAACGTAATAATGCTGCCGCCTTGTGGCTGTTTCCCACAACAGCAGCTTTAAACCCAGTGCTAATGGTTGCTTAATAGTCAAAACGACTGCAGGGGTCTAAATGACACCTGCCCTCAAAAAATACCCTGGGGTAGGGAATAGGCAAGAAAATTCAACACATGAGAAATTTTTCAAGAAGTCAATAAGAGGAGGGAAGTTGTACTCACTCTTTAAAAAAAAGGAAAAGAAAAAAAAGGACATGCCTAAAGCTCAGTATAAGGAATTATTAGACACATGCAAATTCAAATTCAAAAAGGTTTCAGCTCACACCAGTCATTTCCATCAGCAAAATGTCTATAAACTATAAATGCTGAAGGGGTTTTAGAGAACTGTGTACCTTCTAGCTGCTGGTGGGATGTAAAGTGGTAACAGCACTAACGCAAACTGAATGGAGCTGCTTGAAAAGGTAAAAATTGAGCTACCATATGATGCGGCAGGGCACCTCTTCGGCTTATAACCTAAGACTACCAGAATCGGAAAGACACAGGCAGTCAAATGTGCACTGCAGCAATATTGAAATAGCAAAGACATGGAAGCAAAAAAAATGTCCATAAACAGATGAATGGACAGAGAAGAAGTGGTATATGGACAGAATGGAATAGTAGCCTCGGGGAAAAAATGAACAATGCCGTTTTCAGGACTACAGTAGAGCCTAGAAATAATCATATAAGGTTAAGTAAGTCAAAAGGGTATGACAATTATCCTATGATATCATTTATACATGTTATCCTAAGATTGCTACCAATGAACATATTTCCACAGAAAAAGACACTCACAGACTTATGAAATAAACTAATTGTTAGCCAAAATGAAAGGTGGGAGGACGGGTAAATTAGGACTATGGGGTTAACATACATATACTAATGTATGTTAAGTGTATAAAAACATATAACAGATAAACTGTATGAATTATATAATCACCAATACCTTTAAAATATACATTCTGTAATCACATACATGGGAACAGAATCCGAAGATGAACAGACATATGTAGGAATCATTGAGCAGTTTCTGTACAGCCAGACAATCAAAACACTCTAATCAAATTTACTCCGATAAGAAATAGAAATTAAATTTAAAAAACAAACCTAAGTAAGGAGACATAAACTTCTGGGGGCTTGTCCCAGCACATTCCACTCTAATTTACAACCTCGGAACACTACCTCCAGGAAGATTCTGTTGCCCTAGTAACAAGAGATGAGAACGTAATAATGCTGCCGCCTTGTGGCTCTTTCCCACAACAGCAGCTTTAAACCCAGTGCTAATGGTTGCTTAATAATCACATGGACTGCAGGGCTCTAAATGACACCTGCCCTGAAAAATGCCCTGGGGTAAGGAATAGGCAAGAATATTCAACACATGAGAAATTTTTCAAGAAATCAATAAGAGGAGGGAAGTTGTACTCACTCTTTAAAAAAAAAGGAAAAGAAAAAAAAGGACATGCCTAAACCTCATTAGAATGAATTATTAGACACATGCAAATTCAAATGGAAAAAGGTTTCAGCTCACACCAATCGTTTCCATCAGCAAAATGTCTACAAACTATAAATGCTGAAGGGGTTTTAGAGAACTGTGTACCTTCTAGCTGCTGGTGGGATGTAAAGTGGTAACAGCACTAACACAAACTGAATGGAGCTGCTTGAAAAGGTAAAAATTGAGCTACCATATGATGCGGCAGGTCACCTTTTGGGCCTATAACCTAAGACCACCTGAATCGGAAAGACACAGGCAGGCAAATGAGCACTGCAGCAATATTGAAATAGCCAAGACATGGAAGCAGAAAAAAGGTTCATAAACAGATGAATGGACAAAGAAGAAGTGGTATACGTACCAAACAGAATAGTAGCCTCGGGAAAAAAATGAACAATGCCGTTTTCAGGACTACAGTTGAGCCTAGAAATAATCATATAACGTTAAGTAACTCAAAAGGGTACGACAAATATCCTATGATAACATTTATACATGTTATCCTAAGATAGCTACCAATGAACATATTTCCACAGAAAAAGACACTCACAGACTTATCAAATAAACTAATGGTTAGCCAAAATGAAAGGTGGGAGGATGGGTTAACTAGGACTATGGGGTTAACATACATATACTAATGTATGTTAAGTGTATAAAAACATATAACAGATAAACTGTATGAATTATATAATCACCAATACCTTTAAAATATACATTTTGTAATCACATACATGGTAACAGGACCCGAGGATGAACAGACATATGTATGAATCATTGAGCAGATTCTGTACAGCCAGGCAATCAAAACACTAAAATCAAATTTACTCCGATAAGAAATAGAAATTAAATTTAAAAAACAAACATAAGTAAGGAGACATAAACTTCTGGAGGCTTGTCCCAGCACATTCCACTCTAATTTACAACCTCGGAACACTACCTCCAGGAAGACTCTGTTGCCATAGTAACAAGAGTTGAGAACATAATAATGCTGCCGCCTTGTGGCTGTTTCCCACAACAGCAGCTTTAAACCCAGTGCTAATGGTTGCTTAATAGTCAAAACGACTGCAGGGGTCTAAATGACACCTGCCCTCAAAAAATACCCTGGGGTAGGGAATAGGCAAGAAAATTCAACACATGAGAAATTTTTCAAGAAATCAATAAGAGGAGGGAAGTTGTACTCACTCTTTAAAAAAAAGGAAAAGAAAAAAAAGGACATGCCTAAAGCTCAGTATAAGGAATTATTAGACACATGCAAATTCAAATTCAAAAAGGTTTCAGCTCACACCAGTCATTTCCATCAGCAAAATGTCTATAAACTATAAATGCTGAAGGGGTTTTAGAGAACTGTGTACCTTCTAGCTGCTGGTGGGATGTAAAGTGGTAACAGCACTAACGCAAACTGAATGGAGCTTCTTGACAAGGTAAAAATTGAGCTACCATATGATGCAGCAGGTCACCCTTTGGGCCTATAACCTAAGACCACCTGAATCGGAAAGACACAGGCAGGCAAATGAGCACTGCAGCAATATTGAAATAGCCAAGACATGGAAGCAGAAAAAAGGTTCATAAACAGATGAATGGACAAAGAAGAAGTAGTATACGTACCAAATAGAATAGTAGCCTGGGGAAAAAAATGAACAACGCCGTTTTCAGGACTACAGTTGAGCCTAGAAATAATCATATAAGGTTAAGTAACTCAAAAGGGTACGACAAATATCCTATGATAATATTTATACATGTTATCCTAAGATTGCTACCAATGAACATATTTCCACAGAAAAAGACACTCACAGACTTATGAAATAAACTAATGGTTAGCAAACTGAAAGGTGGGAGGATGGGTAAATTAGGACTATGGGGTTAACATACATATACTAATGTATGTTAAGTGTATAACAACATATAACAGATAAACTGTATGAATTATATAATCACCAATACCTTTAAAATATACATTTTGTAATCACATACATGGTAACAGGACCCGAAGATGAACAGACATATGTATGAATCATTGAGCAGATCCTGTACAGCCAGGCAATCAAAACACTCTAATCAAATTTACGCTGATAAGAAATAGAAATGAAATTTAAAAAACAAACATAAGTAAGGAGACATAAACTTCTGGGGGCTTGTCCCAGCACATTCCACTCTAATTTACAACCTCAGAACACTACCTCCAGGAAGATTCTGTTGCCCTAGTAACAAGAGTTGAGAACGTAATAATGCTGCCGCCTTGTGGCTGTTTCCCACAACAGCAGCTTTAAACCCAGTGCTAATGGTTGCTTAATAGTCACAACGACTGCAGGGGTCTAAATGACACCTGCCCTCAAAAAGTGCCCTTGGGTAGGGAATAGGCAAGAAAATTCAACACATGAGAAATTTTTCAAAAAGTGAATATGAAGAGGGAAGTTGTACTCACACTTTAACAAAAAAAGGAAAAGAAGAAAAAGGATATGCCTAAAGATCAGTATAAGGAATTATTCGCCACATGCGTATCCAACCTCCATAAAGGTTTCAGCTCACAACAGTCAAATGGCCATCAGCAAAAGTCTACAAACTATAAATGCTGAAGGTGTTTTAGAGAAATGTGTACCTTCTATCTGCTGCTGGGATGTAAAGTGGTAACAGCACTAACGCAAACTGAATGGAGCCGCTTGAAAAGGTAGAAATTGAGCTACCATATGATGCGGCAGGGCACCTCTCGGGCTTATAACCTAAGACCACCAGAATCGGAAAGACACAGGCAGTCAAATGTGCACTGCAGCAATACTGAAATAGCCAAGACATGGAAGCAAAAAAAGGTCCATAAACAGATGAATGGACAGAGAAGAAGTGGTATATGGACAGAATGGAATAGTAGCCTCGGGAAAAAAATGAACAATGCCGTTTTCAGGACTACAGTGGAGCCTAGAAATAATAATATAAGGTTAAGTAAGTCAAAAGGGTATGACAAATATCCTATGATATCATTTGTACATGTTATCCTAAGATTGCTACCAATGAACATATTTCCACAGAAAAAGACACTCACAGACTTATGAAATAAACTAATGGTTAGCCAAAATGAAAGGGGGGAGGATGGGTAAATTAGGACTATGGGATTAACATAAATATACTAATGTATGTTACATGCATATAAACATATAACAGATAAACTATATGAATTATATAATCACCAATACCTTTAAAATATACATTCTGTATTCACATACATGGTAACAGAATCCGAAGATGAACAGACATATGTAGGAATCATTGAGCAGATTCTGTACAGCCAGACAATCAAAAAACTCTAATCAAATTTACTCCAAAAAGAAATAGAATTAAATTTAAAAAACAAACATAAGTAAGGAGACATAAACTTCTGGGGGCTCGTCCCAGCACATTCCACTCTAATTTACAACCACGGAACACTACCTCCAGGAAGATTCTGTTGCCCTAGTAACAAGAGATGAGAACGTAATAATGCTGCCGCCTTGTGGCTGTTTCCCACAACAGCAGCATTAAACCCAGTGCTAATGGTTGCTTAATAGTCACAAGGACTGCAGGGCTCTAAATGACACCTGCCCTGAAAAATGCCCTGGGGTAGGGAATAGGCAAGAAAATTCAACACATGAGAAATTTTTCAAGAAGTCAATAAGAGGAGGGAAGTTGTACTCACTCTTTAAAAAAAAGGAAAAGAAAAAAAAGGACATGCCTAAAGCTCAGTATAAGGAATTATTAGACACATGCAAATTCAAATTCAACAAGGTTTCAGCTCACACCAGTCATTTCCATCAGCAAAATGTCTATAAACTATAAATGCTGAAGGGGTTTTAGAGAACTGTGTACCTTCTAGCTGCTGGTGGGATGTAAAGTGGTAACAGCACTAACGCAAACTGAATGGAGCTGCTTGAAAAGGTAAAAATTGAGCTACCATATGATGCAGCAGGGCACCTCATGGGCTTATAACCTAAGACTACCAGAATCGGAAAGACACAGGCAGTCAAATGTGCACTGTAGCAATATTGAAATAGCAAAGACATGGAAGCAAAAAAAATGTCCATAAACAGATGAATGGACAGAGAAGAAGTGGTATATGGACAGAATGGAATAGTAGCCTCGGGGAAAAAATGAACAATGCCGTTTTCAGGACTACAGTAGAGCCTAGAAATAATCATATAAGGTTAAGTAAGTCAAAAGGGTATGACAATTATCCTATGATATCATTTATACATGTTATCCTAAGATTGCTACCAATGAACATATTTCCACAGAAAAAGACACTCACAGACTTATGAAATAAACTAATTGTTAGCCAAAATGAAAGGTGGGAGGATGGGTAAATTAGGACTATGGGGTTAACATACATATACTAATGTATGTTAAGTGTATAAAAACATATAACAGATAAACTGTATGAATTATATAATCACCAATACCTTTAAAATATACATTCTGTAATCACATACATGGTAACAGAATTCGAAGATGAACAGACATATGTAGGAATCATTGAGCAGTTTCTGTACAGCCAGACAATCAAAACACTCTAATCAAATTTACTCCGATAAGAAATAGAAATTACATTTAAAAAACAAACCTAAGTAAGGAGACATAAACTTCTGGGGGCTTGTCCCAGCACATTCCACTCTAATTTACAACCTCGGAACACTACCTCCAGGAAGATTCTGTTGCCCTAGTAACAAGAGATGAGAACGTAATAATGCTGCCGCCTTGTGGCTCTTTCTCACAACAGCAGCTTTAAACCCAGTGCTAATGGTTGCTTAATAGTCACATGGACTGCAGGGCTCTAAATGACACCTGCCCTGAAAAATGCCCTGGGGTAAGGAATAGGCAAGAATATTCAACACATGAGAAATTTTTCAAGAAATCAATAAGAGGAGGGAAGTTGTACTCACTCTTTAAAAAAAAAGGAAAAGAAAAAAAAGGACATGCCTAAAGCTCAGTAGAATGAATTATTAGACACATGCAAATTCAAATGGAAAAAGGTTTCAGCTCACACCAATCGTTTCCATCAGCAAAATGTCTACAAACTATAAATGCTGAAGGGGTTTTAGAGAACTGTGTACCTTCTAGCTGCTGGTGGGATGTAAAGTGGTAACAGCACTAACACAAACTGAATGGAGCTGCTTGAAAAGATAAAAATTGAGGTACCATATGATGCGGCAGGTCACCTTTTGGGCCTATAACCTAAGACCACCTGAATCGGAAAGACACAGGCAGGCAAATGAGCACTGCAGCAATATTGAAATAGCCAAGACATGGAAGCAGAAAAAAGGTTCATAAACAGATGAATGGACAAAGAAGAAGTGGTATACGTACCAAATAGAATAGTAGCCTCGGGAAAAAAATGAACAATGCCGTTTTCAGGACTACAGTTGAGCCTAGAAATAATCATATAACGTTAAGTAACTCAAAAGGGTACGACAAATATCCTATGATAACATTTATACATGTTATCCTAAGATTGCTACCAATGAACATATTTCCACAGAAAAAGACACTCACAGACTTATCAAATAAACTAATGGTTAGCCAAAATGAAAGGTGGGAGGATGGGTTAACTAGGACTATGGGGTTAACATACATATACTAATGTATGTTAAGTGTATAAAAACATATAACAGATAAACTGTATGAATTATATAATCACCAATACCTTTAAAATATACATTTTGTAATCACATACATGGTAACAGGACCCGAGGATGAACAGACATATGTATGAATCATTGAGCAGATTCTGTACAGCCAGGCAATCAAAACACTAAAATCAAATTTACTCCGATAAGAAATAGAAATTAAATTTAAAAAACAAACATAAGTAAGGAGACATAAACTTCTGGAGGCTTGTCCCAGCACATTCCACTCTAATTTACAACCTCGGAACACTACCTCCAGGAAGACTCTGTTGCCATAGTAACAAGAGTTGAGAACGTAATAATGCTGCCGCCTTGTGGCTGTTTCCCACAACAGCAGCTTTAAACCCAGTGCTAATGGTTGCTTAATAGTCAAAACGACTGCAGGGGTCTAAATGACACCTGCCCTCAAAAAATGCCCTGGGGTAGGGAATACGCAAGAAAATTCAACACATGAGAAATTTTTCAAAAAGTGAATATGAAGAGGGCAGTTGTACTCACACTTTAACAAAAAAAGGAAAAGAAGAAAAAGGATATGCCTAAAGATCAGTATAAGGAATTATTCGCCACATGCGTATCCAACCTCCAAAAAGGTTTCAGCTCACACCAGTCAAATGGCCATCAGCAAAAAGTCTACAAACTATAAATGCTGAAGGGGTTTTAGAGAAATGTATACCTTCTATCTGCTGCTGGGATGAAAAGTGGTAACAGCACTAATGCAAACTGAATGGAGCTGCTTGAAAAGGTAAAAATTGAGCTACCATATGATGCGGCAGGGCACCTCTTGGGCTTATAACCTAAGACTACCAGAATCGGAAAGACACAGGCAGTCAAATGTGCACTGCAGCAATATGGAAATAGCAAAGACATGGAAGCAAAAAAAATGTCCATAAACAGATGAATGGACAAAGAAGAAGTGGTATACGTACCAAATAGAATAGTAGCCTCGGGAAAAAAATGAACAATGCCGTTTTCAGGACTACAGTTGAGCCTAGAAATAATCATATAAGGTTAAGTAACTCAAAAGGGTACGACAAATATCCTATGATAACATTTATACATGTTATCCTAAGATAGCTACCAATGAACGTATTTCCACAGAAAAAGACACTCACAGACTTATGAAATAAACTAATGGTTAGACAAAATGAAAGGTGGGAGGATGGGTAAACTAGGACTATGGGGTTAACATACATATACTAATGTATGTTAAGTGTATAAAAACATATAACAGATAAACTGTATGAATTATATAATCACCAATACCTTTAAAATATACATTCTGTAATCACATACATGGGAACAGAATCCGAAGATGAACAGACATATGTAGGAATCATTGAGCAGTTTCTGTACAGCCAGACAATCAAAACACTCTAATCAAATTTACTCCGATAAGAAATAGAAATTAAATTTAAAAAACAAACCTAAGTAAGGAGACATAAACTTCTGGGGGCTTGTCCCAGCACATTCCACTCTAATTTACAACCTCGGAACACTACCTCCAGGAAGATTCTGTTGCCCTAGTAACAAGAGATGAGAACGTAATAATGCTGCCGCCTTGTGGCTCTTTCCCACAACAGCAGCTTTAAACCCAGTGCTAATGGTTGCTTAATAATCACATGGACTGCAGGGCTCTAAATGACACCTGCCCTGAAAAATGCCCTGGGGTAAGGAATAGGCAAGAATATTCAACACATGAGAAATTTTTCAAGAAATCAATAAGAGGAGGGAAGTTGTACTCACTCTTTAAAAAAAAAGGAAAAGAAAAAAAAGGACATGCCTAAACCTCAGTAGAATGAATTATTAGACACATGCAAATTCAAATGGAAAAAGGTTTCAGCTCACACCAATCGTTTCCATCAGCAAAATGTCTACAAACTATAAATGCTGAAGGGGTTTTAGAGAACTGTGTACCTTCTAGCTGCTGGTGGGATGTAAAGTGGTAACAGCACTAACACAAACTGAATGGAGCTGCTTGAAAAGATAAAAATAGAGCTACCATATGATGCGGCAGGTCACCTTTTGGGCCTATAACCTAAGACCACCTGAATCGGAAAGACACAGGCAGGCAAATGAGCACTGCAGCAATATTGAAATAGCCAAGACATGGAAGCAGAAAAAAGGTTCATAAACAGATGAATGGACAAAGAAGAAGTGGTATACGTACCAAACAGAATAGTAGCCTCGGGAAAAAAATGAACAATGCCGTTTTCAGGACTACAGTTGAGCCTAGAAATAATCATATAACGTTAAGTAACTCAAAAGGGTACGACAAATATCCTATGATAACATTTATACATGTTATCCTAAGATAGCTACCAATGAACATATTTCCACAGAAAAAGACACTCACAGACTTATCAAATAAACTAATGGTTAGCCAAAATGAAAGGGGGGAGGATGGGTTAACTAGGACTATGGGGTTAACATACATATACTAATGTATGTTAAGTGTATAAAAACATATAACAGATAAACTGTATGAATTATATAATCACCAATACCTTTAAAATATACATTTTGTAATCACATACATGGTAACAGGACCCGAGGATGAACAGACATATGTATGAATCATTGAGCAGATTCTGTACAGCCAGGCAATCAAAACACTAAAATCAAATTTACTCCGACAAGAAATAGAAATTAAATTTAAAAAACAAACATAAGTAAGGAGACATAAACTTCTGGAGGCTTGTCCCAGCACATTCCACTCTAATTTACAACCTCGGAACACTACCTCCAGGAAGACTCTGTTGCCATAGTAACAAGAGTTGAGAACATAATAATGCTGCCGCCTTGTGGCTGTTTCCCACAACAGCAGCTTTAAACCCAGTGCTAATGGTTGCTTAATAGTCAAAACGACTGCAGGGGTCTAAATGACACCTGCCCTCAAAAAATACCCTGGGGTAGGGAATAGGCAAGAAAATTCAACACATGAGAAATTTTTCAAGAAGTCAATAAGAGGAGGGAAGTTGTACTCACTCTTTAAAAAAAAGGAAAAGAAAAAAAAGGACATGCCTAAAGCTCAGTATAAGGAATTATTAGACACATGCAAATTCAAATTCAAAAAGGTTTCAGCTCACACCAGTCATTTCCATCAGCAAAATGTCTATAAACTATAAATGCTGAAGGGGTTTTAGAGAACTGTGTACCTTCTAGCTGCTGGTGGGATGTAAAGTGGTAACAGCACTAACGCAAACTGAATGGAGCTTCTTGACAAGGTAAAAATTGAGCTACCATATGATGCAGCAGGTCACCCTTTGGGCCTATAACCTAAGACCACCTGAATCGGAAAGACACAGGCAGGCAAATGAGCACTGCAGCAATATTGAAATAGCCAAGACATGGAAGCAGAAAAAAGGTTCATAAACAGATGAATGGACAAAGAAGAAGTAGTATACGTACCAAATAGAATAGTAGCCTGGGGAAAAAAATGAACAACGCCGTTTTCAGGACTACAGTTGAGCCTAGAAATAATCATATAAGGTTAACTAACTCAAAAGGGTACGACAAATATCCTATGATAATATTTATACATGTTATCCTAAGATTGCTACCAATGAACATATTTCCACAGAAAAAGACACTCACAGACTTATGAAATAAACTAATGGTTAGCAAACTGAAAGGTGGGAGGATGGGTAAATTAGGACTATGGGGTTAACATACATATACTAATGTATGTTAAGTGTATAACAACATATAACAGATAAACTGTATGAATTATATAATCACCAATACCTTTAAAATATACATTTTGTAATCACATACATGGTAACAGGACCCGAAGATGAACAGACATATGTATGAATCATTGAGCAGATCCTGTACAGCCAGGCAATCAAAACACTCTAATCAAATTTACGCTGATAAGAAATAGAAATGAAATTTAAAAAACAAACATAAGTAAGGAGACATAAACTTCTGGGGGCTTGTCCCAGCACATTCCACTCTAATTTACAACCTCAGAACACTACCTCCAGGAAGATTCTGTTGCCCTAGTAACAAGAGTTGAGAACGTAATAATGCTGCCGCCTTGTGGCTGTTTCCCACAACAGCAGCTTTAAACCCAGTGCTAATGGTTGCTTAATAGTCACAACGACTGCAGGGGTCTAAATGACACCTGCCCTCAAAAAGTGCCCTTGGGTAGGGAATAGGCAAGAAAATTCAACACATGAGAAATTTTTCAAAAAGTGAATATGAAGAGGGAAGTTGTACTCACACTTTAACAAAAAAAGGAAAAGAAGAAAAAGGATATGCCTAAAGATCAGTATAAGGAATTATTCGCCACATGCGTATCCAACCTCCATAAAGGTTTCAGCTCACAACAGTCAAATGGCCATCAGCAAAAGTCTACAAACTATAAATGCTGAAGGTGTTTTAGAGAAATGTGTACCTTCTATCTGCTGCTGGGATGTAAAGTGGTAACAGCACTAACGCAAACTGAATGGAGCCGCTTGAAAAGGTAGAAATTGAGCTACCATATGATGCGGCAGGGCACCTCTCGGGCTTATAACCTAAGACCACCAGAATCGGAAAGACACAGGCAGTCAAATGTGCACTGCAGCAATACTGAAATAGCCAAGACATGGAAGCAAAAAAAGGTCCATAAACAGATGAATGGACAGAGAAGAAGTGGTATATGGACAGAATGGAATAGTAGCCTCGGGAAAAAAATGAACAATGCCGTTTTCAGGACTACAGTGGAGCCTAGAAATAATAATATAAGGTTAAGTAAGTCAAAAGGGTATGACAAATATCCTATGATATCATTTGTACATGTTATCCTAAGATTGCTACCAATGAACATATTTCCACAGAAAAAGACACTCACAGACTTATGAAATAAACTAATGGTTAGCCAAAATGAAAGGGGGGAGGATGGGTAAATTAGGACTATGGGATTAACATAAATATACTAATGTATGTTACATGCATATAAACATATAACAGATAAACTATATGAATTATATAATCACCAATACCTTTAAAATATACATTCTGTATTCACATACATGGTAACAGAATCCGAAGATGAACAGACATATGTAGGAATCATTGAGCAGATTCTGTACAGCCAGACAATCAAAAAACTCTAATCAAATTTACTCCAAAAAGAAATAGAATTAAATTTAAAAAACAAACATAAGTAAGGAGACATACACTTCTGGGGGCTCGTCCCAGCACATTCCACTCTAATTTACAACCACGGAACACTACCTCCAGGAAGATTCTGTTGCCCTAGTAACAAGAGATGAGAACGTAATAATGCTGCCGCCTTGTGGCTGTTTCCCACAACAGCAGCATTAAACCCAGTGCTAATGGTTGCTTAATAGTCACAAGGACTGCAGGGCTCTAAATGACACCTGCCCTGAAAAATGCCCTGGGGTAGGGAATAGGCAAGAAAATTCAACACATGAGAAATTTTTCAAGAAGTCAATAAGAGGAGGGAAGTTGTACTCACTCTTTAAAAAAAAAGGAAAAGAAAAAAAAGGACATGCCTAAAGCTCAGTATAAGGAATTATTAGACACATGCAAATTCAAATTCAACAAGGTTTCAGCTCACACCAGTCATTTCCATCAGCAAAATGTCTATAAACTATAAATGCTGAAGGGGTTTTAGAGAACTGTGTACCTTCTAGCTGCTGGTGGGATGTAAAGTGGTAACAGCACTAACGCAAACTGAATGGAGCTGCTTGAAAAGGTAAAAATTGAGCTACCATATGATGCAGCAGGGCACCTCATGGGCTTATAACCTAAGACTACCAGAATCGGAAAGACACAGGCAGTCAAATGTGCACTGCAGCAATACTGAAATAGCAAAGACATGGAAGCAAAAAAAATGTCCATAAACAGATGAATGGACAGAGAAGAAGTGGTATATGGACAGAATGGAATAGTAGCCTCGGGGAAAAAATGAACAATGCCGTTTTCAGGACTACAGTAGAGCCTAGAAATAATCATATAAGGTTAAGTAAGTCAAAGGGGTATGACAATTATCCTATGATATCATTTATACATGTTATCCTAAGATTGCTACCAATGAACATATTTCAACAGAAAAAGACACTCACAGACTTATGAAATAAACTAATTGTTAGCCAAAATGAAAGGTGGGAGGATGGGTAAATTAGGACTATGGGGTTAACATACATATACTAATGTATGTTAAGTGTATAAAAACATATAACAGATAAACTGTATGAATTATATAATCACCAATACCTTTAAAATATACATTCTGTAATCACATACATGGTAACAGAATCCGAAGATGAACAGACATATGTAGGAATCATTGAGCAGTTTCTGTACAGCCAGACAATCAAAACACTCTAATCAAATTTACTCCGATAAGAAATAGAAATTACATTTAAAAAACAAACCTAAGTAAGGAGACATAAACTTCTGGGGGCTTGTCCCAGCACATTCCACTCTAATTTACAACCTCAGAACACTACCTCCAGGAAGATTCTGTTGCCCTAGTAACAAGAGATGAGAACCTAATAATGCTGCCGCCTTGTGGCTCTTTCTCACAACAGCAGCTTTAAACCCAGTGCTAATGGTTGCTTAATAGTCACATGGACTGCAGGGCTCTAAATGACACCTGCCCTGAAAAATGCCCTGGGGTAAGGAATAGGCAAGAATATTCAACACATGAGAAATTTTTCAAGAAATCAATAAGAGGAGGGAAGTTGTACTCACTCTTTAAAAAAAAAGGAAAAGAACAAAAAGGACATGTCTAAAGCTCAGTAGAATGAATTATTAGACACATGCAAATTCAAATGGAAAAAGGTTTCAGCTCACACCAATCGTTTCCATCAGCAAAATGTCTACAAACTATAAATGCTGAAGGGGTTTTAGAGAACTGTGTACCTTCTAGCTGCTGGTGGGATGTAAAGTGGTAACAGCACTAACGCAAACTGAATGGAGCTGCTTGAAAAGATAAAAATTGAGCTACCATATGATGCGGCAGGTCACCTTTTGGGCCTATAACCTAAGACCACCTGAATCGGAAAGACACAGGCAGGCAAATGAGCACTGCAGCAATATTGAAATAGCCAAGACATGGAAGCAGAAAAAAGGTTCATAAACAGATGAATGGACAAAGAAGAAGTGGTATACGTACCAAATAGAATAGTAGCCTCGGGAAAAAAATGAACAATGCCGTTTTCAGGACTACAGTTGAGCCTAGAAATAATCATATAACGTTAAGTAACTCAAAAGGGTACGACAAATATCCTATGAAAACATTTATACATGTTATCCTAAGATTGCTACCAATGAACATATTTCCACAGAAAAAGACACTCACAGACTTATCAAATAAACTAATGGTTAGCCAAAATGAAAGGTGGGAGGATGGGTAAATTAGGACTATGGGGTTAACATACATATACTAATGTATGTTAAGTGTATAAAAACATATAACAGATAAACTGTATGAATTATATAATCACCAATACCTTTAAAATATACATTTTGTAATCACATACATGGTAACAGGACCCGAAGATGAACAGACATATGTATGAATCATTGAGCAGATTCTGTACAGCCAGGCAATCAAAACACTCTAATCAAATTTACTCTGATAAGAAATAGAAATTAAATTTAAAAAACAAACATAAGTAAGGAGACATAAACTTCTGGGGGCTTGTCCCAGCACATTCCACTCTAATTTACAACCTCGGAACACGACCTCCAGGAAGACTCTGTTGCCGTAGTAACAAGAGTTGAGAACGTAATAATGCTGCGGCCTTGTGGCTGTTTCCCACAACAGCAGCTTTAAACCCAGTACTAATAGTTGCTTAATAGTCTCAAGGACTGCAGGGCTCTAAATGACACCTGCCCTGAAAAATGCCCTGGGGTAGGGAATAGGCAAGAAAATTCAACACATGAGAAATTTTTCAAAAAGTGAATATGAAGAGGGAAGTTGTACTCACACTTTAACAAAAAAAGGAAAAGAAGAAAAAGGATATGCCTAAAGATCAGTATAAGGAATTATTCGCCACATGCGTATCCAACCTCCATAAAGGTTTCAGCTCACAACAGTCAAATGGCCATCAGCAAAAGTCTACAAACTATAAATGCTGAAGGTGTTTTAGAGAAATGTGTACCTTCTATCTGCTGCTGGGATGTAAAGTGGTAACAGCACTAACGCAAACTGAATGGAGCCGCTTGAAAAGGTAGAAATTGAGCTACCATATGATGCGGCAGGGCACCTCTCGGGCTTATAACCTAAGACCACCAGAATCGGAAAGACACAGGCAGTCAAATGTGCACTGCAGCAATACTGAAATAGCCAAGACATGGAAGCAAAAAAAGGTCCATAAACAGATGAATGGACAGAGAAGAAGTGGTATATGGACAGAATGGAATAGTAGCCTCGGGAAAAAAATGAACAATGCCGTTTTCAGGACTACAGTGGAGCCTAGAAATAATAATATAAGGTTAAGTAAGTCAAAAGGGTATGACAAATATCCTATGATATCATTTGTACATGTTATCCTAAGATTGCTACCAATGAACATATTTCCACAGAAAAAGACACTCACAGACTTATGAAATAAACTAATGGTTAGCCAAAATGAAAGGGGGGAGGATGGGTAAATTAGGACTATGGGATTAACATAAATATACTAATGTATGTTACATGCATATAAACATATAACAGATAAACTATATGAATTATATAATCACCAATACCTTTAAAATATACATTCTGTATTCACATACATGGTAACAGAATCCGAAGATGAACAGACATATGTAGGAATCATTGAGCAGATTCTGTACAGCCAGACAATCAAAAAACTCTAATCAAATTTACTCCAAAAAGAAATAGAATTAAATTTAAAAAACAAACATAAGTAAGGAGACATACACTTCTGGGGGCTCGTCCCAGCACATTCCACTCTAATTTACAACCACGGAACACTACCTCCAGGAAGATTCTGTTGCCCTAGTAACAAGAGATGAGAACGTAATAATGCTGCCGCCTTGTGGCTGTTTCCCACAACAGCAGCATTAAACCCAGTGCTAATGGTTGCTTAATAGTCACAAGGACTGCAGGGCTCTAAATGACACCTGCCCTGAAAAATGCCCTGGGGTAGGGAATAGGCAAGAAAATTCAACACATGAGAAATTTTTCAAGAAGTCAATAAGAGGAGGGAAGTTGTACTCACTCTTTAAAAAAAAAGGAAAAGAAAAAAAAGGACATGCCTAAAGCTCAGTATAAGGAATTATTAGACACATGCAAATTCAAATTCAACAAGGTTTCAGCTCACACCAGTCATTTCCATCAGCAAAATGTCTATAAACTATAAATGCTGAAGGGGTTTTAGAGAACTGTGTACCTTCTAGCTGCTGGTGGGATGTAAAGTGGTAACAGCACTAACGCAAACTGAATGGAGCTGCTTGAAAAGGTAAAAATTGAGCTACCATATGATGCAGCAGGGCACCTCATGGGCTTATAACCTAAGACTACCAGAATCGGAAAGACACAGGCAGTCAAATGTGCACTGCAGCAATACTGAAATAGCAAAGACATGGAAGCAAAAAAAATGTCCATAAACAGATGAATGGACAGAGAAGAAGTGGTATATGGACAGAATGGAATAGTAGCCTCGGGGAAAAAATGAACAATGCCGTTTTCAGGACTACAGTAGAGCCTAGAAATAATCATATAAGGTTAAGTAAGTCAAAGGGGTATGACAATTATCCTATGATATCATTTATACATGTTATCCTAAGATTGCTACCAATGAACATATTTCAACAGAAAAAGACACTCACAGACTTATGAAATAAACTAATTGTTAGCCAAAATGAAAGGTGGGAGGATGGGTAAATTAGGACTATGGGGTTAACATACATATACTAATGTATGTTAAGTGTATAAAAACATATAACAGATAAACTGTATGAATTATATAATCACCAATACCTTTAAAATATACATTCTGTAATCACATACATGGTAACAGAATCCGAAGATGAACAGACATATGTAGGAATCATTGAGCAGTTTCTGTACAGCCAGACAATCAAAACACTCTAATCAAATTTACTCCGATAAGAAATAGAAATTACATTTAAAAAACAAACCTAAGTAAGGAGACATAAACTTCTGGGGGCTTGTCCCAGCACATTCCACTCTAATTTACAACCTCAGAACACTACCTCCAGGAAGATTCTGTTGCCCTAGTAACAAGAGATGAGAACCTAATAATGCTGCCGCCTTGTGGCTCTTTCTCACAACAGCAGCTTTAAACCCAGTGCTAATGGTTGCTTAATAGTCACATGGACTGCAGGGCTCTAAATGACACCTGCCCTGAAAAATGCCCTGGGGTAAGGAATAGGCAAGAATATTCAACACATGAGAAATTTTTCAAGAAATCAATAAGAGGAGGGAAGTTGTACTCACTCTTTAAAAAAAAAGGAAAAGAACAAAAAGGACATGTCTAAAGCTCAGTAGAATGAATTATTAGACACATGCAAATTCAAATGGAAAAAGGTTTCAGCTCACACCAATCGTTTCCATCAGCAAAATGTCTACAAACTATAAATGCTGAAGGGGTTTTAGAGAACTGTGTACCTTCTAGCTGCTGGTGGGATGTAAAGTGGGAACAGCACTAACGCAAACTGAATGGAGCTGCTTGAAAAGATAAAAATTGAGCTACCATATGATGCGGCAGGTCACCTTTTGGGCCTATAACCTAAGACCACCTGAATCGGAAAGACACAGGCAGGCAAATGAGCACTGCAGCAATATTGAAATAGCCAAGACATGGAAGCAGAAAAAAGGTTCATAAACAGATGAATGGACAAAGAAGAAGTGGTATACGTACCAAATAGAATAGTAGCCTCGGGAAAAAAATGAACAATGCCGTTTTCAGGACTACAGTTGAGCCTAGAAATAATCATATAACGTTAAGTAACTCAAAAGGGTACGACAAATATCCTATGAAAACATTTATACATGTTATCCTAAGATTGCTACCAATGAACATATTTCCACAGAAAAAGACACTCACAGACTTATCAAATAAACTAATGGTTAGCCAAAATGAAAGGTGGGAGGATGGGTAAATTAGGACTATGGGGTTAACATACATATACTAATGTATGTTAAGTGTATAAAAACATATAACAGATAAACTGTATGAATTATATAATCACCAATACCTTTAAAATATACATTTTGTAATCACATACATGGTAACAGGACCCGAAGATGAACAGACATATGTATGAATCATTGAGCAGATTCTGTACAGCCAGGCAATCAAAACACTCTAATCAAATTTACTCTGATAAGAAATAGAAATTAAATTTAAAAAACAAACATAAGTAAGGAGACATAAACTTCTGGGGGCTTGTCCCAGCACATTCCACTCTAATTTACAACCTCGGAACACGACCTCCAGGAAGACTCTGTTGCCGTAGTAACAAGAGTTGAGAACGTAATAATGCTGCGGCCTTGTGGCTGTTTCCCACAACAGCAGCTTTAAACCCAGTACTAATAGTGGCTTAATAGTCTCAAGGACTGCAGGGCTCTAAATGACACCTGCCCTGAAAAATGCCCTGGGGTAGGGAATAGGCAAGAAAATTCAACACATGAGAAATTTTTCAAGAAGTCAATAAGAGGAGGGAAGTTGTACTCACTCTTTAAAAAAAAGGAAAAGAAAAAAAAGGACATGCCTAAAGCTCAGTATAAGGAATTATTAGACACATGCAAATTCAAATTCAAAAAGGTTTCAGCTCACACCAGTCATTTCCATCAGCAAAATGTCTATAAACTATAAATGCTGAAGGGGTTTTAGAGAACTGTGTACCTTCTAGCTGCTGGTGGGATGTAAAGTGGTAACAGCACTAACGCAAACTGAATGGAGCTTCTTGACAAGGTAAAAATTGAGCTACCATATGATGCAGCAGGTCACCCTTTGGGCCTATAACCTAAGACCACCTGAATCGGAAAGACACAGGCAGGCAAATGAGCACTGCAGCAATATTGAAATAGCCAAGACATGGAAGCAGAAAAAAGGTTCATAAACAGATGAATGGACAAAGAAGAAGTGGTATACGTACCAAATAGAATAGTAGCCTCGGGAAAAAAATGAACAATGCCGTTTTCAGGACTACAGTTGAGCCTAGAAATAATCATATAACGTTAAGTAACTCAAAAGGGTACGACAAATATCCTATGATAACATTTATACATGTTATCCTAAGATTGCTACCAATGAACATATTTCCACAGAAAAAGACACTCACAGACTTATCAAATAAACTAATGGTTAGCCAAAATGAAAGGTGGGAGGATGGGTTAACTAGGACTATGGGGTTAACATACATATACTAATGTATGTTAAGTGTATAAAAACATATAACAGATAAACTGTATGAATTATATAATCACCAATACCTTTAAAATATACATTTTGTAATCACATACATGGTAACAGGACCCGAGGATGAACAGACATATGTATGAATCATTGAGCAGATTCTGTACAGCCAGGCAATCAAAACACTAAAATCAAATTTACTCCGATAAGAAATAGAAATTAAATTTAAAAAACAAACATAAGTAAGGAGACATAAACTTCTGGAGGCTTGTCCCAGCACATTCCACTCTAATTTACAACCTCGGAACACTACCTCCAGGAAGACTCTGTTGCCATAGTAACAAGAGTTGAGAACGTAATAATGCTGCCGCCTTGTGGCTGTTTCCCACAACAGCAGCTTTAAACCCAGTGCTAATGGTTGCTTAATAGTCAAAACGACTGCAGGGGTCTAAATGACACCTGCCCTCAAAAAATGCCCTGGGGTAGGGAATACGCAAGAAAATTCAACACATGAGAAATTTTTCAAAAAGTGAATATGAAGAGGGCAGTTGTACTCACACTTTAACAAAAAAAGGAAAAGAAGAAAAAGGATATGCCTAAAGATCAGTATAAGGAATTATTCGCCACATGCGTATCCAACCTCCAAAAAGGTTTCAGCTCACACCAGTCAAATGGCCATCAGCAAAAAGTCTACAAACTATAAATGCTGAAGGGGTTTTAGAGAAATGTATACCTTCTATCTGCTGCTGGGATGAAAAGTGGTAACAGCACTAATGCAAACTGAATGGAGCTGCTTGAAAAGGTAAAAATTGAGCTACCATATGATGCGGCAGGGCACCTCTTGGGCTTATAACCTAAGACTACCAGAATCGGAAAGACACAGGCAGTCAAATGTGCACTGCAGCAATATGGAAATAGCAAAGACATGGAAGCAAAAAAAATGTCCATAAACAGATGAATGGACAAAGAAGAAGTGGTATACGTACCAAATAGAATAGTAGCCTCGGGAAAAAAATGAACAATGCCGTTTTCAGGAATACAGTTGAGCCTAGAAATAATCATATAAGGTTAAGTAACTCAAAAGGGTACGACAAATATCCTATGATAACATTTATACATGTTATCCTAAGATAGCTACCAATGAACATATTTCCACAGAAAAAGACACTCACAGACTTATGAAATAAACTAATGGTTAGACAAAATGAAAGGTGGGAGGATGGGTAAACTAGGACTATGGGGTTAACATACATATACTAATGTATGTTAAGTGTATAAAAACATATAACAGATAAACTGTATGAATTATATAATCACCAATACCTTTAAAATATACATTCTGTAATCACATACATGGTAACAGAATCCGAAGATGAACAGACATATGTAGGAATCATTGAGCAGTTTCTGTACAACCAGACAATCAAAACACTCTAATCAAATTTACTCCGATAAGAAATAGAAATTAAATTTAAAAAACAAACCTAAGTAAGGAGACATAAACTTCTGGGGGCTTGTCCCAGCACATTCCACTCTAATTTACAACCTCGGAACACTACCTCCAGGAAGATTCTGTTGCCCTAGTAACAAGAGATGAGAACGTAATAATGCTGCCGCCTTGTGGCTCTTTCCCACAACAGCAGCTTTAAACCCAGTGCTAATGGTTGCTTAATAATCACATGGACTGCAGGGCTCTAAATGACACCTGCCCTGAAAAATGCCCTGGGGTAGGGAATAGGCAAGAATATTCAACACATGAGAAATTTTTCAAGAAGTCAATAAGAGGAGGGAAGTTGTACTCACTCTTTAAAAAAAAAGGAAAAGAAAAAAAAGGACATGCCTAAAGCTCAGTAGAATGAATTATTAGACACATGCAAATTCAAATTCAAAAAGGTTTCAGCTCACACCAGTCGTTTCCATCAGCAAAATGTCTACAAACTATAAATGCTGAAGGGGTTTTAGAGAACTGTGTACCTTCTAGCTGCTGGTGGGATGTAAAGTGGTAACAGCACTAACGCAAACTGAATGGAGCTTCTTGACAAGGTAAAAATTGAGCTACCATATGATGCAGCAGGTCACCCTTTGGGCCTATAACCTAAGACCACCTGAATCGGAAAGACACAGGCAGGCAAATGAGCACTGCAGCAATATTGAAATAGCCAAGACATGGAAGCAGAAAAAAGGTTCATAAACAGATGAATGGACAAAGAAGAAGTAGTATACGTACCAAATAGAATAGTAGCCTGGGGAAAAAAATGAACAACGCCGTTTTCAGGACTACAGTTGAGCCTAGAAATAATCATATAAGGTTAACTAACTCAAAAGGGTACGACAAATATCCTATGATAATATTTATACATGTTATCCTAAGATTGCTACCAATGAACATATTTCCACAGAAAAAGACACTCACAGACTTATGAAATAAACTAATGGTTAGCAAAATGAAAGGTGGGAGGATGGGTAAATTAGGACTATGGGGTTAACATACATATACTAATGTATGTTAAGTGTATAACAACATATAACAGATAAACTGTATGAATTATATAATCTCCAATACCTTTAAAATATACATTTTGTAATCACATACATGGTAACAGGACCCTAAGATGAACAGACATATGTATGAATCATTGAGCAGATCCTGTACAGCCAGGCAATCAAAACACTCTAATCAAATTTACGCTGATAAGAAATAGAAATGAAATTTAAAAAACAAACATAAGTAAGGAGACATAAACTTCTGGGGGCTTGTCCCAGCACATTCCACTCTAATTTACAACCTCAGAACACTACCTCCAGGAAGATTCTGTTGCCCTAGTAACAAGAGTTGAGAACGTAATAATGCTGCCGCCTTGTGGCTGTTTCCCACAACAGCAGCTTTAAACCCAGTGCTAATGGTTGCTTAATAGTCACAACGACTGCAGGGGTCTAAATGACACCTGCCCTCAAAAAGTGCCCTTGGGTAGGGAATAGGCAAGAAAATTCAACACATGAGAAATTTTTCAAAAAGTGAATATGAAGAGGGAAGTTGTACTCACACTTTAACAAAAAAAGGAAAAGAAGAAAAAGGATATGCCTAAAGATCAGTATAAGGAATTATTCGCCACATGCGTATCCAACCTCCATAAAGGTTTCAGCTCACAACAGTCAAATGGCCATCAGCAAAAGTCTACAAACTATAAATGCTGAAGGTGTTTTAGAGAAATGTGTACCTTCTATCTGCTGCTGGGATGTAAAGTGGTAACAGCACTAACGCAAACTGAATGGAGCCGCTTGAAAAGGTAGAAATTGAGCTACCATATGATGCGGCAGGGCACCTCTCGGGCTTATAACCTAAGACCACCAGAATCGGAAAGACACAGGCAGTCAAATGTGCACTGCAGCAATACTGAAATAGCCAAGACATGGAAGCAAAAAAAGGTCCATAAACAGATGAATGGACAGAGAAGAAGTGGTATATGGACAGAATGGAATAGTAGCCTCGGGAAAAAAATGAACAATGCCGTTTTCAGGACTACAGTGGAGCCTAGAAATAAGAATATAAGGTTAAGTAAGTCAAAAGGGTATGACAAATATCCTATGATATCATTTGTACATGTTATCCTAAGATTGCTACCAATGAACATATTTCCACAGAAAAAGACACTCACAGACTTATGAAATAAACTAATGGTTAGCCAAAATGAAAGGGGGGAGGATGGGTAAATTAGGACTATGGGATTAACATAAATATACTAATGTATGTTACATGCATATAAACATATAACACATAAACTATATGAATTATATAATCACCAATACCTTTAAAATATACATTCTGTATTCACATACATGGTTACAGAATCCGAAGATGAACAGACATATGTAGGAATCATTGAGCAGATTCTGTACAGCCAGACAATCAAAACACTCTAATCAAATTTACTCAGATAAGAAATAGAAATTAAATTTAAAAAACAAACCTAAGTAAGGAGACATAAACTTCTGGGGGCTTGTCCCAGCACATTCCACTCTAATTTACAACCTCGGAACACTACCTCCAGGAAGATTCTGTTGCCCTAGTAACAAGAGATGAGAACGTAATAATGCTGCCGCCTTGTGGCTCTTTCCCACAACAGCAGCTTTATACCCAGTGCTAATGGTTGCTTAATAGTCACATGGACTGCAGGGCTCTAAATGACACCTGCCCTGAAAAATGCCCTGGGGTAGGGAATAGGCAATAATATTCAACACATGAGAAATTTTTCAAGAAGTCAATAAGAGGAGGGAAGTTGTACTCACTCTTTAAAAAAAAGGAAAAGAAAAAAAAGGACATGCCTAAAGCTCAGTAGAATGAATTTTTAGACACATGCAAATTCAAATTCAAAAAGGTTTCAGCTCACACCAGTCGTTTCCATCAGCAAAATGTCTACAAACTATAAATGCTGAAGGGGTTTCAGAGAACTGTGTACCTTCTAGCTGCTGGTGGGATGTAAAGTGGTAACAGCACTAACGCAAACTGAATGGAGCTGCTTGAAAAGGTAAAAATTGAGCTACCATATGATGCGGCAGGGCACCTCTTGGGCTTATAACCTAAGACTACCAGAATCGGAAAGACACAGGCAGGCAAATGAGCACTGCAGCAATATTGAAATAGCCAAGACATGGAAGCAGAAAAAAGGTTCATAAACAGATGAATGGACAAAGAAGAAGTGGTATACGTACCAAATAGAATAGTAGCCTCGGGAAAAAAATGAACAATGCCGTTTTCAGGACTACAGTTGAGCCTAGAAATAATCATATAACGTTAAGTAACTCAAAAGGGTACGACAAATATCCTATGATAACATTTATACATGTTATCCTAAGATTGCTACCAATGAACATATTTCCACAGAAAAAGACACTCACAGACTTATCAAATAAACTAATGGTTAGCCAAAATGAAAGGTGGGAGGATGGGTTAACTAGGACTATGGGGTTAACATACATATACTAATGTATGTTAAGTGTATAAAAACATATAACAGATAAACTGTATGAATTATATAATCACCAATACCTTTAAAATATACATTTTGTAATCACATACATGGTAACAGGACCCGAGGATGAACAGACATATGTATGAATCATTGAGCAGATTCTGTACAGCCAGGCAATCAAAACACTAAAATCAAATTTACTCTGATAAGAAATAGAAATTAAATTTAAAAAACAAACATAAGTAAGGAGACATAAACTTCTGGAGGCTTGTCCCAGCACATTCCACTCTAATTTACAACCTCGGAACACTACCTCCAGGAACACTCTGTTGCCATAGTAACAAGAGTTGAGAACATAATAATGCTGCTGCCTTGTGGCTGTTTCCCACAACAGCAGCTTTAAACCCAGTGCTAATGGTTGCTTAATAGTCACAACGACTGCAGGGGTCTAAATGACACCTGCCCTCAAAAAATGCCCTGGGGTAGGGAATACGCAAGAAAATTCAACACATGAGAAATTTTTCAAAAAGTGAATATGAAGAGGGAAGTTGTACTCACACTTTAACAAAAAAAGGAAAAGAAGAAAAAGGATATGCCTAAAGATCAGTATAAGGAATTATTCGCCACATGCGTATCCAACCTCCAAAAAGGTTTCAGCTCACACCAGTCAAATGGCCATCAGCAAAAAGTCTACAAACTATAAATGCTGAAGGGGTTTTAGAGAAATGTATACCTTCTATCTGCTGCTGGGATGTAAAGTGGTAACAGCAGTAACGCAAACTGAATGGAGCTGCTTGAAAAGGTAAAAATTGAGCTACCATATGATGCGGCAGGTCACCTTTTGGGCCTATAACCTAAGACCACCTGAATCAGAAAGACACAGGCAGGCAAATGAGCACTGCAGCAATATTGAAATAGCCAAGACATGGAAGCAGAAAAAAGGTTCATAAACAGATGAATGGACAAAGAAGAAGTGGTATACGTACCAAATAGAATAGTAGCCTCGGGAAAAAAATGAACAATGCCGTTTTCAGGACTACAGTTGAGCCTAGAAATAATCATATAAGCTTAAGTAACTCAAAAGGGTACGACAAATATCCTATGATAACATTTATACATGTTATCCTAAGATAGCTACCAATGAACATATTTCCACAGAAAAAGACACTCACAGACTTATGAAATAAACTAATGGTTAGACAAAATGAAAGGTGGGAGGATGGGTAAAATAGGGCTATGGGGTTAACATACATATACTAATGTATGTTAAGTGTATAAAAACATATAACAGATAAACTGTATGAATTATATAATCACCAATACCTTTAAAATATACATTCTGTAATCACATTCATGGTAACAGAATCCGAAGATGAACAGACATATGTAGGAATCATTGAGCAGTTTCTGTACAGCCAGACAATCAAAACACTCTAATCAAATTTACTACGATAAGAAATAGAAATTAAATTTAAAAAACAAACCTAAGTAAGGAGACATAAACTTCTGGGGGCTTGTCCCAGCACATTCCACTCTAATTTACAACCTCGGAACACTACCTCCAGGAAGATTCTGTTGCCCTAGTAACAAGAGATGAGAACGTAATAATGCTGCCGCCTTGTGGCTCTTTCCCACAACAGCAGCTTTAAACCCAGTGCTAATGGTTGCTTAATAGTCACATGGACTGCAGGGCTCTAAATGACACCTGCCCTGAAAAATGCCCTGGGGTAGGGAATAGGCAATAATATTCAACACATGAGAAATTTTTTAAGAAGTCAATAAGAGGAGGGAAGTTGTACTCACTCTTTAAATAAAAAGGAAAAGAAAAAAAAGGACATGCCTAAAGCTCAGTAGAATGAATTATTAGACACATGCAAATTGAAATTCAAAAAGGTTTCAGCTCACACCAGTCGTTTCCATCAGCAAAATGTCTACAAACTATAAATGCTGAAGGGGTTTTAGAGAACTGTGTACCTTCTAGCTGCTGGTGGGATGTAAAGTGGTAACAGCACTAACGCAAACTGAATGGAGCTGCTTGAAAAGATAAAAATTGAGCTACCATATGATGCGGCAGGTCACCTTTTGGGCCTATAACCTAAGACCACCTGAATCGGAAAGACACAGGCAGGCAAATGAGCACTGCAGCAATATTGAAATAGCCAAGACATGGAAGCAGAAAAAAGGTTCATAAACAGATGAATGGACAAAGAAGAAGTGGTATACGTACCAAATAGAATAGTAGCCTCGGGAAAAAAATGAACAATGCCGTTTTCAGGACTACAGTTGAGCCTAGAAATAATCATATAACGTTAAGTAACTCAAAAGGGTACGACAAAATCCTATGAAAACATTTATACATGTTATCCTAAGATTGCTACCAATGAACATATTTCCACAGAAAAAGACACTCACAGACTTATGAAATAAACTAATGGTTAGCCAAAATGAAAGGGGGGAGGATGGGTAAATTAGGACTATGGGGTTAACATACATATACTAATGTATGTTAAGTGTATAAAAACATATAACAGATAAACTGTATGAATTATATAATCACCAATACCTTTAAAATATACATTTTGTAATCACATACATGGTAACAGGACCCGAAGATGAACAGACATATGTATGAATCATTGAGCAGATTCTGTACAGCCAGGCAATCAAAACACGCTAATCAAATTTACTCTGATAAGAAATAGAAATTAAATTTAAAAAACAAACATAAGTAAGGAGACATAAACTTCTGGGGGCTTGTCCCAGCACATTCCACTCTAATTTACAACCTCGGAACACTACCTCCAGGAAGACTCTGTTGCCGTAGTAACAAGAATTGAGAACGTAATAATGCTGCGGCCTTGTGGCTGTTTCCCACAACAGCAGCTTTAAACCCAGTACTAATAGTTGCTTAATAGTCACAAGGACTGCAGGGCTCTAAATGACACCTGCCCTGAAAAATGCCCTGGGGTAGGGAATAGGCAAGAAAATTCAACACATGAGAAATTTTTCAAGAAGTCAATAAGAGGAGGGAAGTTGTACTCACTCTTTAAAAAAAAAGGAAAAGAAAAAAAAGGACATGCCTAAAGCTCAGTATAAGGAATTATTAGACACATGCAAATTCAAATTCAACAAGGTTTCAGCTCACACCAGTCATTTCCATCAGCAAAATGTCTATAAACTATAAATGCTGAAGGGGTTTTAGAGAACTGTGTACCTTCTAGCTGCTGGTGGGATGTAAAGTGGTAACAGCACTAAGGCAAACTGAATGGAGCTGCTTGAAAAGGTAAAAATTGAGCTACCATATGATGCAGCAGGTCACCCTTTGGGCCTATAACCTAAGACCACCTGAATCGGAAAGACACAGGCAGGCAAATGAGCACTGCAGCAATATTGAAATAGCCAAGACATGGAAGCAGAAAAAAGGTTCATAAACAGATGAATGGACAAAGAAGAAGTAGTATACGTACCAAATAGAATAGTAGCCTGGGGAAAAAAATGAACAACGCCGTTTTCAGGACTACAGTTGAGCCTAGAAATAATCATATATGGTTAACTAACTCAAAAGGGTACGACAAAGATCCTATGATAATATTTATACATGTTATCCTAAGATTGCTACCAATGAACATATTTCCACAGAAAAAGACACTCACAGACTTATGAAATAAACTAATGGTTAGCAAAATGAAAGGTGGGAGGATGGGTAAATTAGGACTATGGGGTTAACATACATATACTAATGTATGTTAAGTGTATAAAAACATATAACAGATAAACTGTATGAATTATATAATCACCAATACCTTTAAAATATACATTTTGTAATCACATACATGGTAACAGGACCCGAAGATGAACAGACATATGTATGAATCATTGAGCAGATCCTGTACAGCCAGGCAATCAAAACACTCTAATCAAATTTACGCTGATAAGAAATAGAAATGAAATTTAAAAAACAAACATAAGTAAGGAGACATAAACTTCTGGGGGCTTGTCCCAGCACATTCCACTCTAATTTACAACCTCAGAACACTACCTCCAGGAAGATTCTGTTGCCCTAGTAACAAGAGTTGAGAACGTAATAATGCTGCCGCCTTGTGGCTGTTTCCCACAACAGCAGCTTTAAACCCAGTGCTAATGGTTGCTTAATAGTCACAACGACTGCAGGGGTCTAAATGACACCTGCCCTCAAAAAGTGCCCTTGGGTAGGGAATAGGCAAGAAAATTCAACACATGAGAAATTTTTCAAAAAGTGAATATGAAGAGGGCAGTTGTACTCACACTTTAACAAAAAAAGGAAAAGAAGAAAAAGGATATGCCTAAAGATCAGTATAAGGAATTATTCGCCACATGCGTATCCAACCTCCATAAAGGTTTCAGCTCACAACGGTCAAATGGCCATCAGCAAAAAGTCTACAAACTATAAATGCTGAAGGGGTTTTAGAGAAATGTGTACCTTCTATGTGCTGCTGGGATGTAAAGTGGTAACAGCACTAACGCAAACTGAATGGAGCCGCTTGAAAAGGTAGAAATTGAGCTACCATATGATGCGGCAGGGCACCTCTCGGGCTTATAACCTAAGACCACCAGAATCGGAAAGACACAGGCAGTCAAATGTGCACTGCAGCAATACTGAAATAGCCAAGACATGGAAGCAAAAAAAGGTCCATAAACAGATGAATGGACAGAGAAGAAGTGGTATATGGACAGAATGGAATAGTAGCCTCGGGGAAAAAATGAACAATGCCGTTTTCAGGACTACAGTAGAGCCTAGAAATAATAATATAAGGTTAAGTAAGTCAAAAGGGTATGACAAATATCCTATGATATCATTTATACATGTTATCCTAAGATTGCTACCAATGAACATATTTCCACAGAAAAAGACACTCACAGACTTATGAAATAAACTAATGGTTAGCCAAAATGAAAGGGGGGAGGATGGGTAAATTAGGACTATGGGATTAACATAAATATACTAATGTATGTTACATGCATATAAACATATAACAGATAAACTATATGAATTATATAATCACCAATACCTTTAAAATATACATTCTGTATTCACATACATGGTAACAGAATCCGAAGATGAACAGACATATGTAGGAATCATTGAGCAGATTCTGTACAGCCAGACAATCAAAAGACTCTAATCAAATTTACTCCAAAAAGAAATAGAATTAAATTTAAAAAACAAACATAAGTAAGGAGACATAAACTTCTGGGGGCTCGTCCCAGCACATTCCACTCTAATTTACAACCACGGAACACTACCTCCAGGAAGATTCTGTTGCCCTAGTAACAAGAGATGAGAACGTAATAATGCTGCTGCCTTGTGGCTGTTTCCCACAACAGCAGCATTAAACCCAGTGCTAATGGTTGCTTAATAGTCACAAGGACTGCAGGGCTCTAAATGACACCTGCCCTGAAAAATGCCCTGGGGTAGGGAAAAGGCAAGAAAATTCAACACATGAGAAATTTTTCAAGAAGTCAATAAGAGGAGGGAAGTTGTACTCACTCTTTAAAAAAAAGGAAAAGAAAAAAAGGGACATGCCTAAAGCTCAGTATAAGGAATTATTAGACACATGCAAATTCAAATTCAACAAGGTTTCAGCTCACACCAGTCATTTCCATCAGCAAAATGTCTATAAACTATAAATGCTGAAGGGGTTTTAGAGAAGTGTGTACCTTCTAGCTGCTGGTGGGATGTAAAGTGGTAACAGCACTAACGCAAACTGAATGGAGCTTCTTGAAAAGGTAAAAATTGAGCTACCATATGATGCAGCAGGTCACCCTTTGGGCCTATAACCTAAGACCACCTGAATCGGAAAGACACAGGCAGGCAAATGAGCACTGCAGCAATATTGAAATAGCCAAGACATGGAAGCAGAAAAAAGGTTCATAAACAGATGAATGGACAAAGAAGAAGTAGTATACGTACCAAATAGAATAGTAGCCTGGGGAAAAAAATGAACAACGCTGTTTTCAGGACTACAGTTGAGCCTAGAAATAATCATATAAGGTTAAGTAACTCAAAAGGGTACGACAAAGATCCTATGATAATATTTATACATGTTATCCTAAGATTGCTACCAATGAACATATTTCCACAGAAAAAGACACTCACAGACTTATGAAATAAACTAATGGTTAGCAAAATGAAAGGTGGGAGGATGGGTAAATTAGGACTATGGGGTTAACATACATATACTAATGTATGTTAAGTGTATAAAAACATATAACAGATAAACTGTATGAATTATATAATCACCAATACCTTTAAAATATACATTTTGTAATCACATACATGGTAACAGGACCCGAAGATGAACAGACATATGTATGAATCATTGAGCAGATCCTGTACAGCCAGGCAATCAAAACACTCTAATCAAATTTACGCTGATAAGAAATAGAAATGAAATTTAAAAAACAAACATAAGTAAGGAGACATAAACTTCTGGGGGCTTGTCCCAGCACATTCCACTCTAATTTACAACCTCAGAACACTACCTCCAGGAAGATTCTGTTGCCCTAGTAACAAGATTTGAGAACGTAATAATGCTGCCGCCTTGTGGCTGTTTCCCACAACAGCAGCTTTAAACCCAGTGCTAATGGTTGCTTAATAGTCACAACGACGGCAGGGGTCTAAATGACACCTGCCCTCAAAAAGTGCCCTTGGGTAGGGAATAGGCAAGAAAATTCAACACATGAGAAATTTTTCAAAAAGTGAATATGAAGAGGGAAGTTGTACTCACACTTTAACAAAAAAAGGAAAAGAAGAAAAAGGATATGCCTAAAGATCAGTATAAGGAATTATTCGCCACATGCGTATCCAACCTCCATAAAGGTTTCAGCTCACAACAGTCAAATGGCCATCAGCAAAAAGTCTACAAACTATAAATGCTGAAGGGGTTTTAGAGAAATGTCTACCTTCTATCTGCTGCTGGGATGTAAAGTGGTAACAGCACTAACGCAAACTGAATGGAGCCGCTTGAAAAGGTAGAAATTGAGCTACCATATGATGCGGCAGGGCACCTCTCGGGCTTATAACCTAAGACCACCAGAATCGGAAAGACACAGGCAGTCAAATGTGCACTGCACCAATACTGAAATAGCCAAGACATGGAAGCAGAAAAAAGGTTCATAAACAGATGAATGGACAAAGAAGAAGTGGTATACGTACCAAATAGAATAGTAGCCTCGGGAAAAAAATGAACAATGCCGTTTTCAGGACTACAGTTGAGCCTAGAAATAATCATATAAGGTTAAGTAACTCAAAAGGGTATGACAAATATCCTATGATAACATTTATACATGTTATCCTAAGATAGCTACCAATGAACATATTTCCACAGAAAAAGACACTCACAGACTTATGAAATAAACTAATGGTTAGCCAAAATGAAAGGTGGGAGGATGGGTTAACTAGGACTATGGGGTTAACATACATATACTAATGTATGTTAAGTGTATAAAAACATATAACAGATAAACTGTATGAATTATATAATCACCAATACCTTTAAAATATACATTTTGTAATCACATACATGGTAACAGGACCCGAGGATGAACAGACATATGTATGAATCATTGAGCAGATTCTGTACAGCCAGGCAATCAAAACACTAAAATCAAATTTACTCCGATAAGAAATAGAAATTAAATTTAAAAAACAAACATAAGTAAGGAGACATAAACTTCTGGAGGCTTGTCCCAGCACATTCCACTCTAATTTACAACCTCGGAACACTACCTCCAGGAAGACTCTGTTGCCCTAGTAACAAGAGTTGAGAACGTAATAATGCTGCCGCCTTGTGGCTGTTTCCCACAACAGCAGCTTTAAACCCAGTGCTAATGGTTGCTTCATAGTCAAAACGACTGCAGGGGTCTAAATGACACCTGCCCTCAAAAAATGCCCTGGGGTAGGGAATACGCAAGAAAATTCAACACATGAGAAATTTTTCAAAAAGTGAATATGAAGAGGGAAGTTGTACTCACACTTTAACAAAAAAAGGAAAAGAAGAAAAAGGATATGCCTAAAGATCAGTATAAGGAATTATTCGCCACATGCGTATCCAACCTCCAAAAAGGTTTCAGCTCACACCAGTCATTTCCATCAGCAAAATGTCTATAAACTATAAATGCTGAAGGGGTTTTAGAGAAATGTATACCTTCTAGCTGCTGGTGGGATGTAAAGTGGTAACAGCACTAACGCAAACTGAATGGAGCTGCTTGAAAAGGTAAAAATTGAGCTACCATATGATGCAGCAGGGCACCTCTTGGGCTTATAACCTAAGACTACCAGAATCGGAAAGACACGGGCAGTCAAATGTGCACTGCAGCAATATGGAAATAGCAAAGACATGGAAGCAAAAAAAATGTCCATAAACAGATGAATGGACAGAGAAGAAGTGGTATATGGACAGAATGGAATAGTAGCCTCGGGGAAAAAATGAACAATGCCGTTTTCAGGACTACAGTTGAGCCTAGAAATAATAATATAAGGTTAAGTAAGTCAAAAGGGTATGACAAATATCCTATGATATCATTTATACATGTTATCCTAAGATTGCTACCAATGAACATATTTCCACAGAAAAAGACACTCACAGACTTATGAAATAAACTAATTGTTAGCCAAAATGAAAGGTGGGAGGACGGGTAAATTAGGACTATGGGGTTAACATACATATACTAATGTATGTTAAGTGTATAAAAACATATAACAGATAAACTGTATGAATTATATAATCACCAATACCTTTAAAATATACATTCTGTAATCACATACATGGTAACAGAATCCGAAGATGAACAGACATATGTAGGAATCATTGAGCAGTTTCTGTACAGCCAGACAATCAAAACACTCTAATCAAATTTACTCCGATAAGAAATAGAAATTAAATTTAAAAAACAAACCTAAGTAAGGAGACATAAACTTCTGGGGGCTTGTCCCAGCACATTCCACTCTAATTTACAACCTCGGAACACTACCTCCAGGAAGATTCTGTTGCCCTAGTAACAAGAGATGAGAACGTAATAATGCTGCCGCCTTGTGGCTCTTTCTCAAAACAGCAGCTTTAAACCCAGTGCTAATGGTTGCTTAATAGTCACATGGACTGCAGGGCTCTAAATGACACCTGCCCTGAAAAATGCCCTGGGGTAAGGAATAGGCAAGAATATTCAACACATGAGAAATTTTTCAAGAAATCAATAAGAGGAGGGAAGTTGTACTCACTCTTTAAAAAAAAAGGAAAAGAAAAAAAAGGACATGCCTAAAGCTCAGTAGAATGAATTATTAGACACATGCAAATTCAAATGGAAAAAGGTTTCAGCTCACACCAATCGTTTCCATCAGCAAAATGTCTACAAACTATAAATGCTGAAGGGGTTTTAGAGAACTGTGTACCTTCTAGCTGCTGGTGGGATGTAAAGTGGTAACAGCACTAACACAAACTGAATGGAGCTGCTTGAAAAGATAAAAATTGAGCTACCATATGATGCGGCAGGTCACCTTTTGGGCCTATAACCTAAGACCACCTGAATCGGAAAGACACAGGCAGGCAAATGAGCACTGCAGCAATATTGAAATAGCCAAGACATGGAAGCAGAAAAAAGGTTCATAAACAGATGAATGGACAAAGAAGAAGTGGTATACGTACCAAATAGAATAGTAGCCTCGGGAAAAAAATGAACAATGCCGTTTTCAGGACTACAGTTGAGCCTAGAAATAATCATATAAGCTTAAGTAACTCAAAAGGGTACGACAAATATCCTATGATAACATTTATACATGTTATCCTAAGATAGCTACCAATGAACATATTTCCACAGAAAAAGACACTCACAGACTTATGAAATAAACTAATGGTTAGCCAAAATGAAAGGTGGGAGGATGGGTTAACTAGGACTATGGGGTTAACATACATATACTAATGTATGTTAAGTGTATAAAAACATATAACAGATAAACTGTATGAATTATATAATCACCAATACCTTTAAAATATACATTTTGTAATCACATACATGGTAACAGGACCCGAGGATGAACAGACATATGTATGAATCATTGAGCAGATTCTGTACAGCCAGGCAATCAAAACACTAAAATCAAATTTACTCTGATAAGAAATAGAAATTAAATTTAAAAAACAAACCTAAGTAAGGAGACATAAACTTCTGGAGGCTTGTCCCAGCACATTCCACTCTAATTTACAACCTCGGAACACTACCTCCAGGAAGACTCTGTTGCCATAGTAACAAGAGTTGAGAACGTAATAATGCTGCCGCCTTGTGGCTGTTTCCCACAACAGCAGCTTTAAACCCAGTGCTAATGGTTGCTTAATAGTCAAAACGACTGCAGGGGTCTAAATGACACGTGCCCTCAAAAAATGCCCTGGGGTAGGGAATAGGCAAGAAAATTCAACACATGAGAAATTTTTCAAAAAGTGAATATGAAGAGGGAAGTTGTACTCACACTTTAACAAAAAAAGGAAAAGAAGAAAAAGGATATGCCTAAAGATCAGTATAAGGAATTATTCGCCACATGCGTATCCAACCTCCAAAAAGGTTTCAGCTCACACCAGTCAAATGGCCATCAGCAAAAAGTCTACAAAGTATAAATGCTGAAAGGGTTTTAGAGAAATGTATACCTTCTATCTGCTGCTGGGATGTAAAGTGGTAACAGCACTAACGCAAACTGAATGGAGCTGCTTGAAAAGGTAAAAATTGAGCTACCATATGATGCGGCAGGGCACCTCTTCGGCTTATAACCTAAGACTACCAGAATCGGAAAGACACAGGCAGTCAAATGTGCACTGCAGCAATATGGAAATAGCAAAGACATGGAAGCAAAAAAAATGTCCATAAACAGATGAATGGACAGAGAAGAAGCGGTATATGGACAGAATGCAATAGTAGCCTCGGAGAAAAAATGAACAATGCCGTTTTAAGGACTAGAGTTGAGCCTAGAAATAATCATATAAGGTTAAGTAAGTCAAAAGGGTATGACAAATATCCTATGATATCATTTATACATGTTATCCTAAGATTGCTACCAATGAACATATTTCCACAGAAAAAGACACTCACAGACTTATGAAATAAACTAATTGTTAGCCAAAATGAAAGGTGGGAGGATGGGTAAATTAGGACTATGGGGTTAACATACATATACTAATGTATGTTAAGTGTATAAAAACATATAACAGATAAACTGTATGAATTATATAATCACCAATACCTTTAAAATATACATTCTGTAATCACATACATGGTAACAGAATCCGAAGATGAACAGACATATGTAGGAATCATTGAGCAGTTTCTGTACAGCCAGACAATCAAAACACTCTAATCAAATTTACTCAGATAAGAAATAGAAATTAAATTTAAAAAACAAACCTAAGTAAGGAGACATAAACTTCTGGGGGCTTGTCCCAGCACATTCCACTCTAATTTACAACCTCGGAACACTACCTCCAGGAAGATTCTGTTGCCCTAGTAACAAGAGATGAGAACGTAATAATGCTGCCGCCTTGTGGCTGTTTCCCACAACAGCAGCTTTAAACCCAGTGCTAATGGTTGCTTAATAGTCAAAACGACTGCAGGGGTCTAAATGACACCTGCCCTCAAAAAATACCCTGGGGTAGGGAATAGGCAAGAAAATTCAACACATGAGAAATTTTTCAAGAAGTCAATAAGAGGAGGGAAGTTGTACTCACTCTTTAAAAAAAAGGAAAAGAAAAAAAAGGACATGCCTAAAGCTCAGTATAAGGAATTATTAGACACATGCAAATTCAAATTCAAAAAGGTTTCAGCTCACACCAGTCATTTCCATCAGCAAAATGTCTATAAACTATAAATGCTGAAGGGGTTTTAGAGAACTGTGTACCTTCTAGCTGCTGGTGGGATGTAAAGTGGTAACAGCACTAACGCAAACTGAATGGAGCTGCTTGAAAAGGTAAAAATTGAGCTACCATATGATGCGGCAGGGCACCTCTTCGGCTTATAACCTAAGACTACCAGAATCGGAAAGACACAGGCAGTCAAATGTGCACTGCAGCAATATTGAAATAGCAAAGACATGGAAGCAAAAAAAATGTCCATAAACAGATGAACGGACAGAGAAGAAGTGGTATATGGACAGAATGGAATAGTAGCCTCGGGGAAAAAATGAACAATGCCGTTTTCAGGACTACAGTAGAGCCTAGAAATAATCATATAAGGTTAAGTAAGTCAAAAGGGTATGACAATTATCCTATGATATCATTTATACATGTTATCCTAAGATTGCTACCAATGAACATATTTCCACAGAAAAAGACACTCACAGACTTATGAAATAAACTAATTGTTAGCCAAAATGAAAGGTGGGAGGACGGGTAAATTAGGACTATGGGGTTAACATACATATACTAATGTATGTTAAGTGTATAAAAACATATAACAGATAAACTGTATGAATTATATAATCACCAATACCTTTAAAATATACATTCTGTAATCACATACATGGGAACAGAATCCGAAGATGAACAGACATATGTAGGAATCATTGAGCAGTTTCTGTACAGCCAGACAATCAAAACACTCTAATCAAATTTACTCCGATAAGAAATAGAAATTAAATTTAAAAAACAAACCTAAGTAAGGAGACATAAACTTCTGGGGGCTTGTCCCAGCACATTCCACTCTAATTTACAACCTCGGAACACTACCTCCAGGAAGATTCTGTTGCCCTAGTAACAAGAGATGAGAACGTAATAATGCTGCCGCCTTGTGGCTGTTTCCCACAACAGCAGCTTTAAACCCAGTGCTAATGGTTGCTTAATAATCACATGGACTGCAGGGCTCTAAATGACACCTGCCCTGAAAAATGCCCTGGGGTAAGGAATAGGCAAGAATATTCAACACATGAGAAATTTTTCAAGAAATCAATAAGAGGAGGGAAGTTGTACTCACTCTTTAAAAAAAAAGGAAAAGAAAAAAAAGGACATGCCTAAACCTCATTAGAATGAATTATTAGACACATGCAAATTCAAATGGAAAAAGGTTTCAGCTCACACCAATCGTTTCCATCAGCAAAATGTCTACAAACTATAAATGCTGAAGGGGTTTTAGAGAACTGTGTACCTTCTAGCTGCTGGTGGGATGTAAAGTGGTAACAGCACTAACACAAACTGAATGGAGCTGCTTGAAAAGGTAAAAATTGAGCTACCATATGATGCGGCAGGTCACCTTTTGGGCCTATAACCTAAGACCACCTGAATCGGAAAGACACAGGCAGGCAAATGAGCACTGCAGCAATATTGAAATAGCCAAGACATGGAAGCAGAAAAAAGGTTCATAAACAGATGAATGGACAAAGAAGAAGTGGTATACGTACCAAACAGAATAGTAGCCTCGGGAAAAAAATGAACAATGCCGTTTTCAGGACTACAGTTGAGCCTAGAAATAATCATATAACGTTAAGTAACTCAAAAGGGTACGACAAATATCCTATGATAACATTTATACATGTTATCCTAAGATAGCTACCAATGAACATATTTCCACAGAAAAAGACACTCACAGACTTATCAAATAAACTAATGGTTAGCCAAAATGAAAGGTGGGAGGATGGGTTAACTAGGACTATGGGGTTAACATACATATACTAATGTATGTTAAGTGTATAAAAACATATAACAGATAAACTGTATGAATTATATAATCACCAATACCTTTAAAATATACATTTTGTAATCACATACATGGTAACAGGACCCGAGGATGAACAGACATATGTATGAATCATTGAGCAGATTCTGTACAGCCAGGCAATCAAAACACTAAAATCAAATTTACTCCGATAAGAAATAGAAATTAAATTTAAAAAACAAACATAAGTAAGGAGACATAAACTTCTGGAGGCTTGTCCCAGCACATTCCACTCTAATTTACAACCTCGGAACACTACCTCCAGGAAGACTCTGTTGCCATAGTAACAAGAGTTGAGAACATAATAATGCTGCCGCCTTGTGGCTGTTTCCCACAACAGCAGCTTTAAACCCAGTGCTAATGGTTGCTTAATAGTCAAAACGACTGCAGGGGTCTAAATGACACCTGCCCTCAAAAAATACCCTGGGGTAGGGAATAGGCAAGAAAATTCAACACATGAGAAATTTTTCAAGAAATCAATAAGAGGAGGGAAGTTGTACTCACTCTTTAAAAAAAAGGAAAAGAAAAAAAAGGACATGCCTAAAGCTCAGTATAAGGAATTATTAGACACATGCAAATTCAAATTCAAAAAGGTTTCAGCTCACACCAGTCATTTCCATCAGCAAAATGTCTATAAACTATAAATGCTGAAGGGGTTTTAGAGAACTGTGTACCTTCTAGCTGCTGGTGGGATGTAAAGTGGTAACAGCACTAACGCAAACTGAATGGAGCTTCTTGACAAGGTAAAAATTGAGCTACCATATGATGCAGCAGGTCACCCTTTGGGCCTATAACCTAAGACCACCTGAATCGGAAAGACACAGGCAGGCAAATGAGCACTGCAGCAATATTGAAATAGCCAAGACATGGAAGCAGAAAAAAGGTTCATAAACAGATGAATGGACAAAGAAGAAGTAGTATACGTACCAAATAGAATAGTAGCCTGGGGAAAAAAATGAACAACGCCGTTTTCAGGACTACAGTTGAGCCTAGAAATAATCATATAAGGTTAACTAACTCAAAAGGGTACGACAAATATCCTATGATAATATTTATACATGTTATCCTAAGATTGCTACCAATGAACATATTTCCACAGAAAAAGACACTCACAGACTTATGAAATAAACTAATGGTTAGCAAACTGAAAGGTGGGAGGATGGGTAAATTAGGACTATGGGGTTAACATACATATACTAATGTATGTTAAGTGTATAACAACATATAACAGATAAACTGTATGAATTATATAATCACCAATACCTTTAAAATATACATTTTGTAATCACATACATGGTAACAGGACCCGAAGATGAACAGACATATGTATGAATCATTGAGCAGATCCTGTACAGCCAGGCAATCAAAACACTCTAATCAAATTTACGCTGATAAGAAATAGAAATGAAATTTAAAAAACAAACATAAGTAAGGAGACATAAACTTCTGGGGGCTTGTCCCAGCACATTCCACTCTAATTTACAACCTCAGAACACTACCTCCAGGAAGATTCTGTTGCCCTAGTAACAAGAGTTGAGAACGTAATAATGCTGCCGCCTTGTGGCTGTTTCCCACAACAGCAGCTTTAAACCCAGTGCTAATGGTTGCTTAATAGTCACAACGACTGCAGGGGTCTAAATGACACCTGCCCTCAAAAAGTGCCCTTGGGTAGGGAATAGGCAAGAAAATTCAACACATGAGAAATTTTTCAAAAAGTGAATATGAAGAGGGAAGTTGTACTCACACTTTAACAAAAAAAGGAAAAGAAGAAAAAGGATATGCCTAAAGATCAGTATAAGGAATTATTCGCCACATGCGTATCCAACCTCCATAAAGGTTTCAGCTCACAACAGTCAAATGGCCATCAGCAAAAGTCTACAAACTATAAATGCTGAAGGTGTTTTAGAGAAATGTGTACCTTCTATCTGCTGCTGGGATGTAAAGTGGTAACAGCACTAACGCAAACTGAATGGAGCCGCTTGAAAAGGTAGAAATTGAGCTACCATATGATGCGGCAGGGCACCTCTCGGGCTTATAACCTAAGACCACCAGAATCGGAAAGACACAGGCAGTCAAATGTGCACTGCAGCAATACTGAAATAGCCAAGACATGGAAGCAAAAAAAGGTCCATAAACAGATGAATGGACAGAGAAGAAGTGGTATATGGACAGAATGGAATAGTAGCCTCGGGAAAAAAATGAACAATGCCGTTTTCAGGACTACAGTGGAGCCTAGAAATAATAATATAAGGTTAAGTAAGTCAAAAGGGTATGACAAATATCCTATGATATCATTTGTACATGTTATCCTAAGATTGCTACCAATGAACATATTTCCACAGAAAAAGACACTCACAGACTTATGAAATAAACTAATGGTTAGCCAAAATGAAAGGGGGGAGGATGGGTAAATTAGGACTATGGGATTAACATAAATATACTAATGTATGTTACATGCATATAAACATATAACAGATAAACTATATGAATTATATAATCACCAATACCTTTAAAATATACATTCTGTATTCACATACATGGTAACAGAATCCGAAGATGAACAGACATATGTAGGAATCATTGAGCAGATTCTGTACAGCCAGACAATCAAAAAACTCTAATCAAATTTACTCCAAAAAGAAATAGAATTAAATTTAAAAAACAAACATAAGTAAGGAGACATAAACTTCTGGGGGCTCGTCCCAGCACATTCCACTCTAATTTACAACCACGGAACACTACCTCCAGGAAGATTCTGTTGCCCTAGTAACAAGAGATGAGAACGTAATAATGCTGCCGCCTTGTGGCTGTTTCCCACAACAGCAGCATTAAACCCAGTGCTAATGGTTGCTTAATAGTCACAAGGACTGCAGGGCTCTAAATGACACCTGCCCTGAAAAATGCCCTGGGGTAGGGAATAGGCAAGAAAATTCAACACATGAGAAATTTTTCAAGAAGTCAATAAGAGGAGGGAAGTTGTACTCACTCTTTAAAAAAAAGGAAAAGAAAAAAAAGGACATGCCTAAAGCTCAGTATAAGGAATTATTAGACACATGCAAATTCAAATTCAACAAGGTTTCAGCTCACACCAGTCATTTCCATCAGCAAAATGTCTATAAACTATAAATGCTGAAGGGGTTTTAGAGAACTGTGTACCTTCTAGCTGCTGGTGGGATGTAAAGTGGTAACAGCACTAACGCAAACTGAATGGAGCTGCTTGAAAAGGTAAAAATTGAGCTACCATATGATGCAGCAGGGCACCTCATGGGCTTATAACCTAAGACTACCAGAATCGGAAAGACACAGGCAGTCAAATGTGCACTGTAGCAATATTGAAATAGCAAAGACATGGAAGCAAAAAAAATGTCCATAAACAGATGAATGGACAGAGAAGAAGTGGTATATGGACAGAATGGAATAGTAGCCTCGGGGAAAAAATGAACAATGCCGTTTTCAGGACTACAGTAGAGCCTAGAAATAATCATATAAGGTTAAGTAAGTCAAAAGGGTATGACAATTATCCTATGATATCATTTATACATGTTATCCTAAGATTGCTACCAATGAACATATTTCCACAGAAAAAGACACTCACAGACTTATGAAATAAACTAATTGTTAGCCAAAATGAAAGGTGGGAGGATGGGTAAATTAGGACTATGGGGTTAACATACATATACTAATGTATGTTAAGTGTATAAAAACATATAACAGATAAACTGTATGAATTATATAATCACCAATACCTTTAAAATATACATTCTGTAATCACATACATGGTAACAGAATTCGAAGATGAACAGACATATGTAGGAATCATTGAGCAGTTTCTGTACAGCCAGACAATCAAAACACTCTAATCAAATTTACTCCGATAAGAAATAGAAATTACATTTAAAAAACAAACCTAAGTAAGGAGACATAAACTTCTGGGGGCTTGTCCCAGCACATTCCACTCTAATTTACAACCTCGGAACACTACCTCCAGGAAGATTCTGTTGCCCTAGTAACAAGAGATGAGAACGTAATAATGCTGCCGCCTTGTGGCTCTTTCTCACAACAGCAGCTTTAAACCCAGTGCTAATGGTTGCTTAATAGTCACATGGACTGCAGGGCTCTAAATGACACCTGCCCTGAAAAATGCCCTGGGGTAAGGAATAGGCAAGAATATTCAACACATGAGAAATTTTTCAAGAAATCAATAAGAGGAGGGAAGTTGTACTCACTCTTTAAAAAAAAAGGAAAAGAAAAAAAAGGACATGCCTAAAGCTCAGTAGAATGAATTATTAGACACATGCAAATTCAAATGGAAAAAGGTTTCAGCTCACACCAATCGTTTCCATCAGCAAAATGTCTACAAACTATAAATGCTGAAGGGGTTTTAGAGAACTGTGTACCTTCTAGCTGCTGGTGGGATGTAAAGTGGTAACAGCACTAACACAAACTGAATGGAGCTGCTTGAAAAGATAAAAATTGAGGTACCATATGATGCGGCAGGTCACCTTTTGGGCCTATAACCTAAGACCACCTGAATCGGAAAGACACAGGCAGGCAAATGAGCACTGCAGCAATATTGAAATAGCCAAGACATGGAAGCAGAAAAAAGGTTCATAAACAGATGAATGGACAAAGAAGAAGTGGTATACGTACCAAATAGAATAGTAGCCTCGGGAAAAAAATGAACAATGCCGTTTTCAGGACTACAGTTGAGCCTAGAAATAATCATATAACGTTAAGTAACTCAAAAGGGTACGACAAATATCCTATGATAACATTTATACATGTTATCCTAAGATTGCTACCAATGAACATATTTCCACAGAAAAAGACACTCACAGACTTATCAAATAAACTAATGGTTAGCCAAAATGAAAGGTGGGAGGATGGGTTAACTAGGACTATGGGGTTAACATACATATACTAATGTATGTTAAGTGTATAAAAACATATAACAGATAAACTGTATGAATTATATAATCACCAATACCTTTAAAATATACATTTTGTAATCACATACATGGTAACAGGACCCGAGGATGAACAGACATATGTATGAATCATTGAGCAGATTCTGTACAGCCAGGCAATCAAAACACTAAAATCAAATTTACTCCGATAAGAAATAGAAATTAAATTTAAAAAACAAACATAAGTAAGGAGACATAAACTTCTGGAGGCTTGTCCCAGCACATTCCACTCTAATTTACAACCTCGGAACACTACCTCCAGGAAGACTCTGTTGCCATAGTAACAAGAGTTGAGAACGTAATAATGCTGCCGCCTTGTGGCTGTTTCCCACAACAGCAGCTTTAAACCCAGTGCTAATGGTTGCTTAATAGTCAAAACGACTGCAGGGGTCTAAATGACACCTGCCCTCAAAAAATGCCCTGGGGTAGGGAATACGCATGAAAATTCAACACATGAGAAATTTTTCAAAAAGTGAATATGAAGAGGGCAGTTGTACTCACACTTTAACAAAAAAAGGAAAAGAAGAAAAAGGATATGCCTAAAGATCAGTATAAGGAATTATTCGCCACATGCGTATCCAACCTCCAAAAAGGTTTCAGCTCACACCAGTCAAATGGCCATCAGCAAAAAGTCTACAAACTATAAATGCTGAAGGGGTTTTAGAGAAATGTATACCTTCTATCTGCTGCTGGGATGAAAAGTGGTAACAGCACTAATGCAAACTGAATGGAGCTGCTTGAAAAGGTAAAAATTGAGCTACCATATGATGCGGCAGGGCACCTCTTGGGCTTATAACCTAAGACTACCAGAATCGGAAAGACACAGGCAGTCAAATGTGCACTGCAGCAATATGGAAATAGCAAAGACATGGAAGCAAAAAAAATGTCCATAAACAGATGAATGGACAAAGAAGAAGTGGTATACGTACCAAATAGAATAGTAGCCTCGGGAAAAAAATGAACAATGCCGTTTTCAGGACTACAGTTGAGCCTAGAAATAATCATATAAGGTTAAGTAACTCAAAAGGGTACGACAAATATCCTATGATAACATTTATACATGTTATCCTAAGATAGCTACCAATGAACATATTTCCACAGAAAAAGACACTCACAGACTTATGAAATAAACTAATGGTTAGACAAAATGAAAGGTGGGAGGATGGGTAAATTAGGACTATGGGGTTAACATACATATACTAATGTATGTTAAGTGTATAAAAACATATAACAGATAAACTGTATGAATTATATAATCACCAATACCTTTAAAATATACATTCTGTAATCACATACATGGGAACAGAATCCGAAGATGAACAGACATATGTAGGAATCATTGAGCAGTTTCTGTACAGCCAGACAATCAAAACACTCTAATCAAATTTACTCCGATAAGAAATAGAAATTAAATTTAAAAAACAAACCTAAGTAAGGAGACATAAACTTCTGGGGGCTTGTCCCAGCACATTCCACTCTAATTTACAACCTCGGAACACTACCTCCAGGAAGATTCTGTTGCCCTAGTAACAAGAGATGAGAACGTAATAATGCTGCCGCCTTGTGGCTCTTTCCCACAACAGCAGCTTTAAACCCAGTGCTAATGGTTGCTTAATAATCACATGGACTGCAGGGCTCTAAATGACACCTGCCCTGAAAAATGCCCTGGGGTAAGGAATAGGCAAGAATATTCAACACATGAGAAATTTTTCAAGAAATCAATAAGAGGAGGGAAGTTGTACTCACTCTTTAAAAAAAAAGGAAAAGAAAAAAAAGGACATGCCTAAACCTCAGTAGAATGAATTATTAGACACATGCAAATTCAAATGGAAAAAGGTTTCAGCTCACACCAATCGTTTCCATCAGCAAAATGTCTACAAACTATAAATGCTGAAGGGGTTTTAGAGAAATGTGTACCTTCTAGCTGCTGGTGGGATGTAAAGTGGTAACAGCACTAACACAAACTGAATGGAGCTGCTTGAAAAGATAAAAATAGAGCTACCATATGATGCGGCAGGTCACCTTTTGGGCCTATAACCTAAGACCACCTGAATCGGAAAGACACAGGCAGGCAAATGAGCACTGCAGCAATATTGAAATAGCCAAGACATGGAAGCAGAAAAAAGGTTCATAAACAGATGAATGGACAAAGAAGAAGTGGTATACGTACCAAACAGAATAGTAGCCTCGGGAAAAAAATGAACAATGCCGTTTTCAGGACTACAGTTGAGCCTAGAAATAATCATATAACGTTAAGTAACTCAAAAGGGTACGACAAATATCCTATGATAACATTTATACATGTTATCCTAAGATAGCTACCAATGAACATATTTCCACAGAAAAAGACACTCACAGACTTATCAAATAAACTAATGGTTAGCCAAAATGAAAGGTGGGAGGATGGGTTAACTAGGACTATGGGGTTAACATACATATACTAATGTATGTTAAGTGTATAAAAACATATAACAGATAAACTGTATGAATTATATAATCACCAATACCTTTAAAATATACATTTTGTAATCACATACATGGTAACAGGACCCGAGGATGAACAGACATATGTATGAATCATTGAGCAGATTCTGTACAGCCAGGCAATCAAAACACTAAAATCAAATTTACTCCGATAAGAAATAGAAATTAAATTTAAAAAACAAACATAAGTAAGGAGACATAAACTTCTGGAGGCTTGTCCCAGCACATTCCACTCTAATTTACAACCTCGGAACACTACCTCCAGGAAGACTCTGTTGCCATAGTAACAAGAGTTGAGAACGTAATAATGCTGCCGCCTTGTGGCTGTTTCCCACAACAGCAGCTTTAAACCCAGTGCTAATGGTTGCTTAATAGTCAAAACGACTGCAGGGGTCTAAATGACACCTGCCCTCAAAAAATGCCCTGGGGTAGGGAATACGCAAGAAAATTCAACACATGAGAAATTTTTCAAAAAGTGAATATGAAGAGGGCAGTTGTACTCACACTTTAACAAAAAAAGGAAAAGAAGAAAAAGGATATGCCTAAAGATCAGTATAAGGAATTATTCGCCACATGCGTATCCAACCTCCAAAAAGGTTTCAGCTCACACCAGTCAAATGGCCATCAGCAAAAAGTCTACAAACTATAAATGCTGAAGGGGTTTTAGAGAAATGTATACCTTCTATCTGCTGCTGGGATGAAAAGTGGTAACAGCACTAATGCAAACTGAATGGAGCTGCTTGAAAAGGTAAAAATTGAGCTACCATATGATGCGGCAGGGCACCTCTTGGGCTTATAACCTAAGACTACCAGAATCGGAAAGACACAGGCAGTCAAATGTGCACTGCAGCAATATGGAAATAGCAAAGACATGGAAGCAAAAAAAATGTCCATAAACAGATGAATGGACAAAGAAGAAGTGGTATACGTACCAAATAGAATAGTAGCCTCGGGAAAAAAATGAACAATGCCGTTTTCAGGACTACAGTTGAGCCTAGAAATAATCATATAAGGTTAAGTAACTCAAAAGGGTACGACAAATATCCTATGATAACATTTATACATGTTATCCTAAGATAGCTACCAATGAACGTATTTCCACAGAAAAAGACACTCACAGACTTATGAAATAAACTAATGGTTAGACAAAATGAAAGGTGGGAGGATGGGTAAACTAGGACTATGGGGTTAACATACATATACTAATGTATGTTAAGTGTATAAAAACATATAACAGATAAACTGTATGAATTATATAATCACCAATACCTTTAAAATATACATTCTGTAATCACATACATGGGAACAGAATCCGAAGATGAACAGACATATGTAGGAATCATTGAGCAGTTTCTGTACAGCCAGACAATCAAAACACTCTAATCAAATTTACTCCGATAAGAAATAGAAATTAAATTTAAAAAACAAACCTAAGTAAGGAGACATAAACTTCTGGGGGCTTGTCCCAGCACATTCCACTCTAATTTACAACCTCGGAACACTACCTCCAGGAAGATTCTGTTGCCCTAGTAACAAGAGATGAGAACGTAATAATGCTGCCGCCTTGTGGCTCTTTCCCACAACAGCAGCTTTAAACCCAGTGCTAATGGTTGCTTAATAATCACATGGACTGCAGGGCTCTAAATGACACCTGCCCTGAAAAATGCCCTGGGGTAAGGAATAGGCAAGAATATTCAACACATGAGAAATTTTTCAAGAAATCAATAAGAGGAGGGAAGTTGTACTCACTCTTTAAAAAAAAAGGAAAAGAAAAAAAAGGACATGCCTAAACCTCAGTAGAATGAATTATTAGACACATGCAAATTCAAATGGAAAAAGGTTTCAGCTCACACCAATCGTTTCCATCAGCAAAATGTCTACAAACTATAAATGCTGAAGGGGTTTTAGAGAACTGTGTACCTTCTAGCTGCTGGTGGGATGTAAAGTGGTAACAGCACTAACACAAACTGAATGGAGCTGCTTGAAAAGATAAAAATAGAGCTACCATATGATGCGGCAGGTCACCTTTTGGGCCTATAACCTAAGACCACCTGAATCGGAAAGACACAGGCAGGCAAATGAGCACTGCAGCAATATTGAAATAGCCAAGACATGGAAGCAGAAAAAAGGTTCATAAACAGATGAATGGACAAAGAAGAAGTGGTATACGTACCAAACAGAATAGTAGCCTCGGGAAAAAAATGAACAATGCCGTTTTCAGGACTACAGTTGAGCCTAGAAATAATCATATAACGTTAAGTAACTCAAAAGGGTACGACAAATATCCTATGATAACATTTATACATGTTATCCTAAGATAGCTACCAATGAACATATTTCCACAGAAAAAGACACTCACAGACTTATCAAATAAACTAATGGTTAGCCAAAATGAAAGGGGGGAGGATGGGTTAACTAGGACTATGGGGTTAACATACATATACTAATGTATGTTAAGTGTATAAAAACATATAACAGATAAACTGTATGAATTATATAATCACCAATACCTTTAAAATATACATTTTGTAATCACATACATGGTAACAGGACCCGAGGATGAACAGACATATGTATGAATCATTGAGCAGATTCTGTACAGCCAGGCAATCAAAACACTAAAATCAAATTTACTCCGACAAGAAATAGAAATTAAATTTAAAAAACAAACATAAGTAAGGAGACATAAACTTCTGGAGGCTTGTCCCAGCACATTCCACTCTAATTTACAACCTCGGAACACTACCTCCAGGAAGACTCTGTTGCCATAGTAACAAGAGTTGAGAACATAATAATGCTGCCGCCTTGTGGCTGTTTCCCACAACAGCAGCTTTAAACCCAGTGCTAATGGTTGCTTAATAGTCAAAACGACTGCAGGGGTCTAAATGACACCTGCCCTCAAAAAATACCCTGGGGTAGGGAATAGGCAAGAAAATTCAACACATGAGAAATTTTTCAAGAAGTCAATAAGAGGAGGGAAGTTGTACTCACTCTTTAAAAAAAAGGAAAAGAAAAAAAAGGACATGCCTAAAGCTCAGTATAAGGAATTATTAGACACATGCAAATTCAAATTCAAAAAGGTTTCAGCTCACACCAGTCATTTCCATCAGCAAAATGTCTATAAACTATAAATGCTGAAGGGGTTTTAGAGAACTGTGTACCTTCTAGCTGCTGGTGGGATGTAAAGTGGTAACAGCACTAACGCAAACTGAATGGAGCTTCTTGACAAGGTAAAAATTGAGCTACCATATGATGCAGCAGGTCACCCTTTGGGCCTATAACCTAAGACCACCTGAATCGGAAAGACACAGGCAGGCAAATGAGCACTGCAGCAATATTGAAATAGCCAAGACATGGAAGCAGAAAAAAGGTTCATAAACAGATGAATGGACAAAGAAGAAGTAGTATACGTACCAAATAGAATAGTAGCCTGGGGAAAAAAATGAACAACGCCGTTTTCAGGACTACAGTTGAGCCTAGAAATAATCATATAAGGTTAACTAACTCAAAAGGGTACGACAAATATCCTATGATAATATTTATACATGTTATCCTAAGATTGCTACCAATGAACATATTTCCACAGAAAAAGACACTCACAGACTTATGAAATAAACTAATGGTTAGCAAACTGAAAGGTGGGAGGATGGGTAAATTAGGACTATGGGGTTAACATACATATACTAATGTATGTTAAGTGTATAACAACATATAACAGATAAACTGTATGAATTATATAATCACCAATACCTTTAAAATATACATTTTGTAATCACATACATGGTAACAGGACCCGAAGATGAACAGACATATGTATGAATCATTGAGCAGATCCTGTACAGCCAGGCAATCAAAACACTCTAATCAAATTTACGCTGATAAGAAATAGAAATGAAATTTAAAAAACAAACATAAGTAAGGAGACATAAACTTCTGGGGGCTTGTCCCAGCACATTCCACTCTAATTTACAACCTCAGAACACTACCTCCAGGAAGATTCTGTTGCCCTAGTAACAAGAGTTGAGAACGTAATAATGCTGCCGCCTTGTGGCTGTTTCCCACAACAGCAGCTTTAAACCCAGTGCTAATGGTTGCTTAATAGTCACAACGACTGCAGGGGTCTAAATGACACCTGCCCTCAAAAAGTGCCCTTGGGTAGGGAATAGGCAAGAAAATTCAACACATGAGAAATTTTTCAAAAAGTGAATATGAAGAGGGAAGTTGTACTCACACTTTAACAAAAAAAGGAAAAGAAGAAAAAGGATATGCCTAAAGATCAGTATAAGGAATTATTCGCCACATGCGTATCCAACCTCCATAAAGGTTTCAGCTCACAACAGTCAAATGGCCATCAGCAAAAGTCTACAAACTATAAATGCTGAAGGTGTTTTAGAGAAATGTGTACCTTCTATCTGCTGCTGGGATGTAAAGTGGTAACAGCACTAACGCAAACTGAATGGAGCCGCTTGAAAAGGTAGAAATTGAGCTACCATATGATGCGGCAGGGCACCTCTCGGGCTTATAACCTAAGACCACCAGAATCGGAAAGACACAGGCAGTCAAATGTGCACTGCAGCAATACTGAAATAGCCAAGACATGGAAGCAAAAAAAGGTCCATAAACAGATGAATGGACAGAGAAGAAGTGGTATATGGACAGAATGGAATAGTAGCCTCGGGAAAAAAATGAACAATGCCGTTTTCAGGACTACAGTGGAGCCTAGAAATAATAATATAAGGTTAAGTAAGTCAAAAGGGTATGACAAATATCCTATGATATCATTTGTACATGTTATCCTAAGATTGCTACCAATGAACATATTTCCACAGAAAAAGACACTCACAGACTTATGAAATAAACTAATGGTTAGCCAAAATGAAAGGGGGGAGGATGGGTAAATTAGGACTATGGGATTAACATAAATATACTAATGTATGTTACATGCATATAAACATATAACAGATAAACTATATGAATTATATAATCACCAATACCTTTAAAATATACATTCTGTATTCACATACATGGTAACAGAATCCGAAGATGAACAGACATATGTAGGAATCATTGAGCAGATTCTGTACAGCCAGACAATCAAAAAACTCTAATCAAATTTACTCCAAAAAGAAATAGAATTAAATTTAAAAAACAAACATAAGTAAGGAGACATACACTTCTGGGGGCTCGTCCCAGCACATTCCACTCTAATTTACAACCACGGAACACTACCTCCAGGAAGATTCTGTTGCCCTAGTAACAAGAGATGAGAACGTAATAATGCTGCCGCCTTGTGGCTGTTTCCCACAACAGCAGCATTAAACCCAGTGCTAATGGTTGCTTAATAGTCACAAGGACTGCAGGGCTCTAAATGACACCTGCCCTGAAAAATGCCCTGGGGTAGGGAATAGGCAAGAAAATTCAACACATGAGAAATTTTTCAAGAAGTCAATAAGAGGAGGGAAGTTGTACTCACTCTTTAAAAAAAAAGGAAAAGAAAAAAAAGGACATGCCTAAAGCTCAGTATAAGGAATTATTAGACACATGCAAATTCAAATTCAACAAGGTTTCAGCTCACACCAGTCATTTCCATCAGCAAAATGTCTATAAACTATAAATGCTGAAGGGGTTTTAGAGAACTGTGTACCTTCTAGCTGCTGGTGGGATGTAAAGTGGTAACAGCACTAACGCAAACTGAATGGAGCTGCTTGAAAAGGTAAAAATTGAGCTACCATATGATGCAGCAGGGCACCTCATGGGCTTATAACCTAAGACTACCAGAATCGGAAAGACACAGGCAGTCAAATGTGCACTGCAGCAATACTGAAATAGCAAAGACATGGAAGCAAAAAAAATGTCCATAAACAGATGAATGGACAGAGAAGAAGTGGTATATGGACAGAATGGAATAGTAGCCTCGGGGAAAAAATGAACAATGCCGTTTTCAGGACTACAGTAGAGCCTAGAAATAATCATATAAGGTTAAGTAAGTCAAAGGGGTATGACAATTATCCTATGATATCATTTATACATGTTATCCTAAGATTGCTACCAATGAACATATTTCAACAGAAAAAGACACTCACAGACTTATGAAATAAACTAATTGTTAGCCAAAATGAAAGGTGGGAGGATGGGTAAATTAGGACTATGGGGTTAACATACATATACTAATGTATGTTAAGTGTATAAAAACATATAACAGATAAACTGTATGAATTATATAATCACCAATACCTTTAAAATATACATTCTGTAATCACATACATGGTAACAGAATCCGAAGATGAACAGACATATGTAGGAATCATTGAGCAGTTTCTGTACAGCCAGACAATCAAAACACTCTAATCAAATTTACTCCGATAAGAAATAGAAATTACATTTAAAAAACAAACCTAAGTAAGGAGACATAAACTTCTGGGGGCTTGTCCCAGCACATTCCACTCTAATTTACAACCTCAGAACACTACCTCCAGGAAGATTCTGTTGCCCTAGTAACAAGAGATGAGAACCTAATAATGCTGCCGCCTTGTGGCTCTTTCTCACAACAGCAGCTTTAAACCCAGTGCTAATGGTTGCTTAATAGTCACATGGACTGCAGGGCTCTAAATGACACCTGCCCTGAAAAATGCCCTGGGGTAAGGAATAGGCAAGAATATTCAACACATGAGAAATTTTTCAAGAAATCAATAAGAGGAGGGAAGTTGTACTCACTCTTTAAAAAAAAAGGAAAAGAACAAAAAGGACATGTCTAAAGCTCAGTAGAATGAATTATTAGACACATGCAAATTCAAATGGAAAAAGGTTTCAGCTCACACCAATCGTTTCCATCAGCAAAATGTCTACAAACTATAAATGCTGAAGGGGTTTTAGAGAACTGTGTACCTTCTAGCTGCTGGTGGGATGTAAAGTGGTAACAGCACTAACGCAAACTGAATGGAGCTGCTTGAAAAGATAAAAATTGAGCTACCATATGATGCGGCAGGTCACCTTTTGGGCCTATAACCTAAGACCACCTGAATCGGAAAGACACAGGCAGGCAAATGAGCACTGCAGCAATATTGAAATAGCCAAGACATGGAAGCAGAAAAAAGGTTCATAAACAGATGAATGGACAAAGAAGAAGTGGTATACGTACCAAATAGAATAGTAGCCTCGGGAAAAAAATGAACAATGCCGTTTTCAGGACTACAGTTGAGCCTAGAAATAATCATATAACGTTAAGTAACTCAAAAGGGTACGACAAATATCCTATGAAAACATTTATACATGTTATCCTAAGATTGCTACCAATGAACATATTTCCACAGAAAAAGACACTCACAGACTTATCAAATAAACTAATGGTTAGCCAAAATGAAAGGTGGGAGGATGGGTAAATTAGGACTATGGGGTTAACATACATATACTAATGTATGTTAAGTGTATAAAAACATATAACAGATAAACTGTATGAATTATATAATCACCAATACCTTTAAAATATACATTTTGTAATCACATACATGGTAACAGGACCCGAAGATGAACAGACATATGTATGAATCATTGAGCAGATTCTGTACAGCCAGGCAATCAAAACACTCTAATCAAATTTACTCTGATAAGAAATAGAAATTAAATTTAAAAAACAAACATAAGTAAGGAGACATAAACTTCTGGGGGCTTGTCCCAGCACATTCCACTCTAATTTACAACCTCGGAACACGACCTCCAGGAAGACTCTGTTGCCGTAGTAACAAGAGTTGAGAACGTAATAATGCTGCGGCCTTGTGGCTGTTTCCCACAACAGCAGCTTTAAACCCAGTACTAATAGTTGCTTAATAGTCTCAAGGACTGCAGGGCTCTAAATGACACCTGCCCTGAAAAATGCCCTGGGGTAGGGAATAGGCAAGAAAATTCAACACATGAGAAATTTTTCAAAAAGTGAATATGAAGAGGGAAGTTGTACTCACACTTTAACAAAAAAAGGAAAAGAAGAAAAAGGATATGCCTAAAGATCAGTATAAGGAATTATTCGCCACATGCGTATCCAACCTCCATAAAGGTTTCAGCTCACAACAGTCAAATGGCCATCAGCAAAAGTCTACAAACTATAAATGCTGAAGGTGTTTTAGAGAAATGTGTACCTTCTATCTGCTGCTGGGATGTAAAGTGGTAACAGCACTAACGCAAACTGAATGGAGCCGCTTGAAAAGGTAGAAATTGAGCTACCATATGATGCGGCAGGGCACCTCTCGGGCTTATAACCTAAGACCACCAGAATCGGAAAGACACAGGCAGTCAAATGTGCACTGCAGCAATACTGAAATAGCCAAGACATGGAAGCAAAAAAAGGTCCATAAACAGATGAATGGACAGAGAAGAAGTGGTATATGGACAGAATGGAATAGTAGCCTCGGGAAAAAAATGAACAATGCCGTTTTCAGGACTACAGTGGAGCCTAGAAATAATAATATAAGGTTAAGTAAGTCAAAAGGGTATGACAAATATCCTATGATATCATTTGTACATGTTATCCTAAGATTGCTACCAATGAACATATTTCCACAGAAAAAGACACTCACAGACTTATGAAATAAACTAATGGTTAGCCAAAATGAAAGGGGGGAGGATGGGTAAATTAGGACTATGGGATTAACATAAATATACTAATGTATGTTACATGCATATAAACATATAACAGATAAACTATATGAATTATATAATCACCAATACCTTTAAAATATACATTCTGTATTCACATACATGGTAACAGAATCCGAAGATGAACAGACATATGTAGGAATCATTGAGCAGATTCTGTACAGCCAGACAATCAAAAAACTCTAATCAAATTTACTCCAAAAAGAAATAGAATTAAATTTAAAAAACAAACATAAGTAAGGAGACATACACTTCTGGGGGCTCGTCCCAGCACATTCCACTCTAATTTACAACCACGGAACACTACCTCCAGGAAGATTCTGTTGCCCTAGTAACAAGAGATGAGAACGTAATAATGCTGCCGCCTTGTGGCTGTTTCCCACAACAGCAGCATTAAACCCAGTGCTAATGGTTGCTTAATAGTCACAAGGACTGCAGGGCTCTAAATGACACCTGCCCTGAAAAATGCCCTGGGGTAGGGAATAGGCAAGAAAATTCAACACATGAGAAATTTTTCAAGAAGTCAATAAGAGGAGGGAAGTTGTACTCACTCTTTAAAAAAAAAGGAAAAGAAAAAAAAGGACATGCCTAAAGCTCAGTATAAGGAATTATTAGACACATGCAAATTCAAATTCAACAAGGTTTCAGCTCACACCAGTCATTTCCATCAGCAAAATGTCTATAAACTATAAATGCTGAAGGGGTTTTAGAGAACTGTGTACCTTCTAGCTGCTGGTGGGATGTAAAGTGGTAACAGCACTAACGCAAACTGAATGGAGCTGCTTGAAAAGGTAAAAATTGAGCTACCATATGATGCAGCAGGGCACCTCATGGGCTTATAACCTAAGACTACCAGAATCGGAAAGACACAGGCAGTCAAATGTGCACTGCAGCAATACTGAAATAGCAAAGACATGGAAGCAAAAAAAATGTCCATAAACAGATGAATGGACAGAGAAGAAGTGGTATATGGACAGAATGGAATAGTAGCCTCGGGGAAAAAATGAACAATGCCGTTTTCAGGACTACAGTAGAGCCTAGAAATAATCATATAAGGTTAAGTAAGTCAAAGGGGTATGACAATTATCCTATGATATCATTTATACATGTTATCCTAAGATTGCTACCAATGAACATATTTCAACAGAAAAAGACACTCACAGACTTATGAAATAAACTAATTGTTAGCCAAAATGAAAGGTGGGAGGATGGGTAAATTAGGACTATGGGGTTAACATACATATACTAATGTATGTTAAGTGTATAAAAACATATAACAGATAAACTGTATGAATTATATAATCACCAATACCTTTAAAATATACATTCTGTAATCACATACATGGTAACAGAATCCGAAGATGAACAGACATATGTAGGAATCATTGAGCAGTTTCTGTACAGCCAGACAATCAAAACACTCTAATCAAATTTACTCCGATAAGAAATAGAAATTACATTTAAAAAACAAACCTAAGTAAGGAGACATAAACTTCTGGGGGCTTGTCCCAGCACATTCCACTCTAATTTACAACCTCAGAACACTACCTCCAGGAAGATTCTGTTGCCCTAGTAACAAGAGATGAGAACCTAATAATGCTGCCGCCTTGTGGCTCTTTCTCACAACAGCAGCTTTAAACCCAGTGCTAATGGTTGCTTAATAGTCACATGGACTGCAGGGCTCTAAATGACACCTGCCCTGAAAAATGCCCTGGGGTAAGGAATAGGCAAGAATATTCAACACATGAGAAATTTTTCAAGAAATCAATAAGAGGAGGGAAGTTGTACTCACTCTTTAAAAAAAAAGGAAAAGAACAAAAAGGACATGTCTAAAGCTCAGTAGAATGAATTATTAGACACATGCAAATTCAAATGGAAAAAGGTTTCAGCTCACACCAATCGTTTCCATCAGCAAAATGTCTACAAACTATAAATGCTGAAGGGGTTTTAGAGAACTGTGTACCTTCTAGCTGCTGGTGGGATGTAAAGTGGTAACAGCACTAACGCAAACTGAATGGAGCTGCTTGAAAAGATAAAAATTGAGCTACCATATGATGCGGCAGGTCACCTTTTGGGCCTATAACCTAAGACCACCTGAATCGGAAAGACACAGGCAGGCAAATGAGCACTGCAGCAATATTGAAATAGCCAAGACATGGAAGCAGAAAAAAGGTTCATAAACAGATGAATGGACAAAGAAGAAGTGGTATACGTACCAAATAGAATAGTAGCCTCGGGAAAAAAATGAACAATGCCGTTTTCAGGACTACAGTTGAGCCTAGAAATAATCATATAACGTTAAGTAACTCAAAAGGGTACGACAAATATCCTATGATAACATTTATACATGTTATCCTAAGATAGCTACCAATGAACATATTTCCACAGAAAAAGACACTCACAGACTTATCAAATAAACTAATGGTTAGCCAAAATGAAAGGTGGGAGGATGGGTTAACTAGGACTATGGGGTTAACATACATATACTAATGTATGTTAAGTGTATAAAAACATATAACAGATAAACTGTATGAATTATATAATCACCAATACCTTTAAAATATACATTTTGTAATCACATACATGGTAACAGGACCCGAGGATGAACAGACATATGTATGAATCATTGAGCAGATTCTGTACAGCCAGGCAATCAAAACACTAAAATCAAATTTACTCCGATAAGAAATAGAAATTAAATTTAAAAAACAAACATAAGTAAGGAGACATAAACTTCTGGAGGCTTGTCCCAGCACATTCCACTCTAATTTACAACCTCGGAACACTACCTCCAGGAAGACTCTGTTGCCATAGTAACAAGAGTTGAGAACGTAATAATGCTGCCGCCTTGTGGCTGTTTCCCACAACAGCAGCTTTAAACCCAGTGCTAATGGTTGCTTAATAGTCAAAACGACTGCAGGGGTCTAAATGACACCTGCCCTCAAAAAATGCCCTGGGGTAGGGAATACGCAAGAAAATTCAACACATGAGAAATTTTTCAAAAAGTGAATATGAAGAGGGCAGTTGTACTCACACTTTAACAAAAAAAGGAAAAGAAGAAAAAGGATATGCCTAAAGATCAGTATAAGGAATTATTCGCCACATGCGTATCCAACCTCCAAAAAGGTTTCAGCTCACACCAGTCAAATGGCCATCAGCAAAAAGTCTACAAACTATAAATGCTGAAGGGGTTTTAGAGAAATGTATACCTTCTATCTGCTGCTGGGATGAAAAGTGGTAACAGCACTAATGCAAACTGAATGGAGCTGCTTGAAAAGGTAAAAATTGAGCTACCATATGATGCGGCAGGGCACCTCTTGGGCTTATAACCTAAGACTACCAGAATCGGAAAGACACAGGCAGTCAAATGTGCACTGCAGCAATATGGAAATAGCAAAGACATGGAAGCAAAAAAAATGTCCATAAACAGATGAATGGACAAAGAAGAAGTGGTATACGTACCAAATAGAATAGTAGCCTCGGGAAAAAAATGAACAATGCCGTTTTCAGGACTACAGTTGAGCCTAGAAATAATCATATAAGGTTAAGTAACTCAAAAGGGTACGACAAATATCCTATGATAACATTTATACATGTTATCCTAAGATAGCTACCAATGAACGTATTTCCACAGAAAAAGACACTCACAGACTTATGAAATAAACTAATGGTTAGACAAAATGAAAGGTGGGAGGATGGGTAAACTAGGACTATGGGGTTAACATACATATACTAATGTATGTTAAGTGTATAAAAACATATAACAGATAAACTGTATGAATTATATAATCACCAATACCTTTAAAATATACATTCTGTAATCACATACATGGGAACAGAATCCGAAGATGAACAGACATATGTAGGAATCATTGAGCAGTTTCTGTACAGCCAGACAATCAAAACACTCTAATCAAATTTACTCCGATAAGAAATAGAAATTAAATTTAAAAAACAAACCTAAGTAAGGAGACATAAACTTCTGGGGGCTTGTCCCAGCACATTCCACTCTAATTTACAACCTCGGAACACTACCTCCAGGAAGATTCTGTTGCCCTAGTAACAAGAGATGAGAACGTAATAATGCTGCCGCCTTGTGGCTCTTTCCCACAACAGCAGCTTTAAACCCAGTGCTAATGGTTGCTTAATAATCACATGGACTGCAGGGCTCTAAATGACACCTGCCCTGAAAAATGCCCTGGGGTAAGGAATAGGCAAGAATATTCAACACATGAGAAATTTTTCAAGAAATCAATAAGAGGAGGGAAGTTGTACTCACTCTTTAAAAAAAAAGGAAAAGAAAAAAAAGGACATGCCTAAACCTCAGTAGAATGAATTATTAGACACATGCAAATTCAAATGGAAAAAGGTTTCAGCTCACACCAATCGTTTCCATCAGCAAAATGTCTACAAACTATAAATGCTGAAGGGGTTTTAGAGAACTGTGTACCTTCTAGCTGCTGGTGGGATGTAAAGTGGTAACAGCACTAACACAAACTGAATGGAGCTGCTTGAAAAGATAAAAATAGAGCTACCATATGATGCGGCAGGTCACCTTTTGGGCCTATAACCTAAGACCACCTGAATCGGAAAGACACAGGCAGGCAAATGAGCACTGCAGCAATATTGAAATAGCCAAGACATGGAAGCAGAAAAAAGGTTCATAAACAGATGAATGGACAAAGAAGAAGTGGTATACGTACCAAACAGAATAGTAGCCTCGGGAAAAAAATGAACAATGCCGTTTTCAGGACTACAGTTGAGCCTAGAAATAATCATATAACGTTAAGTAACTCAAAAGGGTACGACAAATATCCTATGATAACATTTATACATGTTATCCTAAGATAGCTACCAATGAACATATTTCCACAGAAAAAGACACTCACAGACTTATCAAATAAACTAATGGTTAGCCAAAATGAAAGGGGGGAGGATGGGTTAACTAGGACTATGGGGTTAACATACATATACTAATGTATGTTAAGTGTATAAAAACATATAACAGATAAACTGTATGAATTATATAATCACCAATACCTTTAAAATATACATTTTGTAATCACATACATGGTAACAGGACCCGAGGATGAACAGACATATGTATGAATCATTGAGCAGATTCTGTACAGCCAGGCAATCAAAACACTAAAATCAAATTTACTCCGACAAGAAATAGAAATTAAATTTAAAAAACAAACATAAGTAAGGAGACATAAACTTCTGGAGGCTTGTCCCAGCACATTCCACTCTAATTTACAACCTCGGAACACTACCTCCAGGAAGACTCTGTTGCCATAGTAACAAGAGTTGAGAACATAATAATGCTGCCGCCTTGTGGCTGTTTCCCACAACAGCAGCTTTAAACCCAGTGCTAATGGTTGCTTAATAGTCAAAACGACTGCAGGGGTCTAAATGACACCTGCCCTCAAAAAATACCCTGGGGTAGGGAATAGGCAAGAAAATTCAACACATGAGAAATTTTTCAAGAAGTCAATAAGAGGAGGGAAGTTGTACTCACTCTTTAAAAAAAAGGAAAAGAAAAAAAAGGACATGCCTAAAGCTCAGTATAAGGAATTATTAGACACATGCAAATTCAAATTCAAAAAGGTTTCAGCTCACACCAGTCATTTCCATCAGCAAAATGTCTATAAACTATAAATGCTGAAGGGGTTTTAGAGAACTGTGTACCTTCTAGCTGCTGGTGGGATGTAAAGTGGTAACAGCACTAACGCAAACTGAATGGAGCTTCTTGACAAGGTAAAAATTGAGCTACCATATGATGCAGCAGGTCACCCTTTGGGCCTATAACCTAAGACCACCTGAATCGGAAAGACACAGGCAGGCAAATGAGCACTGCAGCAATATTGAAATAGCCAAGACATGGAAGCAGAAAAAAGGTTCATAAACAGATGAATGGACAAAGAAGAAGTAGTATACGTACCAAATAGAATAGTAGCCTGGGGAAAAAAATGAACAACGCCGTTTTCAGGACTACAGTTGAGCCTAGAAATAATCATATAAGGTTAACTAACTCAAAAGGGTACGACAAATATCCTATGATAATATTTATACATGTTATCCTAAGATTGCTACCAATGAACATATTTCCACAGAAAAAGACACTCACAGACTTATGAAATAAACTAATGGTTAGCAAACTGAAAGGTGGGAGGATGGGTAAATTAGGACTATGGGGTTAACATACATATACTAATGTATGTTAAGTGTATAACAACATATAACAGATAAACTGTATGAATTATATAATCACCAATACCTTTAAAATATACATTTTGTAATCACATACATGGTAACAGGACCCGAAGATGAACAGACATATGTATGAATCATTGAGCAGATCCTGTACAGCCAGGCAATCAAAACACTCTAATCAAATTTACGCTGATAAGAAATAGAAATGAAATTTAAAAAACAAACATAAGTAAGGAGACATAAACTTCTGGGGGCTTGTCCCAGCACATTCCACTCTAATTTACAACCTCAGAACACTACCTCCAGGAAGATTCTGTTGCCCTAGTAACAAGAGTTGAGAACGTAATAATGCTGCCGCCTTGTGGCTGTTTCCCACAACAGCAGCTTTAAACCCAGTGCTAATGGTTGCTTAATAGTCACAACGACTGCAGGGGTCTAAATGACACCTGCCCTCAAAAAGTGCCCTTGGGTAGGGAATAGGCAAGAAAATTCAACACATGAGAAATTTTTCAAAAAGTGAATATGAAGAGGGAAGTTGTACTCACACTTTAACAAAAAAAGGAAAAGAAGAAAAAGGATATGCCTAAAGATCAGTATAAGGAATTATTCGCCACATGCGTATCCAACCTCCATAAAGGTTTCAGCTCACAACAGTCAAATGGCCATCAGCAAAAGTCTACAAACTATAAATGCTGAAGGTGTTTTAGAGAAATGTGTACCTTCTATCTGCTGCTGGGATGTAAAGTGGTAACAGCACTAACGCAAACTGAATGGAGCCGCTTGAAAAGGTAGAAATTGAGCTACCATATGATGCGGCAGGGCACCTCTCGGGCTTATAACCTAAGACCACCAGAATCGGAAAGACACAGGCAGTCAAATGTGCACTGCAGCAATACTGAAATAGCCAAGACATGGAAGCAAAAAAAGGTCCATAAACAGATGAATGGACAGAGAAGAAGTGGTATATGGACAGAATGGAATAGTAGCCTCGGGAAAAAAATGAACAATGCCGTTTTCAGGACTACAGTGGAGCCTAGAAATAATAATATAAGGTTAAGTAAGTCAAAAGGGTATGACAAATATCCTATGATATCATTTGTACATGTTATCCTAAGATTGCTACCAATGAACATATTTCCACAGAAAAAGACACTCACAGACTTATGAAATAAACTAATGGTTAGCCAAAATGAAAGGGGGGAGGATGGGTAAATTAGGACTATGGGATTAACATAAATATACTAATGTATGTTACATGCATATAAACATATAACAGATAAACTATATGAATTATATAATCACCAATACCTTTAAAATATACATTCTGTATTCACATACATGGTAACAGAATCCGAAGATGAACAGACATATGTAGGAATCATTGAGCAGATTCTGTACAGCCAGACAATCAAAAAACTCTAATCAAATTTACTCCAAAAAGAAATAGAATTAAATTTAAAAAACAAACATAAGTAAGGAGACATACACTTCTGGGGGCTCGTCCCAGCACATTCCACTCTAATTTACAACCACGGAACACTACCTCCAGGAAGATTCTGTTGCCCTAGTAACAAGAGATGAGAACGTAATAATGCTGCCGCCTTGTGGCTGTTTCCCACAACAGCAGCATTAAACCCAGTGCTAATGGTTGCTTAATAGTCACAAGGACTGCAGGGCTCTAAATGACACCTGCCCTGAAAAATGCCCTGGGGTAGGGAATAGGCAAGAAAATTCAACACATGAGAAATTTTTCAAGAAGTCAATAAGAGGAGGGAAGTTGTACTCACTCTTTAAAAAAAAAGGAAAAGAAAAAAAAGGACATGCCTAAAGCTCAGTATAAGGAATTATTAGACACATGCAAATTCAAATTCAACAAGGTTTCAGCTCACACCAGTCATTTCCATCAGCAAAATGTCTATAAACTATAAATGCTGAAGGGGTTTTAGAGAACTGTGTACCTTCTAGCTGCTGGTGGGATGTAAAGTGGTAACAGCACTAACGCAAACTGAATGGAGCTGCTTGAAAAGGTAAAAATTGAGCTACCATATGATGCAGCAGGGCACCTCATGGGCTTATAACCTAAGACTACCAGAATCGGAAAGACACAGGCAGTCAAATGTGCACTGCAGCAATACTGAAATAGCAAAGACATGGAAGCAAAAAAAATGTCCATAAACAGATGAATGGACAGAGAAGAAGTGGTATATGGACAGAATGGAATAGTAGCCTCGGGGAAAAAATGAACAATGCCGTTTTCAGGACTACAGTAGAGCCTAGAAATAATCATATAAGGTTAAGTAAGTCAAAGGGGTATGACAATTATCCTATGATATCATTTATACATGTTATCCTAAGATTGCTACCAATGAACATATTTCAACAGAAAAAGACACTCACAGACTTATGAAATAAACTAATTGTTAGCCAAAATGAAAGGTGGGAGGATGGGTAAATTAGGACTATGGGGTTAACATACATATACTAATGTATGTTAAGTGTATAAAAACATATAACAGATAAACTGTATGAATTATATAATCACCAATACCTTTAAAATATACATTCTGTAATCACATACATGGTAACAGAATCCGAAGATGAACAGACATATGTAGGAATCATTGAGCAGTTTCTGTACAGCCAGACAATCAAAACACTCTAATCAAATTTACTCCGATAAGAAATAGAAATTACATTTAAAAAACAAACCTAAGTAAGGAGACATAAACTTCTGGGGGCTTGTCCCAGCACATTCCACTCTAATTTACAACCTCAGAACACTACCTCCAGGAAGATTCTGTTGCCCTAGTAACAAGAGATGAGAACCTAATAATGCTGCCGCCTTGTGGCTCTTTCTCACAACAGCAGCTTTAAACCCAGTGCTAATGGTTGCTTAATAGTCACATGGACTGCAGGGCTCTAAATGACACCTGCCCTGAAAAATGCCCTGGGGTAAGGAATAGGCAAGAATATTCAACACATGAGAAATTTTTCAAGAAATCAATAAGAGGAGGGAAGTTGTACTCACTCTTTAAAAAAAAAGGAAAAGAACAAAAAGGACATGTCTAAAGCTCAGTAGAATGAATTATTAGACACATGCAAATTCAAATGGAAAAAGGTTTCAGCTCACACCAATCGTTTCCATCAGCAAAATGTCTACAAACTATAAATGCTGAAGGGGTTTTAGAGAACTGTGTACCTTCTAGCTGCTGGTGGGATGTAAAGTGGTAACAGCACTAACGCACACTGAATGGAGCTGCTTGAAAAGATAAAAATTGAGCTACCATATGATGCGGCAGGTCACCTTTTGGGCCTATAACCTAAGACCACCTGAATCGGAAAGACACAGGCAGGCAAATGAGCACTGCAGCAATATTGAAATAGCCAAGACATGGAAGCAGAAAAAAGGTTCATAAACAGATGAATGGACAAAGAAGAAGTGGTATACGTACCAAATAGAATAGTAGCCTCGGGAAAAAAATGAACAATGCCGTTTTCAGGACTACAGTTGAGCCTAGAAATAATCATATAACGTTAAGTAACTCAAAAGGGTACGACAAATATCCTATGAAAACATTTATACATGTTATCCTAAGATTGCTACCAATGAACATATTTCCACAGAAAAAGACACTCACAGACTTATCAAATAAACTAATGGTTAGCCAAAATGAAAGGTGGGAGGATGGGTAAATTAGGACTATGGGGTTAACATACATATACTAATGTATGTTAAGTGTATAAAAACATATAACAGATAAACTGTATGAATTATATAATCACCAATACCTTTAAAATATACATTTTGTAATCACATACATGGTAACAGGACCCGAAGATGAACAGACATATGTATGAATCATTGAGCAGATTCTGTACAGCCAGGCAATCAAAACACTCTAATCAAATTTACTCTGATAAGAAATAGAAATTAAATTTAAAAAACAAACATAAGTAAGGAGACATAAACTTCTGGGGGCTTGTCCCAGCACATTCCACTCTAATTTACAACCTCGGAACACGACCTCCAGGAAGACTCTGTTGCCGTAGTAACAAGAGTTGAGAACGTAATAATGCTGCGGCCTTGTGGCTGTTTCCCACAACAGCAGCTTTAAACCCAGTACTAATAGTTGCTTAATAGTCTCAAGGACTGCAGGGCTCTAAATGACACCTGCCCTGAAAAATGCCCTGGGGTAGGGAATAGGCAAGAAAATTCAACACATGAGAAATTTTTCAAAAAGTGAATATGAAGAGGGAAGTTGTACTCACACTTTAACAAAAAAAGGAAAAGAAGAAAAAGGATATGCCTAAAGATCAGTATAAGGAATTATTCGCCACATGCGTATCCAACCTCCATAAAGGTTTCAGCTCACAACAGTCAAATGGCCATCAGCAAAAGTCTACAAACTATAAATGCTGAAGGTGTTTTAGAGAAATGTGTACCTTCTATCTGCTGCTGGGATGTAAAGTGGTAACAGCACTAACGCAAACTGAATGGAGCCGCTTGAAAAGGTAGAAATTGAGCTACCATATGATGCGGCAGGGCACCTCTCGGGCTTATAACCTAAGACCACCAGAATCGGAAAGACACAGGCAGTCAAATGTGCACTGCAGCAATACTGAAATAGCCAAGACATGGAAGCAAAAAAAGGTCCATAAACAGATGAATGGACAGAGAAGAAGTGGTATATGGACAGAATGGAATAGTAGCCTCGGGAAAAAAATGAACAATGCCGTTTTCAGGACTACAGTGGAGCCTAGAAATAATAATATAAGGTTAAGTAAGTCAAAAGGGTATGACAAATATCCTATGATATCATTTGTACATGTTATCCTAAGATTGCTACCAATGAACATATTTCCACAGAAAAAGACACTCACAGACTTATGAAATAAACTAATGGTTAGCCAAAATGAAAGGGGGGAGGATGGGTAAATTAGGACTATGGGATTAACATAAATATACTAATGTATGTTACATGCATATAAACATATAACAGATAAACTATATGAATTATATAATCACCAATACCTTTAAAATATACATTCTGTATTCACATACATGGTAACAGAATCCGAAGATGAACAGACATATGTAGGAATCATTGAGCAGATTCTGTACAGCCAGACAATCAAAAAACTCTAATCAAATTTACTCCAAAAAGAAATAGAATTAAATTTAAAAAACAAACATAAGTAAGGAGACATACACTTCTGGGGGCTCGTCCCAGCACATTCCACTCTAATTTACAACCACGGAACACTACCTCCAGGAAGATTCTGTTGCCCTAGTAACAAGAGATGAGAACGTAATAATGCTGCCGCCTTGTGGCTGTTTCCCACAACAGCAGCATTAAACCCAGTGCTAATGGTTGCTTAATAGTCACAAGGACTGCAGGGCTCTAAATGACACCTGCCCTGAAAAATGCCCTGGGGTAGGGAATAGGCAAGAAAATTCAACACATGAGAAATTTTTCAAGAAGTCAATAAGAGGAGGGAAGTTGTACTCACTCTTTAAAAAAAAAGGAAAAGAAAAAAAAGGACATGCCTAAAGCTCAGTATAAGGAATTATTAGACACATGCAAATTCAAATTCAACAAGGTTTCAGCTCACACCAGTCATTTCCATCAGCAAAATGTCTATAAACTATAAATGCTGAAGGGGTTTTAGAGAACTGTGTACCTTCTAGCTGCTGGTGGGATGTAAAGTGGTAACAGCACTAACGCAAACTGAATGGAGCTGCTTGAAAAGGTAAAAATTGAGCTACCATATGATGCAGCAGGGCACCTCATGGGCTTATAACCTAAGACTACCAGAATCGGAAAGACACAGGCAGTCAAATGTGCACTGCAGCAATACTGAAATAGCAAAGACATGGAAGCAAAAAAAATGTCCATAAACAGATGAATGGACAGAGAAGAAGTGGTATATGGACAGAATGGAATAGTAGCCTCGGGGAAAAAATGAACAATGCCGTTTTCAGGACTACAGTAGAGCCTAGAAATAATCATATAAGGTTAAGTAAGTCAAAGGGGTATGACAATTATCCTATGATATCATTTATACATGTTATCCTAAGATTGCTACCAATGAACATATTTCAACAGAAAAAGACACTCACAGACTTATGAAATAAACTAATTGTTAGCCAAAATGAAAGGTGGGAGGATGGGTAAATTAGGACTATGGGGTTAACATACATATACTAATGTATGTTAAGTGTATAAAAACATATAACAGATAAACTGTATGAATTATATAATCACCAATACCTTTAAAATATACATTCTGTAATCACATACATGGTAACAGAATCCGAAGATGAACAGACATATGTAGGAATCATTGAGCAGTTTCTGTACAGCCAGACAATCAAAACACTCTAATCAAATTTACTCCGATAAGAAATAGAAATTACATTTAAAAAACAAACCTAAGTAAGGAGACATAAACTTCTGGGGGCTTGTCCCAGCACATTCCACTCTAATTTACAACCTCAGAACACTACCTCCAGGAAGATTCTGTTGCCCTAGTAACAAGAGATGAGAACCTAATAATGCTGCCGCCTTGTGGCTCTTTCTCACAACAGCAGCTTTAAACCCAGTGCTAATGGTTGCTTAATAGTCACATGGACTGCAGGGCTCTAAATGACACCTGCCCTGAAAAATGCCCTGGGGTAAGGAATAGGCAAGAATATTCAACACATGAGAAATTTTTCAAGAAATCAATAAGAGGAGGGAAGTTGTACTCACTCTTTAAAAAAAAAGGAAAAGAACAAAAAGGACATGTCTAAAGCTCAGTAGAATGAATTATTAGACACATGCAAATTCAAATGGAAAAAGGTTTCAGCTCACACCAATCGTTTCCATCAGCAAAATGTCTACAAACTATAAATGCTGAAGGGGTTTTAGAGAACTGTGTACCTTCTAGCTGCTGGTGGGATGTAAAGTGGTAACAGCACTAACGCAAACTGAATGGAGCTGCTTGAAAAGATAAAAATTGAGCTACCATATGATGCGGCAGGTCACCTTTTGGGCCTATAACCTAAGACCACCTGAATCGGAAAGACACAGGCAGGCAAATGAGCACTGCAGCAATATTGAAATAGCCAAGACATGGAAGCAGAAAAAAGGTTCATAAACAGATGAATGGACAAAGAAGAAGTGGTATACGTACCAAATAGAATAGTAGCCTCGGGAAAAAAATGAACAATGCCGTTTTCAGGACTACAGTTGAGCCTAGAAATAATCATATAACGTTAAGTAACTCAAAAGGGTACGACAAATATCCTATGAAAACATTTATACATGTTATCCTAAGATTGCTACCAATGAACATATTTCCACAGAAAAAGACACTCACAGACTTATCAAATAAACTAATGGTTAGCCAAAATGAAAGGTGGGAGGATGGGTAAATTAGGACTATGGGGTTAACATACATATACTAATGTATGTTAAGTGTATAAAAACATATAACAGATAAACTGTATGAATTATATAATCACCAATACCTTTAAAATATACATTTTGTAATCACATACATGGTAACAGGACCCGAAGATGAACAGACATATGTATGAATCATTGAGCAGATTCTGTACAGCCAGGCAATCAAAACACTCTAATCAAATTTACTCTGATAAGAAATAGAAATTAAATTTAAAAAACAAACATAAGTAAGGAGACATAAACTTCTGGGGGCTTGTCCCAGCACATTCCACTCTAATTTACAACCTCGGAACACGACCTCCAGGAAGACTCTGTTGCCGTAGTAACAAGAGTTGAGAACGTAATAATGCTGCGGCCTTGTGGCTGTTTCCCACAACAGCAGCTTTAAACCCAGTACTAATAGTTGCTTAATAGTCTCAAGGACTGCAGGGCTCTAAATGACACCTGCCCTGAAAAATGCCCTGGGGTAGGGAATAGGCAAGAAAATTCAACACATGAGAAATTTTTCAAGAAGTCAATAAGAGGAGGGAAGTTGTACTCACTCTTTAAAAAAAAGGAAAAGAAAAAAAAGGACATGCCTAAAGCTCAGTATAAGGAATTATTAGACACATGCAAATTCAAATTCAAAAAGGTTTCAGCTCACACCAGTCATTTCCATCAGCAAAATGTCTATAAACTATAAATGCTGAAGGGGTTTTAGAGAACTGTGTACCTTCTAGCTGCTGGTGGGATGTAAAGTGGTAACAGCACTAACGCAAACTGAATGGAGCTTCTTGACAAGGTAAAAATTGAGCTACCATATGATGCAGCAGGTCACCCTTTGGGCCTATAACCTAAGACCACCTGAATCGGAAAGACACAGGCAGGCAAATGAGCACTGCAGCAATATTGAAATAGCCAAGACATGGAAGCAGAAAAAAGGTTCATAAACAGATGAATGGACAAAGAAGAAGTGGTATACGTACCAAATAGAATAGTAGCCTCGGGAAAAAAATGAACAATGCCGTTTTCAGGACTACAGTTGAGCCTAGAAATAATCATATAACGTTAAGTAACTCAAAAGGGTACGACAAATATCCTATGATAACATTTATACATGTTATCCTGAGATTGCTACCAATGAACATATTTCCACAGAAAAAGACACTCACAGACTTATCAAATAAACTAATGGTTAGCCAAAATGAAAGGTGGGAGGATGGGTTAACTAGGACTATGGGGTTAACATACATATACTAATGTATGTTAAGTGTATAAAAACATATAACAGATAAACTGTATGAATTATATAATCACCAATACCTTTAAAATATACATTTTGTAATCACATACATGGTAACAGGACCCGAGGATGAACAGACATATGTATGAATCATTGAGCAGATTCTGTACAGCCAGGCAATCAAAACACTAAAATCAAATTTACTCCGATAAGAAATAGAAATTAAATTTAAAAAACAAACATAAGTAAGGAGACATAAACTTCTGGAGGCTTGTCCCAGCACATTCCACTCTAATTTACAACCTCGGAACACTACCTCCAGGAAGACTCTGTTGCCATAGTAACAAGAGTTGAGAACTTAATAATGCTGCCGCCTTGTGGCTGTTTCCCACAACAGCAGCTTTAAACCCAGTGCTAATGGTTGCTTAATAGTCAAAACGACTGCAGGGGTCTAAATGACACCTGCCCTCAAAAAATGCCCTGGGGTAGGGAATACGCAAGAAAATTCAACACATGAGAAATTTTTCAAAAAGTGAATATGAAGAGGGCAGTTGTACTCACACTTTAACAAAAAAAGGAAAAGAAGAAAAAGGATATGCCTAAAGATCAGTATAAGGAATTATTCGCCACATGCGTATCCAACCTCCAAAAAGGTTTCAGCTCACACCAGTCAAATGGCCATCAGCAAAAAGTCTACAAACTATAAATGCTGAAGGGGTTTTAGAGAAATGTATACCTTCTATCTGCTGCTGGGATGAAAAGTGGTAACAGCACTAATGCAAACTGAATGGAGCTGCTTGAAAAGGTAAAAATTGAGCTACCATATGATGCGGCAGGGCACCTCTTGGGCTTATAACCTAAGACTACCAGAATCGGAAAGACACAGGCAGTCAAATGTGCACTGCAGCAATATGGAAATAGCAAAGACATGGAAGCAAAAAAAATGTCCATAAACAGATGAATGGACAAAGAAGAAGTGGTATACGTACCAAATAGAATAGTAGCCTCGGGAAAAAAATGAACAATGCCGTTTTCAGGAATACAGTTGAGCCTAGAAATAATCATATAAGGTTAAGTAACTCAAAAGGGTACGACAAATATCCTATGATAACATTTATACATGTTATCCTAAGATAGCTACCAATGAACATATTTCCACAGAAAAAGACACTCACAGACTTATGAAATAAACTAATGGTTAGACAAAATGAAAGGTGGGAGGATGGGTAAACTAGGACTATGGGGTTAACATACATATACTAATGTATGTTAAGTGTATAAAAACATATAACAGATAAACTGTATGAATTATATAATCACCAATACCTTTAAAATATACATTCTGTAATCACATACATGGTAACAGAATCCGAAGATGAACAGACATATGTAGGAATCATTGAGCAGTTTCTGTACAGCCAGACAATCAAAACACTCTAATCAAATTTACTCCGATAAGAAATAGAAATTAAATTTAAAAAACAAACCTAAGTAAGGAGACATAAACTTCTGGGGGCTTGTCCCAGCACATTCCACTCTAATTTACAACCTCGGAACACTACCTCCAGGAAGATTCTGTTGCCCTAGTAACAAGAGATGAGAACGTAATAATGCTGCCGCCTTGTGGCTCTTTCCCACAACAGCAGCTTTAAACCCAGTGCTAATGGTTGCTTAATAATCACATGGACTGCAGGGCTCTAAATGACACCTGCCCTGAAAAATGCCCTGGGGTAGGGAATAGGCAAGAATATTCAACACATGAGAAATTTTTCAAGAAGTCAATAAGAGGAGGGAAGTTGTACTCACTCTTTAAAAAAAAAGGAAAAGAAAAAAAAGGACATGCCTAAAGCTCAGTAGAATGAATTATTAGACACATGCAAATTCAAATTCAAAAAGGTTTCAGCTCACACCAGTCGTTTCCATCAGCAAAATGTCTACAAACTATAAATGCTGAAGGGGTTTTAGAGAACTGTGTACCTTCTAGCTGCTGGTGGGATGTAAAGTGGTAACAGCACTAACGCAAACTGAATGGAGCTTCTTGACAAGGTAAAAATTGAGCTACCATATGATGCAGCAGGTCACCCTTTGGGCCTATAACCTAAGACCACCTGAATCGGAAAGACACAGGCAGGCAAATGAGCACTGCAGCAATATTGAAATAGCCAAGACATGGAAGCAGAAAAAAGGTTCATAAACAGATGAATGGACAAAGAAGAAGTAGTATACGTACCAAATAGAATAGTAGCCTGGGGAAAAAAATGAACAACGCCGTTTTCAGGACTACAGTTGAGCCTAGAAATAATCATATAAGGTTAACTAACTCAAAAGGGTACGACAAATATCCTATGATAATATTTATACATGTTATCCTAAGATTGCTACCAATGAACATATTTCCACAGAAAAAGACACTCACAGACTTATGAAATAAACTAATGGTTAGCAAAATGAAAGGTGGGAGGATGGGTAAATTAGGACTATGGGGTTAACATACATATACTAATGTATGTTAAGTGTATAACAACATATAACAGATAAACTGTATGAATTATATAATCTCCAATACCTTTAAAATATACATTTTGTAATCACATACATGGTAACAGGACCCTAAGATGAACAGACATATGTATGAATCATTGAGCAGATCCTGTACAGCCAGGCAATCAAAACACTCTAATCAAATTTACGCTGATAAGAAATAGAAATGAAATTTAAAAAACAAACATAAGTAAGGAGACATAAACTTCTGGGGGCTTGTCCCAGCACATTCCACTCTAATTTACAACCTCAGAACACTACCTCCAGGAAGATTCTGTTGCCCTAGTAACAAGAGTTGAGAACGTAATAATGCTGCCGCCTTGTGGCTGTTTCCCACAACAGCAGCTTTAAACCCAGTGCTAATGGTTGCTTAATAGTCACAACGACTGCAGGGGTCTAAATGACACCTGCCCTCAAAAAGTGCCCTTGGGTAGGGAATAGGCAAGAAAATTCAACACATGAGAAATTTTTCAAAAAGTGAATATGAAGAGGGAAGTTGTACTCACACTTTAACAAAAAAAGGAAAAGAAGAAAAAGGATATGCCTAAAGATCAGTATAAGGAATTATTCGCCACATGCGTATCCAACCTCCATAAAGGTTTCAGCTCACAACAGTCAAATGGCCATCAGCAAAAGTCTACAAACTATAAATGCTGAAGGTGTTTTAGAGAAATGTGTACCTTCTATCTGCTGCTGGGATGTAAAGTGGTAACAGCACTAACGCAAACTGAATGGAGCCGCTTGAAAAGGTAGAAATTGAGCTACCATATGATGCGGCAGGGCACCTCTCGGGCTTATAACCTAAGACCACCAGAATCGGAAAGACACAGGCAGTCAAATGTGCACTGCAGCAATACTGAAATAGCCAAGACATGGAAGCAAAAAAAGGTCCATAAACAGATGAATGGACAGAGAAGAAGTGGTATATGGACAGAATGGAATAGTAGCCTCGGGAAAAAAATGAACAATGCCGTTTTCAGGACTACAGTGGAGCCTAGAAATAAGAATATAAGGTTAAGTAAGTCAAAAGGGTATGACAAATATCCTATGATATCATTTGTACATGTTATCCTAAGATTGCTACCAATGAACATATTTCCACAGAAAAAGACACTCACAGACTTATGAAATAAACTAATGGTTAGCCAAAATGAAAGGGGGGAGGATGGGTAAATTAGGACTATGGGATTAACATAAATATACTAATGTATGTTACATGCATATAAACATATAACACATAAACTATATGAATTATATAATCACCAATACCTTTAAAATATACATTCTGTATTCACATACATGGTTACAGAATCCGAAGATGAACAGACATATGTAGGAATCATTGAGCAGATTCTGTACAGCCAGACAATCAAAACACTCTAATCAAATTTACTCAGATAAGAAATAGAAATTAAATTTAAAAAACAAACCTAAGTAAGGAGACATAAACTTCTGGGGGCTTGTCCCAGCACATTCCACTCTAATTTACAACCTCGGAACACTACCTCCAGGAAGATTCTGTTGCCCTAGTAACAAGAGATGAGAACGTAATAATGCTGCCGCCTTGTGGCTCTTTCCCACAACAGCAGCTTTATACCCAGTGCTAATGGTTGCTTAATAGTCACATGGACTGCAGGGCTCTAAATGACACCTGCCCTGAAAAATGCCCTGGGGTAGGGAATAGGCAATAATATTCAACACATGAGAAATTTTTCAAGAAGTCAATAAGAGGAGGGAAGTTGTACTCACTCTTTAAAAAAAAGGAAAAGAAAAAAAAGGACATGCCTAAAGCTCAGTAGAATGAATTTTTAGACACATGCAAATTCAAATTCAAAAAGGTTTCAGCTCACACCAGTCGTTTCCATCAGCAAAATGTCTACAAACTATAAATGCTGAAGGGGTTTCAGAGAACTGTGTACCTTCTAGCTGCTGGTGGGATGTAAAGTGGTAACAGCACTAACGCAAACTGAATGGAGCTGCTTGAAAAGGTAAAAATTGAGCTACCATATGATGCGGCAGGGCACCTCTTGGGCTTATAACCTAAGACTACCAGAATCGGAAAGACACAGGCAGGCAAATGAGCACTGCAGCAATATTGAAATAGCCAAGACATGGAAGCAGAAAAAAGGTTCATAAACAGATGAATGGACAAAGAAGAAGTGGTATACGTACCAAATAGAATAGTAGCCTCGGGAAAAAAATGAACAATGCCGTTTTCAGGACTACAGTTGAGCCTAGAAATAATCATATAACGTTAAGTAACTCAAAAGGGTACGACAAATATCCTATGATAACATTTATACATGTTATCCTAAGATTGCTACCAATGAACATATTTCCACAGAAAAAGACACTCACAGACTTATCAAATAAACTAATGGTTAGCCAAAATGAAAGGTGGGAGGATGGGTTAACTAGGACTATGGGGTTAACATACATATACTAATGTATGTTAAGTGTATAAAAACATATAACAGATAAACTGTATGAATTATATAATCACCAATACCTTTAAAATATACATTTTGTAATCACATACATGGTAACAGGACCCGAGGATGAACAGACATATGTATGAATCATTGAGCAGATTCTGTACAGCCAGGCAATCAAAACACTAAAATCAAATTTACTCTGATAAGAAATAGAAATTAAATTTAAAAAACAAACATAAGTAAGGAGACATAAACTTCTGGAGGCTTGTCCCAGCACATTCCACTCTAATTTACAACCTCGGAACACTACCTCCAGGAACACTCTGTTGCCATAGTAACAAGAGTTGAGAACATAATAATGCTGCTGCCTTGTGGCTGTTTCCCACAACAGCAGCTTTAAACCCAGTGCTAATGGTTGCTTAATAGTCACAACGACTGCAGGGGTCTAAATGACACCTGCCCTCAAAAAATGCCCTGGGGTAGGGAATACGCAAGAAAATTCAACACATGAGAAATTTTTCAAAAAGTGAATATGAAGAGGGAAGTTGTACTCACACTTTAACAAAAAAAGGAAAAGAAGAAAAAGGATATGCCTAAAGATCAGTATAAGGAATTATTCGCCACATGCGTATCCAACCTCCAAAAAGGTTTCAGCTCACACCAGTCAAATGGCCATCAGCAAAAAGTCTACAAACTATAAATGCTGAAGGGGTTTTAGAGAAATGTATACCTTCTATCTGCTGCTGGGATGTAAAGTGGTAACAGCAGTAACGCAAACTGAATGGAGCTGCTTGAAAAGGTAAAAATTGAGCTACCATATGATGCGGCAGGTCACCTTTTGGGCCTATAACCTAAGACCACCTGAATCAGAAAGACACAGGCAGGCAAATGAGCACTGCAGCAATATTGAAATAGCCAAGACATGGAAGCAGAAAAAAGGTTCATAAACAGATGAATGGACAAAGAAGAAGTGGTATACGTACCAAATAGAATAGTAGCCTCGGGAAAAAAATGAACAATGCCGTTTTCAGGACTACAGTTGAGCCTAGAAATAATCATATAAGCTTAAGTAACTCAAAAGGGTACGACAAATATCCTATGATAACATTTATACATGTTATCCTAAGATAGCTACCAATGAACATATTTCCACAGAAAAAGACACTCACAGACTTATGAAATAAACTAATGGTTAGACAAAATGAAAGGTGGGAGGATGGGTAAAATAGGGCTATGGGGTTAACATACATATACTAATGTATGTTAAGTGTATAAAAACATATAACAGATAAACTGTATGAATTATATAATCACCAATACCTTTAAAATATACATTCTGTAATCACATTCATGGTAACAGAATCCGAAGATGAACAGACATATGTAGGAATCATTGAGCAGTTTCTGTACAGCCAGACAATCAAAACACTCTAATCAAATTTACTACGATAAGAAATAGAAATTAAATTTAAAAAACAAACCTAAGTAAGGAGACATAAACTTCTGGGGGCTTGTCCCAGCACATTCCACTCTAATTTACAACCTCGGAACACTACCTCCAGGAAGATTCTGTTGCCCTAGTAACAAGAGATGAGAACGTAATAATGCTGCCGCCTTGTGGCTCTTTCCCACAACAGCAGCTTTAAACCCAGTGCTAATGGTTGCTTAATAGTCACATGGACTGCAGGGCTCTAAATGACACCTGCCCTGAAAAATGCCCTGGGGTAGGGAATAGGCAATAATATTCAACACATGAGAAATTTTTTAAGAAGTCAATAAGAGGAGGGAAGTTGTACTCACTCTTTAAATAAAAAGGAAAAGAAAAAAAAGGACATGCCTAAAGCTCAGTAGAATGAATTATTAGACACATGCAAATTGAAATTCAAAAAGGTTTCAGCTCACACCAGTCGTTTCCATCAGCAAAATGTCTACAAACTATAAATGCTGAAGGGGTTTTAGAGAACTGTGTACCTTCTAGCTGCTGGTGGGATGTAAAGTGGTAACAGCACTAACGCAAACTGAATGGAGCTGCTTGAAAAGATAAAAATTGAGCTACCATATGATGCGGCAGGTCACCTTTTGGGCCTATAACCTAAGACCACCTGAATCGGAAAGACACAGGCAGGCAAATGAGCACTGCAGCAATATTGAAATAGCCAAGACATGGAAGCAGAAAAAAGGTTCATAAACAGATGAATGGACAAAGAAGAAGTGGTATACGTACCAAATAGAATAGTAGCCTCGGGAAAAAAATGAACAATGCCGTTTTCAGGACTACAGTTGAGCCTAGAAATAATCATATAACGTTAAGTAACTCAAAAGGGTACGACAAAATCCTATGAAAACATTTATACATGTTATCCTAAGATTGCTACCAATGAACATATTTCCACAGAAAAAGACACTCACAGACTTATGAAATAAACTAATGGTTAGCCAAAATGAAAGGGGGGAGGATGGGTAAATTAGGACTATGGGGTTAACATACATATACTAATGTATGTTAAGTGTATAAAAACATATAACAGATAAACTGTATGAATTATATAATCACCAATACCTTTAAAATATACATTTTGTAATCACATACATGGTAACAGGACCCGAAGATGAACAGACATATGTATGAATCATTGAGCAGATTCTGTACAGCCAGGCAATCAAAACACGCTAATCAAATTTACTCTGATAAGAAATAGAAATTAAATTTAAAAAACAAACATAAGTAAGGAGACATAAACTTCTGGGGGCTTGTCCCAGCACATTCCACTCTAATTTACAACCTCGGAACACTACCTCCAGGAAGACTCTGTTGCCGTAGTAACAAGAATTGAGAACGTAATAATGCTGCGGCCTTGTGGCTGTTTCCCACAACAGCAGCTTTAAACCCAGTACTAATAGTTGCTTAATAGTCACAAGGACTGCAGGGCTCTAAATGACACCTGCCCTGAAAAATGCCCTGGGGTAGGGAATAGGCAAGAAAATTCAACACATGAGAAATTTTTCAAGAAGTCAATAAGAGGAGGGAAGTTGTACTCACTCTTTAAAAAAAAAGGAAAAGAAAAAAAAGGACATGCCTAAAGCTCAGTATAAGGAATTATTAGACACATGCAAATTCAAATTCAACAAGGTTTCAGCTCACACCAGTCATTTCCATCAGCAAAATCTCTATAAACTATAAATGCTGAAGGGGTTTTAGAGAACTGTGTACCTTCTAGCTGCTGGTGGGATGTAAAGTGGTAACAGCACTAAGGCAAACTGAATGGAGCTGCTTGAAAAGGTAAAAATTGAGCTACCATATGATGCAGCAGGTCACCCTTTGGGCCTATAACCTAAGACCACCTGAATCGGAAAGACACAGGCAGGCAAATGAGCACTGCAGCAATATTGAAATAGCCAAGACATGGAAGCAGAAAAAAGGTTCATAAACAGATGAATGGACAAAGAAGAAGTAGTATACGTACCAAATAGAATAGTAGCCTGGGGAAAAAAATGAACAACGCCGTTTTCAGGACTACAGTTGAGCCTAGAAATAATCATATATGGTTAACTAACTCAAAAGGGTACGACAAAGATCCTATGATAACATTTATACATGTTATCCTAAGATTGCTACCAATGAACATATTTCCACAGAAAAAGACACTCACAGACTTATGAAATAAACTAATGGTTAGCAAAATGAAAGGTGGGAGGATGGGTAAATTAGGACTATGGGGTTAACATACATATACTAATGTATGTTAAGTGTATAAAAACATATAACAGATAAACTGTATGAATTATATAATCACCAATACCTTTAAAATATACATTTTGTAATCACATACATGGTAACAGGACCCGAAGATGAACAGACATATGTATGAATCATTGAGCAGATCCTGTACAGCCAGGCAATCAAAACACTCTAATCAAATTTACGCTGATAAGAAATAGAAATGAAATTTAAAAAACAAACATAAGTAAGGAGACATAAACTTCTGGGGGCTTGTCCCAGCACATTCCACTCTAATTTACAACCTCAGAACACTACCTCCAGGAAGATTCTGTTGCCCTAGTAACAAGAGTTGAGAACGTAATAATGCTGCCGCCTTGTGGCTGTTTCCCACAACAGCAGCTTTAAACCCAGTGCTAATGGTTGCTTAATAGTCACAACGACTGCAGGGGTCTAAATGACACCTGCCCTCAAAAAGTGCCCTTGGGTAGGGAATAGGCAAGAAAATTCAACACATGAGAAATTTTTCAAAAAGTGAATATGAAGAGGGCAGTTGTACTCACACTTTAACAAAAAAAGGAAAAGAAGAAAAAGGATATGCCTAAAGATCAGTATAAGGAATTATTCGCCACATGCGTATCCAACCTCCATAAAGGTTTCAGCTCACAACGGTCAAATGGCCATCAGCAAAAAGTCTACAAACTATAAATGCTGAAGGGGTTTTAGAGAAATGTGTACCTTCTATGTGCTGCTGGGATGTAAAGTGGTAACAGCACTAACGCAAACTGAATGGAGCCGCTTGAAAAGGTAGAAATTGAGCTACCATATGATGCGGCAGGGCACCTCTCGGGCTTATAACCTAAGACCACCAGAATCGGAAAGACACAGGCAGTCAAATGTGCACTGCAGCAATACTGAAATAGCCAAGACATGGAAGCAAAAAAAGGTCCATAAACAGATGAATGGACAGAGAAGAAGTGGTATATGGACAGAATGGAATAGTAGCCTCGGGGAAAAAATGAACAATGCCGTTTTCAGGACTACAGTAGAGCCTAGAAATAATAATATAAGGTTAAGTAAGTCAAAAGGGTATGACAAATATCCTATGATATCATTTATACATGTTATCCTAAGATTGCTACCAATGAACATATTTCCACAGAAAAAGACACTCACAGACTTATGAAATAAACTAATGGTTAGCCAAAATGAAAGGGGGGAGGATGGGTAAATTAGGACTATGGGATTAACATAAATATACTAATGTATGTTACATGCATATAAACATATAACAGATAAACTATATGAATTATATAATCACCAATACCTTTAAAATATACATTCTGTATTCACATACATGGTAACAGAATCCGAAGATGAACAGACATATGTAGGAATCATTGAGCAGATTCTGTACAGCCAGACAATCAAAAGACTCTAATCAAATTTACTCCAAAAAGAAATAGAATTAAATTTAAAAAACAAACATAAGTAAGGAGACATAAACTTCTGGGGGCTCGTCCCAGCACATTCCACTCTAATTTACAACCACGGAACACTACCTCCAGGAAGATTCTGTTGCCCTAGTAACAAGAGATGAGAACGTAATAATGCTGCTGCCTTGTGGCTGTTTCCCACAACAGCAGCATTAAACCCAGTGCTAATGGTTGCTTAATAGTCACAAGGACTGCAGGGCTCTAAATGACACCTGCCCTGAAAAATGCCCTGGGGTAGGGAAAAGGCAAGAAAATTCAACACATGAGAAATTTTTCAAGAAGTCAATAAGAGGAGGGAAGTTGTACTCACTCTTTAAAAAAAAGGAAAAGAAAAAAAGGGACATGCCTAAAGCTCAGTATAAGGAATTATTAGACACATGCAAATTCAAATTCAACAAGGTTTCAGCTCACACCAGTCATTTCCATCAGCAAAATGTCTATAAACTATAAATGCTGAAGGGGTTTTAGAGAAGTGTGTACCTTCTAGCTGCTGGTGGGATGTAAAGTGGTAACAGCACTAACGCAAACTGAATGGAGCTTCTTGAAAAGGTAAAAATTGAGCTACCATATGATGCAGCAGGTCACCCTTTGGGCCTATAACCTAAGACCACCTGAATCGGAAAGACACAGGCAGGCAAATGAGCACTGCAGCAATATTGAAATAGCCAAGACATGGAAGCAGAAAAAAGGTTCATAAACAGATGAATGGACAAAGAAGAAGTAGTATACGTACCAAATAGAATAGTAGCCTGGGGAAAAAAATGAACAACGCTGTTTTCAGGACTACAGTTGAGCCTAGAAATAATCATATAAGGTTAAGTAACTCAAAAGGGTACGACAAAGATCCTATGATAATATTTATACATGTTATCCTAAGATTGCTACCAATGAACATATTTCCACAGAAAAAGACACTCACAGACTTATGAAATAAACTAATGGTTAGCAAAATGAAAGGTGGGAGGATGGGTAAATTAGGACTATGGGGTTAACATACATATACTAATGTATGTTAAGTGTATAAAAACATATAACAGATAAACTGTATGAATTATATAATCACCAATACCTTTAAAATATACATTTTGTAATCACATACATGGTAACAGGACCCGAAGATGAACAGACATATGTATGAATCATTGAGCAGATCCTGTACAGCCAGGCAATCAAAACACTCTAATCAAATTTACGCTGATAAGAAATAGAAATGAAATTTAAAAAACAAACATAAGTAAGGAGACATAAACTTCTGGGGGCTTGTCCCAGCACATTCCACTCTAATTTACAACCTCAGAACACTACCTCCAGGAAGATTCTGTTGCCCTAGTAACAAGATTTGAGAACGTAATAATGCTGCCGCCTTGTGGCTGTTTCCCACAACAGCAGCTTTAAACCCAGTGCTAATGGTTGCTTAATAGTCACAACGACGGCAGGGGTCTAAATGACACCTGCCCTCAAAAAGTGCCCTTGGGTAGGGAATAGGCAAGAAAATTCAACACATGAGAAATTTTTCAAAAAGTGAATATGAAGAGGGAAGTTGTACTCACACTTTAACAAAAAAAGGAAAAGAAGAAAAAGGATATGCCTAAAGATCAGTATAAGGAATTATTCGCCACATGCGTATCCAACCTCCATAAAGGTTTCAGCTCACAACAGTCAAATGGCCATCAGCAAAAAGTCTACAAACTATAAATGCTGAAGGGGTTTTAGAGAAATGTCTACCTTCTATCTGCTGCTGGGATGTAAAGTGGTAACAGCACTAACGCAAACTGAATGGAGCCGCTTGAAAAGGTAGAAATTGAGCTACCATATGATGCGGCAGGGCACCTCTCGGGCTTATAACCTAAGACCACCAGAATCGGAAAGACACAGGCAGTCAAATGTGCACTGCACCAATACTGAAATAGCCAAGACATGGAAGCAGAAAAAAGGTTCATAAACAGATGAATGGACAAAGAAGAAGTGGTATACGTACCAAATAGAATAGTAGCCTCGGGAAAAAAATGAACAATGCCGTTTTCAGGACTACAGTTGAGCCTAGAAATAATCATATAAGGTTAAGTAACTCAAAAGGGTACGACAAATATCCTATGATAACATTTATACATGTTATCCTAAGATAGCTACCAATGAACATATTTCCACAGAAAAAGACACTCACAGACTTATGAAATAAACTAATGGTTAGCCAAAATGAAAGGTGGGAGGATGGGTTAACTAGGACTATGGGGTTAACATACATATACTAATGTATGTTAAGTGTATAAAAACATATAACAGATAAACTGTATGAATTATATAATCACCAATACCTTTAAAATATACATTTTGTAATCACATACATGGTAACAGGACCCGAGGATGAACAGACATATGTATGAATCATTGAGCAGATTCTGTACAGCCAGGCAATCAAAACACTAAAATCAAATTTACTCCGATAAGAAATAGAAATTAAATTTAAAAAACAAACATAAGTAAGGAGACATAAACTTCTGGAGGCTTGTCCCAGCACATTCCACTCTAATTTACAACCTCGGAACACTACCTCCAGGAAGACTCTGTTGCCCTAGTAACAAGAGTTGAGAACGTAATAATGCTGCCGCCTTGTGGCTGTTTCCCACAACAGCAGCTTTAAACCCAGTGCTAATGGTTGCTTCATAGTCAAAACGACTGCAGGGGTCTAAATGACACCTGCCCTCAAAAAATGCCCTGGGGTAGGGAATACGCAAGAAAATTCAACACATGAGAAATTTTTCAAAAAGTGAATATGAAGAGGGAAGTTGTACTCACACTTTAACAAAAAAAGGAAAAGAAGAAAAAGGATATGCCTAAAGATCAGTATAAGGAATTATTCGCCACATGCGTATCCAACCTCCAAAAAGGTTTCAGCTCACACCAGTCATTTCCATCAGCAAAATGTCTATAAACTATAAATGCTGAAGGGGTTTTAGAGAAATGTATACCTTCTAGCTGCTGGTGGGATGTAAAGTGGTAACAGCACTAACGCAAACTGAATGGAGCTGCTTGAAAAGGTAAAAATTGAGCTACCATATGATGCAGCAGGGCACCTCTTGGGCTTATAACCTAAGACTACCAGAATCGGAAAGACACGGGCAGTCAAATGTGCACTGCAGCAATATGGAAATAGCAAAGACATGGAAGCAAAAAAAATGTCCATAAACAGATGAATGGACAGAGAAGAAGTGGTATATGGACAGAATGGAATAGTAGCCTCGGGGAAAAAATGATCAATGCCGTTTTCAGGACTACAGTTGAGCCTAGAAATAATCATATAAGGTTAAGTAAGTCAAAAGGGTATGACAATTATCCTATGATATCATTTATACATGTTATCCTAAGATTGCTACCAATGAACATATTTCCACAGAAAAAGACACTCACAGACTTATGAAATAAACTAATTGTTAGCCAAAATGAAAGGTGGGAGGACGGGTAAATTAGGACTATGGGGTTAACATACATATACTAATGTATGTTAAGTGTATAAAAACATATAACAGATAAACTGTATGAATTATATAATCACCAATACCTTTAAAATATACATTCTGTAATCACATACATGGTAACAGAATCCGAAGATGAACAGACATATGTAGGAATCATTGAGCAGTTTCTGTACAGCCAGACAATCAAAACACTCTAATCAAATTTACTCCGATAAGAAATAGAAATTAAATTTAAAAAACAAACCTAAGCAAGGAGACATAAACTTCTGGGGGCTTGTCCCAGCACATTCCACTCTAATTTACAACCTCGGAACACTACCTCCAGGAAGATTCTGTTGCCCTAGTAACAAGAGATGAGAACGTAATAATGCTGCCGCCTTGTGGCTCTTTCCCACAACAGCAGATTTAAACACAGTGCTAATGGTTGCTTAATAGTCACATGGACTGCAGGGCTCTAAATGACACCTGCCCTGAAAAATGCCCTGGGGTAAGGAATAGGCAAGAATATTCAACACATGAGAAATTTTTCAAGAAATCAATAAGAGGAGGGAAGTTGTACTCACTCTTTAAAAAAGAAGGAAAAGAAAAAAAAGGACATGCCTAAAGCTCAGTAGAATGAATTATTAGACACATGCAAATTCAAATGGAAAAAGATTTCAGCTCACACCAATCGTTTCCATCAGCAAAATGTCTACAAACTATAAATGCTGAAGGGGTTTTAGAGAACTGTGTACCTTCTAGCTGCTGGTGGGATGTAAAGTGGTAACAGCACTAACACAAACTGAATGGAGCTGCATGAAAAGATAAAAATTGAGCTACCATATGATGCGGCAGGTCACCTTTTGGGCCTATAACCTAAGACCACCTGAATCGGAAAGACATAGGCAGGCAAATGAGCACTGCAGCAATAATGAAATAGCCAAGACATGGAAGCAGAAAAAAGGTTCATAAACAGATGAATGGACAAAGAAGAAGTGGTATACGTACCAAATAGAATAGTAGCCTCGGGAAAAAAATGAACAATGCCGTTTTCAGGACTACAGTTGAGCCTAGAAATAATCATATAACGTTAAGTAACTCAAAAGGGTACGACAAATATCCTATGATAACATTTATACATGTTATCCTAAGATTGCTACCAATGAACATATTTCCACAGAAAAAGACACTCACAGACTTATCAAATAAACTAATGGTTAGCCAAAATGAAAGGTGGGAGGATGGGTTAACTAGGACTATGGGGTTAACATACATATACTAATGTATGTTAAGTGTATAAAAACATATAACAGATAAACTGTATGAATTATATAATCACCAATACCTTTAAAATATACATTTTGTAATCACATACATGGTAACAGGACCCGAGGATGAACAGACATATGTATGAATCATTGAGCAGATTCTGTACAGCCAGGCAATCAAAACACTAAAATCAAATTTACTCCGATAAGAAATAGAAATTAAATTTAAAAAACAAACCTAAGTAAGGAGACATAAACTTCTGGAGGCTTGTCCCAGCACATTCCACTCTAATTTACAATCTCGGAACACTACCTCCAGGAAGACTCTGTTGCCATAGTAACAAGAGTTGAGAACGTAATAATGCTGCGGCCTTGTGGCTGTTTCCCACAACAGCAGCTTTAAACCCAGTACTAATAGTTGCTTAATAGTCACAAGGACTGCAGGGCTCTAAATGACACCTGCCCTTTAAAATGCCCTGGGGTAGGGAATAGGCAAGAAAATTCAACACATGAGAAATTTTTCAAGAAGTCAATAAGAGGAGGGAAGTTGTACTCACTCTTTAAAAAAAAGGAAAAGAAAAAAAACGACATGCCTAAAGCTCAGTATAAGGAATTATTAGACACATGCAAATTCAAATTCAAAAAGGTTTCAGCTCACACCAGTCATTTCCATCAGCAAAATGTCTATAAACTATAAATGCTGAAGGGGTTTTAGAGAACTGTGTACCTTCTAGCTGCTGGTGGGATGTAAAGTGGTAACAGCACTAACGCAAACTGAATGGAGCTTCTTGAAAAGGTAAAAATTGAGCTACCATATGATGCAGCAGGTCACCCTTTGGGCCTATAACCTAAGACCACCTGAATCGGAAAGACACAGGCAGGCAAATGAGCACTGCAGCAATATTGAAATAGCCAAGACATGGAAGCAGAAAAAAGGTTCATAAACAGATGAATGGACAAAGAAGAAGTAGTATACGTACCAAATAGAATAGTAGCCTGGGGAAAAAAATGAACAACGCCGTTTTCAGGACTACAGTTGAGCCTAGAAATAATCATATAAGGTTAAGTAACTCAAAAGGGTACGACAAATATCCTATGATAACATTTATACATGTTATCCTAAGATTGCTACCAATGAACATATTTCCACAGAAAAAGACACTCACAGACTTATGAAATAAACTAATGGTTAGCAAAATGAAAGGTGGGAGGATGGGTAAATTAGGACTATGGGGTTAACATACATATACTAATGTATGTTAAGTGTATAACAACATATAACAGATAAACTGTATGAATTATATAATCTCCAATACCTTTAAAATATACATTTTGTAATCACATACATGGTAACAGGACCCTAAGATGAACAGACATATGTATGAATCATTGAGCAGATCCTGTACAGCCAGGCAATCAAAACACTCTAATCAAATTTACGCTGATAAGAAATAGAAATGAAATTTAAAAAACAAACATAAGTAAGGAGACATAAACTTCTGGGGGCTTGTCCCAGCACATTCCACTCTAATTTACAACCTCAGAACACTACCTCCAGGAAGATTCTGTTGCCCTAGTAACAAGAGTTGAGAACGTAATAATGCTGCCGCCTTCTGGCTGTTTCCCACAACAGCAGCTTTAAACCCAGTGCTAATGGTTGCTTAATAGTCACAACGACTGCAGGGGTCTAAATGACACCTGCCCTCAAAAAGTGCCCTTGGGTAGGGAATAGGCAAGAAAATTCAACACATGAGAAATTTTTCAAAAAGTGAATATGAAGAGGGAAGTTGTACTCACACTTTAACAAAAAAAGGAAAAGAAGAAAAAGGATATGCCTAAAGATCAGTATAAGGAATTATTCGCCACATGCGTATCCAACCTCCATAAAGGTTTCAGCTCACAACAGTCAAATGGCCATCAGCAAAAGTCTACAAACTATAAATGCTGAAGGTGTTTTAGAGAAATGTGTACCTTCTATCTGCTGCTGGGATGTAAAGTGGTAACAGCACTAACGCAAACTGAATGGAGCCGCTTGAAAAGGTAGAAATTGAGCTACCATATGATGCGGCAGGGCACCTCTCGGGCTTATAACCTAAGACCACCAGAATCGGAAGGACACAGGCAGTCAAATGTGCACTGCAGCAATACTGAAATAGCCAAGACATGGAAGCAAAAAAAGGTCCATAAACAGATGAATGGACAGAGAAGAAGTGGTATATGGACAGAATGGAATAGTAGCCTCGGGAAAAAAATGAACAATGCCGTTTTCAGGACTACAGTAGAGCCTAGAAATAATAATATAAGGTTAAGTAAGTCAAATGACAAATATCCTATGATATCATTTATACATGTTATCCTAAGATTGCTACCAATGAACATATTTCCACAGAAAAAGACACTCACAGACTTATGGAATAAACTAATGGTTAGCCAAAATGAAAGGGGGGAGGATGGGTAAATTAGGACTATGGGATTAACATAAATATACTAATGTATGTTACATGCATATAAACATATAACAGATAAACTATATGAATTATATAATCACCAATACCTTTAAAATATACATTCTGTATTCACATACATGGTAACAGAATCCGAAGATGAACAGACATATGTAGGAATCATTGAGCAGATTCTGTACAGCCAGACAATCAAAAAACTCTAATCAAATTTACTCCAAAAAGAAATAGAATTAAATTTAAAAAACAAACATAAGTAAGGAGACATAAACTTCTGGGGGCTCGTCCCAGCACATTCCACTCTAATTTACAACCACGGAACACTACCTCCAGGAAGATTCTGTTGCCCTAGTAACAAGAGATGAGAACGTAATAATGCTGCCGCCTTGTGGCTGTTTCCCACAACAGCAGCATTAAACCCAGTGCTAATGGTTGCTTAATAGTCACAAGGACTGCAGGGCTCTAAATGACACCTGCCCTGAAAAATGCCCTGGGGTAGGGAATAGGCAAGAAAATTCAACACATGAGAAATTTTTCAAGAAGTCAATAAGAGGAGGGAAGTTGTACTCACTCTTTAAAAAAAAAGGAAAAGAAAAAAAAGGACATGCCTAAAGCTCAGTATAAGGAATTATTAGACACATGCAAATTCAAATTCAACAAGGTTTCAGCTCACACCAGTCATTTCCATCAGCAAAATGTCTATAAACTATAAATGCTGAAGGGGTTTTAGAGAACTGTGTACCTTCTAGCTGCTGGTGGGATGTAAAGTGGTAACAGCACTAACGCAAACTGAATGGAGCTTCTTGACAAGGTAAAAATTGAGCTACCATATGATGCAGCAGGTCACCCTTTGGGCCTATAACCTAAGACCACCTGAATCGGAAAGACACAGGCAGGCAAATGAGCACTGCAGCAATATTGAAATAGCCAAGACATGGAAGCAGAAAAAAGGTTCATAAACAGATGAATGGACAAAGAAGAAGTAGTATACGTACCAAATAGAATAGTAGCCTGGGGAAAAAAATGAACAACGCCGTTTTCAGGACTACAGTTGAGCCTAGAAATAATCATATAAGGTTAAGTAACTCAAAAGGGTACGACAAATATCCTATGATAACATTTATACATGTTATCCTAAGATTGCTACCAATGAACATATTTCCACAGAAAAAGACACTCACAGACTTATGAAATAAACTAATGGTTAGCAAAATGAAAGGTGGGAGGATGGGTAAATTAGGACTATGGGGTTAACATACATATACTAATGTATGTTAAGTGTATAACAACATATAACAGATAAACTGTATGAATTATATAATCTCCAATACCTTTAAAATATACATTTTGTAATCACATACATGGTAACAGGACCCTAAGATGAACAGACATATGTATGAATCATTGAGCAGATCCTGTACAGCCAGGCAATCAAAACACTCTAATCAAATTTACGCTGATAAGAAATAGAAATGAAATTTAAAAAACAAACATAAGTAAGGAGACATAAACTTCTGGGGGCTTGTCCCAGCACATTCCACTCTAATTTACAACCTCAGAACACTACCTCCAGGAAGATTCTGTTGCCCTAGTAACAAGAGTTGAGAACGTAATAATGCTGCCGCCTTGTGGCTGTTTCCCACAACAGCAGCATTAAACCCAGTGCTAATGGTTGCTTAATAGTCACAAGGACTGCAGGGATCTAAATGACACCTGGCCTGAAAAATGCCCTGGGGTAGGGAATAGGCAAGAAAATTCAACACATGAGAAATTTTTCAAGAAGTCAATAAGAGGAGGGAAGTTGTACTCATTCTTTAAAAAAAAAGGAAAAGAAAAAAAAGGACATGCCTAAAGCTCAGTATAAGGAATTATTAGACACATGCAAATTCAATTTCAAAAAGGTTTCAGCTCACACCAGTCATTTCCATCAGCAAAATGTCTACAAACTATAAATGCTGAAGGGGTTTTAGAGAACTGTGTACCTTCTAGCTGCTGGTGGGATGTAAAGTGGTAACAGCACTAACGCAAACTGAATGGAGTTTCTTGAAAAGGTAAAAATTGAGCTACCATATGATGCGGCAGGTCACCTTTTGGGCCTATAACCTAAGACCACCTGAATCGGAAAGACACAGGCAGGCAAATGAGCACTGAAGCAATATTGAAATAGCCAAGACATGGAAGCAGAAAAAGGGTTCATAAACAGATGAATGGACAAAGAAGAAGTGGTATACGTACCAAAGAGCATAGTAGCCTCGGGAAAAAAATGAACAATGCCGTTTTCAGGACTACAGTTGAGCCTAGAAATAATCATATAAGGTTCAGTAAGTCAAAAGGGTATGACAAATATCCTATGATATCATTTATACATGTTATCCTAAGATTGCTACCAATGAACATATTTCCACAGAAAAAGACACTCACAGACTTATGAAATAAACTAATGGTTAGACAAAATGAAAGGTGGGAGGATGGGTAAACTAGGACTATGGGGTTAACATACATATACTAATGTATGTTAAGTGTATAAAAACATATAACAGATAAACTGTATGAATTATATAATCACCAATACCTTTAAAATATACATTCTGTAATCACATACATGGTAACAGAATCCGAAGATGAACAGACATATGTAGGAATCATTGAGCAGTTTCTGTACAGCCAGACAATCAAAACACTCTAATCAAATTTACTCCGATAAGAAATAGAAATTAAATTTAAAAAACAAACCTAAGTAAGGAGACATAAACTTCTGGGGGCTTGTCCCAGCACATTCCACTCTAATTTACAACCTCGGAACACTACCTCCAGGAAGATTCTGTTGCCCTAGTAACAAGAGATGACAACGTAATAATGCTGCCGCCTTGTGGCTCTTTCCCACAACAGCAGCTTTAAACCCAGTGCTAATGGTTGCTTAATAGTCACATGGACTGCAGGGCTCTAAATGACACCTTCCCTGAAAAATGCCCTGGGGTAGGGAATAGGCAAGAAAATTCAACACATGAGAAATTTTTCAAGAAGTCAATAAGAGGAGGGAAGTTGTACTCACTCTTTAAAAAAAAGGAAAAGAAAAAAAAGGACATGCCTAAATCTCAGTATAAGGAATTATTAGACACATGCAAATTCAAATTCAACAAGGTTTCAGCTCACACCAGTCATTTCCATCAGCAAAATGTCTATAAACTATAAATGCTGAAGGGGTTTTAGAGAACTGTGTACCTTCTAGCTGCTGGTGGGATGTAAAGTGGTAACAGCACTAACGCAAACTGAATGGAGCTTCTTGACAAGGTAAAAATTGAGCTACCATATGATGCAGCAGGTCACCCTTTGGGCCTATAACCTAAGACCACCTGAATCGGAAAGACACAGGCAGGCAAATGAGCACTGCAGCAATATTGAAATAGCCAAGACATGGAAGCAGAAAAAAGGTTCATAAACAGATGAATGGACAAAGAAGAAGTAGTATACGTACCAAATAGAATAGTAGCCTGGGGAAAAAAATGAACAACGCCGTTTTCAGGACTACAGTTGAGCCTAGAAATAATCATATAAGGTTAAGTAACTCAAAAGGGTACGACAAATATCCTATGATAACATTTATACATGTTATCCTAAGATTGCTACCAATGAACATATTTCCACAGAAAAAGACACTCACAGACTTATGAAATAAACTAATGGTTAGCAAAATGAAAGGTGGGAGGATGGGTAAATTAGGACTATGGGGTTAACATACATATACTAATGTATGTTAAGTGTATAACAACATATAACAGATAAACTGTATGAATTATATAATCTCCAATACCTTTAAAATATACATTTTGTAATCACATACATGGTAACAGGACCCTAAGATGAACAGACATATGTATGAATCATTGAGCAGATCCTGTACAGCCAGGCAATCAAAACACTCTAATCAAATTTACGCTGATAAGAAATAGAAATGAAATTTAAAAAACAAACATAAGTAAGGAGACATAAACTTCTGGGGGCTTGTCCCAGCACATTCCACTCTAATTTACAACCTCAGAACACTACCTCCAGGAAGATTCTGTTGCCCTAGTAACAAGAGTTGAGAACGTAATAATGCTGCCGCCTTGTGGCTGTTTCCCACAACAGCAGCTTTAAACCCAGTGCTAATGGTTGCTTAATAGTCACAACGACTGCAGGGGTCTAAATGACACCTGCCCTCAAAAAGTGCCCTTGGGTAGGGAATAGGCAAGAAAATTCAACACATGAGAAATTTTTCAAAAAGTGAATATGAAGAGGGAAGTTGTACTCACACTTTAACAAAAAAAGGAAAAGAAGAAAAAGGATATGCCTAAAGATCAGTATAAGGAATTATTCGCCACATGCGTATCCAACCTCCATAAAGGTTTCAGCTCACAACAGTCAAATGGCCATCAGCAAAAGTCTACAAACTATAAATGCTGAAGGTGTTTTAGAGAAATGTGTACCTTCTATCTGCTGCTGGGATGTAAAGTGGTAACAGCACTAACGCAAACTGAATGGAGCCGCTTGAAAAGGTAGAAATTGAGCTACCATATGATGCGGCAGGGCACCTCTCGGGCTTATAACCTAAGACCACCAGAATCGGAAGGACACAGGCAGTCAAATGTGCACTGCAGCAATACTGAAATAGCCAAGACATGGAAGCAAAAAAAGGTCCATAAACAGATGAATGGACAGAGAAGAAGTGGTATATGGACAGAATGGAATAGTAGCCTCGGGAAAAAAATGAACAATGCCGTTTTCAGGACTACAGTAGAGCCTAGAAATAATAATATAAGGTTAAGTAAGTCAAAAGGGTATGACAAATATCCTATGATATCATTTATACATGTTATCCTAAGATTGCTACCAATGAACATATTTCCACAGAAAAAGACACTCACAGACTTATGAAATAAACTAATGGTTAGCCAAAATGAAAGGGGGGAGGATGGGTAAATTAGGACTATGGGATTAACATAAATATACTAATGTATGTTACATGCATATAAACATATAACAGATAAACTATATGAATTATATAATCACCAATACCTTTAAAATATACATTCTGTATTCACATACATGGTAACAGAATCCGAAGATGAACAGACATATGTAGGAATCATTGAGCAGATTCTGTACAGCCAGACAATCAAAAAACTCTAATCAAATTTACTCCAAAAAGAAATAGAATTAAATTTAAAAAACAAACATAAGTAAGGAGACATAAACTTCTGGGGGCTCGTCCCAGCACATTCCACTCTAATTTACAACCACGGAACACTACCTCCAGGAAGATTCTGTTGCCCTAGTAACAAGAGATGAGAACGTAATAATGCTGCCGCCTTGTGGCTGTTTCCCACAACAGCAGCATTAAACCCAGTGCTAATGGTTGCTTAATAGTCACAAGGACTGCAGGGCTCTAAATGACACCTGCCCTGAAAAATGCCCTGGGGTAGGGAATAGGCAAGAAAATTCAACACATGAGAAATTTTTCAAGAAGTCAATAAGAGGAGGGAAGTTGTACTCACTCTTTAAAAAAAAAGGAAAAGAAAAAAAAGGACATGCCTAAAGCTCAGTATAAGGAATTATTAGACACATGCAAATTCAAATTCAACAAGGTTTCAGCTCACACCACTCATTTCCATCAGCAAAATGTCTATAAACTATAAATGCTGAAGGGGTTTTAGAGAACTGTGTACCTTCTAGCTGCTGGTGGGATGTAAAGTGGTAACAGCACTAACGCAAACTGAATGGAGCTGCTTGAAAAGGTAAAAATTGAGCTACCATATGATGCAGCAGGTCACCCTTTGGGCCTATAACCTAAGACCACCTGAATCGGAAAGACACAGGCAGGCAAATGAGCACTGCAGCAATATTGAAATAGCCAAGACATGGAAGCAGAAAAAAGGTTCATAAACAGATGAATGGACAAAGAAGAAGTAGTATACGTACCAAATAGAATAGTAGCCTGGGGAAAAAAATGAACAACGCCGTTTTCAGGACTACAGTTGAGCCTAGAAATAATCATATAAGGTTAAGTAACTCAAAAGGGTACGACAAATATCCTATGATAACATTTATACATGTTATCCTAAGATTGCTACCAATGAACATATTTCCACAGAAAAAGACACTCACAGACTTATGAAATAAACTAATGGTTAGCAAAATGAAAGGTGGGAGGATGGGTAAATTAGGACTATGGGGTTAACATACATATACTAATGTATGTTAAGTGTATAACAACATATAACAGATAAACTGTATGAATTATATAATCTCCAATACCTTTAAAATATACATTTTGTAATCACATACATGGTAACAGGACCCTAAGATGAACAGACATATGTATGAATCATTGAGCAGATCCTGTACAGCCAGGCAATCAAAACACTCTAATCAAATTTACGCTGATAAGAAATAGAAATGAAATTTAAAAAACAAACATAAGTAAGGAGACATAAACTTCTGGGGGCTTGTCCCAGCACATTCCACTCTAATTTACAACCTCAGAACACTACCTCCAGGAAGATTCTGTTGCCCTAGTAACAAGAGTTGAGAACGTAATAATGCTGCCGCCTTGTGGCTGTTTCCCACAACAGCAGCTTTAAACCCAGTGCTAATGGTTGCTTAATAGTCACAACGACTGCAGGGGTCTAAATGACACCTGCCCTCAAAAAGTGCCCTTGGGTAGGGAATAGGCAAGAAAATTCAACACATGAGAAATTTTTCAAAAAGTGAATATGAAGAGGGAAGTTGTACTCACACTTTAACAAAAAAAGGAAAAGAAGAAAAAGGATATGCCTAAAGATCAGTATAAGGAATTATTCGCCACATGCGTATCCAACCTCCATAAAGGTTTCAGCTCACAACAGTCAAATGGCCATCAGCAAAAGTCTACAAACTATAAATGCTGAAGGTGTTTTAGAGAAATGTGTACCTTCTATCTGCTGCTGGGATGTAAAGTGGTAACAGCACTAACGCAAACTGAATGGAGCCGCTTGAAAAGGTAGAAATTGAGCTACCATATGATGCGGCAGGGCACCTCTCGGGCTTATAACCTAAGACCACCAGAATCGGAAGGACACAGGCAGTCAAATGTGCACTGCAGCAATACTGAAATAGCCAAGACATGGAAGCAAAAAAAGGTCCATAAACAGATGAATGGACAGAGAAGAAGTGGTATATGGACAGAATGGAATAGTAGCCTCGGGAAAAAAATGAACAATGCCGTTTTCAGGACTACAGTAGAGCCTAGAAATAATAATATAAGGTTAAGTAAGTCAAAAGGGTATGACAAATATCCTATGATATCATTTATACATGTTATCCTAAGATTGCTACCAATGAACATATTTCCACAGAAAAAGACACTCACAGACTTATGAAATAAACTAATGGTTAGCCAAAATGAAAGGGGGGAGGATGGGTAAATTAGGACTATGGGATTAACATAAATATACTAATGTATGTTACATGCATATAAACATATAACAGATAAACTATATGAATTATATAATCACCAATACCTTTAAAATATACATTCTGTATTCACATACATGGTAACAGAATCCGAAGATGAACAGACATATGTAGGAATCATTGAGCAGATTCTGTACAGCCAGACAATCAAAAAACTCTAATCAAATTTACTCCAAAAAGAAATAGAATTAAATTTAAAAAACAAACATAAGTAAGGAGACATAAACTTCTGGGGGCTCGTCCCAGCACATTCCACTCTAATTTACAACCACGGAACACTACCTCCAGGAAGATTCTGTTGCCCTAGTAACAAGAGATGAGAACGTAATAATGCTGCCGCCTTGTGGCTGTTTCCCACAACAGCAGCATTAAACCCAGTGCTAATGGTTGCTTAATAGTCACAAGGACTGCAGGGCTCTAAATGACACCTGCCCTGAAAAATGCCCTGGGGTAGGGAATAGGCAAGAAAATTCAACACATGAGAAATTTTTCAAGAAGTCAATAAGAGGAGGGAAGTTGTACTCACTCTTTAAAAAAAAAGGAAAAGAAAAAAAAGGACATGCCTAAAGCTCAGTATAAGGAATTATTAGACACATGCAAATTCAAATTCAACAAGGTTTCAGCTCACACCAGTCATTTCCATCAGCAAAATGTCTATAAACTATAAATGCTGAAGGGGTTTTAGAGAACTGTGTACCTTCTAGCTGCTGGTGGGATGTAAAGTGGTAACAGCACTAACGCAAACTGAATGGAGCTGCTTGACAAGGTAAAAATTGAGCTACCATATGATGCAGCAGGTCACCCTTTGGGCCTATAACCTAAGACCACCTGAATCGGAAAGACACAGGCAGGCAAATGAGCACTGCAGCAATATTGAAATAGCCAAGACATGGAAGCAGAAAAAAGGTTCATAAACAGATGAATGGACAAAGAAGAAGTAGTATACGTACCAAATAGAATAGTAGCCTGGGGAAAAAAATGAACAACGCCGTTTTCAGGACTACAGTTGAGCCTAGAAATAATCATATAAGGTTAAGTAACTCAAAAGGGTACGACAAATATCCTATGATAACATTTATACATGTTATCCTAAGATTGCTACCAATGAACATATTTCCACAGAAAAAGACACTCACAGACTTATGAAATAAACTAATGGTTAGCAAAATGAAAGGTGGGAGGATGGGTAAATTAGGACTATGGGGTTAACATACATATACTAATGTATGTTAAGTGTATAACAACATATAACAGATAAACTGTATGAATTATATAATCTCCAATACCTTTAAAATATACATTTTGTAATCACATACATGGTAACAGGACCCTAAGATGAACAGACATATGTATGAATCATTGAGCAGATCCTGTACAGCCAGGCAATCAAAACACTCTAATCAAATTTACGCTGATAAGAAATAGAAATGAAATTTAAAAAACAAACATAAGTAAGGAGACATAAACTTCTGGGGGCTTGTCCCAGCACATTCCACTCTAATTTACAACCTCAGAACACTACCTCCAGGAAGATTCTGTTGCCCTAGTAACAAGAGTTGAGAACGTAATAATGCTGCCGCCTTGTGGCTGTTTCCCACAACAGCAGCTTTAAACCCAGTGCTAATGGTTGCTTAATAGTCACAACGACTGCAGGGGTCTAAATGACACCTGCCCTCAAAAAGTGCCCTTGGGTAGGGAATAGGCAAGAAAATTCAACACATGAGAAATTTTTCAAAAAGTGAATATGAAGAGGGAAGTTGTACTCACACTTTAACAAAAAAAGGAAAAGAAGAAAAAGGATATGCCTAAAGATCAGTATAAGGAATTATTCGCCACATGCGTATCCAACCTCCATAAAGGTTTCAGCTCACAACAGTCAAATGGCCATCAGCAAAAGTCTACAAACTATAAATGCTGAAGGTGTTTTAGAGAAATGTGTACCTTCTATCTGCTGCTGGGATGTAAAGTGGTAACAGCACTAACGCAAACTGAATGGAGCCGCTTGAAAAGGTAGAAATTGAGCTACCATATGATGCGGCAGGGCACCTCTCGGGCTTATAACCTAAGACCACCAGAATCGGAAGGACACAGGCAGTCAAATGTGCACTGCAGCAATACTGAAATAGCCAAGACATGGAAGCAAAAAAAGGTCCATAAACAGATGAATGGACAGAGAAGAAGTGGTATATGGACAGAATGGAATAGTAGCCTCGGGAAAAAAATGAACAATGCCGTTTTCAGGACTACAGTAGAGCCTAGAAATAATAATATAAGGTTAAGTAAGTCAAAAGGGTATGACAAATATCCTATGATATCATTTATACATGTTATCCTAAGATTGCTACCAATGAACATATTTCCACAGAAAAAGACACTCACAGACTTATGAAATAAACTAATGGTTAGCCAAAATGAAAGGGGGGAGGATGGGTAAATTAGGACTATGGGATTAACATAAATATACTAATGTATGTTACATGCATATAAACATATAACAGATAAACTATATGAATTATATAATCACCAATACCTTTAAAATATACATTCTGTATTCACATACATGGTAACAGAATCCGAAGATGAACAGACATATGTAGGAATCATTGAGCAGATTCTGTACAGCCAGACAATCAAAAAACTCTAATCAAATTTACTCCAAAAAGAAATAGAATTAAATTTAAAAAACAAACATAAGTAAGGAGACATAAACTTCTGGGGGCTCGTCCCAGCACATTCCACTCTAATTTACAACCACGGAACACTACCTCCAGGAAGATTCTGTTGCCCTAGTAACAAGAGATGAGAACGTAATAATGCTGCCGCCTTGTGGCTGTTTCCCACAACAGCAGCATTAAACCCAGTGCTAATGGTTGCTTAATAGTCACAAGGACTGCAGGGCTCTAAATGACACCTGCCCTGAAAAATGCCCTGGGGTAGGGAATAGGCAAGAAAATTCAACACATGAGAAATTTTTCAAGAAGTCAATAAGAGGAGGGAAGTTGTACTCACTCTTTAAAAAAAAAGGAAAAGAAAAAAAAGGACATGCCTAAAGCTCAGTAGAATGAATTATTAGACACATGCAAATTCAAATTCAACAAGGTTTCAGCTCACACCAGTCATTTCCATCAGCAAAATGTCTATAAACTATAAATGCTGAAGGGGTTTTAGAGAACTGTGTACCTTCTAGCTGCTGGTGGGATGTAAAGTGGTAACAGCACTAACGCAAACTGAATGGAGCTTCTTGACAAGGTAAAAATTGAGCTACCATATGATGCAGCAGGTCACCCTTTGGGCCTATAACCTAAGACCACCTGAATCGGAAAGACACAGGCAGGCAAATGAGCACTGCAGCAATATTGAAATAGCCAAGACATGGAAGCAGAAAAAAGGTTCATAAACAGATGAATGGACAAAGAAGAAGTAGTATACGTACCAAATAGAATAGTAGCCTGGGGAAAAAAATGAACAACGCCGTTTTCAGGACTACAGTTGAGCCTAGAAATAATCATATAAGGTTAAGTAACTCAAAAGGGTACGACAAATATCCTATGATAACATTTATACATGTTATCCTAAGATTGCTACCAATGAACATATTTCCACAGAAAAAGACACTCACAGACTTATGAAATAAACTAATGGTTAGCAAAATGAAAGGTGGGAGGATGGGTAAATTAGGACTATGGGGTTAACATACATATACTAATGTATGTTAAGTGTATAACAACATATAACAGATAAACTGTATGAATTATATAATCTCCAATACCTTTAAAATATACATTTTGTAATCACATACATGGTAACAGGACCCTAAGATGAACAGACATATGTATGAATCATTGAGCAGATCCTGTACAGCCAGGCAATCAAAACACTCTAATCAAATTTACGCTGATAAGAAATAGAAATGAAATTTAAAAAACAAACATAAGTAAGGAGACATAAACTTCTGGGGGCTTGTCCCAGCACATTCCACTCTAATTTACAACCTCAGAACACTACCTCCAGGAAGATTCTGTTGCCCTAGTAACAAGAGTTGAGAACGTAATAATGCTGCCGCCTTGTGGCTGTTTCCCACAACAGCAGCATTAAACCCAGTGCTAATGGTTGCTTAATAGTCACAAGGACTGCAGGGATCTAAATGACACCTGGCCTGAAAAATGCCCTGGGGTAGGGAATAGGCAAGAAAATTCAACACATGAGAAATTTTTCAAGAAGTCAATAAGAGGAGGGAAGTTGTACTCATTCTTTAAAAAAAAAGGAAAAGAAAAAAAAGGACATGCCTAAAGCTCAGTATAAGGAATTATTAGACACATGCAAATTCAATTTCAAAAAGGTTTCAGCTCACACCAGTCATTTCCATCAGCAAAATGTCTACAAACTATAAATGCTGAAGGGGTTTTAGAGAACTGTGTACCTTCTAGCTGCTGGTGGGATGTAAAGTGGTAACAGCACTAACGCAAACTGAATGGAGTTTCTTGAAAAGGTAAAAATTGAGCTACCATATGATGCGGCAGGTCACCTTTTGGGCCTATAACCTAAGACCACCTGAATCGGAAAGACACAGGCAGGCAAATGAGCACTGAAGCAATATTGAAATAGCCAAGACATGGAAGCAGAAAAAGGGTTCATAAACAGATGAATGGACAAAGAAGAAGTGGTATACGTACCAAAGAGCATAGTAGCCTCGGGAAAAAAATGAACAATGCCGTTTTCAGGACTACAGTTGAGCCTAGAAATAATCATATAAGGTTCAGTAAGTCAAAAGGGTATGACAAATATCCTATGATATCATTTATACATGTTATCCTAAGATTGCTACCAATGAACATATTTCCACAGAAAAAGACACTCACAGACTTATGAAATAAACTAATGGTTAGACAAAATGAAAGGTGGGAGGATGGGTAAACTAGGACTATGGGGTTAACATACATATACTAATGTATGTTAAGTGTATAAAAACATATAACAGATAAACTGTATGAATTATATAATCACCAATACCTTTAAAATATACATTCTGTAATCACATACATGGTAACAGAATCCGAAGATGAACAGACATATGTAGGAATCATTGAGCAGTTTCTGTACAGCCAGACAATCAAAACACTCTAATCAAATTTACTCCGATAAGAAATAGAAATTAAATTTAAAAAACAAACCTAAGTAAGGAGACATAAACTTCTGGGGGCTTGTCCCAGCACATTCCACTCTAATTTACAACCTCGGAACACTACCTCCAGGAAGATTCTGTTGCCCTAGTAACAAGAGATGACAACGTAATAATGCTGCCGCCTTGTGGCTCTTTCCCACAACAGCAGCTTTAAACCCAGTGCTAATGGTTGCTTAATAGTCACATGGACTGCAGGGCTCTAAATGACACCTTCCCTGAAAAATGCCCTGGGGTAGGGAATAGGCAAGAAAATTCAACACATGAGAAATTTTTCAAGAAGTCAATAAGAGGAGGGAAGTTGTACTCACTCTTTAAAAAAAAGGAAAAGAAAAAAAAGGACATGCCTAAAGCTCAGTATAAGGAATTATTAGACACATGCAAATTCAAATTCAACAAGGTTTCAGCTCACACCAGTCATTTCCATCAGCAAAATGTCTATAAACTATAAATGCTGAAGGGGTTTTAGAGAACTGTGTACCTTCTAGCTGCTGGTGGGATGTAAAGTGGTAACAGCACTAACGCAAACTGAATGGAGCTTCTTGACAAGGTAAAAATTGAGCTACCATATGATGCAGCAGGTCACCCTTTGGGCCTATAACCTAAGACCACCTGAATCGGAAAGACACAGGCAGGCAAATGAGCACTGCAGCAATATTGAAATAGCCAAGACATGGAAGCAGAAAAAAGGTTCATAAACAGATGAATGGACAAAGAAGAAGTGGTATACGTACCAAACAGAATAGTAGCCTCGGGAAAAAAATGAACAATGCCGTTTTCAGGACTACAGTTGAGCCTAGAAATAATCATATAACGTTAAGTAACTCAAAAGGGTACGACAAATATCCTATGATAACATTTATACATGTTATCCTAAGATAGCTACCAATGAACATATTTCCACAGAAAAAGACACTCACAGACTTATCAAATAAACTAATGGTTAGCCAAAATGAAAGGTGGGAGGATGGGTTAACTAGGACTATGGGGTTAACATACATATACTAATGTATGTTAAGTGTATAAAAACATATAACAGATAAACTGTATGAATTATATAATCACCAATACCTTTAAAATATACATTTTGTAATCACATACATGGTAACAGGACCCGAGGATGAACAGACATATGTATGAATCATTGAGCAGATTCTGTACAGCCAGGCAATCAAAACACTAAAATCAAATTTACTCCGATAAGAAATAGAAATTAAATTTAAAAAACAAACATAAGTAAGGAGACATAAACTTCTGGAGGCTTGTCCCAGCACATTCCACTCTAATTTACAACCTCGGAACACTACCTCCAGGAAGACTCTGTTGCCATAGTAACAAGAGTTGAGAACATAATAATGCTGCCGCCTTGTGGCTGTTTCCCACAACAGCAGCTTTAAACCCAGTGCTAATGGTTGCTTAATAGTCAAAACGACTGCAGGGGTCTAAATGACACCTGCCCTCAAAAAATACCCTGGGGTAGGGAATAGGCAAGAAAATTCAACACATGAGAAATTTTTCAAGAAATCAATAAGAGGAGGGAAGTTGTACTCACTCTTTAAAAAAAAGGAAAAGAAAAAAAAGGACATGCCTAAAGCTCAGTATAAGGAATTATTAGACACATGCAAATTCAAATTCAAAAAGGTTTCAGCTCACACCAGTCATTTCCATCAGCAAAATGTCTATAAACTATAAATGCTGAAGGGGTTTTAGAGAACTGTGTACCTTCTAGCTGCTGGTGGGATGTAAAGTGGTAACAGCACTAACGCAAACTGAATGGAGCTTCTTGACAAGGTAAAAATTGAGCTACCATATGATGCAGCAGGTCACCCTTTGGGCCTATAACCTAAGACCACCTGAATCGGAAAGACACAGGCAGGCAAATGAGCACTGCAGCAATATTGAAATAGCCAAGACATGGAAGCAGAAAAAAGGTTCATAAACAGATGAATGGACAAAGAAGAAGTAGTATACGTACCAAATAGAATAGTAGCCTGGGGAAAAAAATGAACAACGCCGTTTTCAGGACTACAGTTGAGCCTAGAAATAATCATATAAGGTTAACTAACTCAAAAGGGTACGACAAATATCCTATGATAATATTTATACATGTTATCCTAAGATTGCTACCAATGAACATATTTCCACAGAAAAAGACACTCACAGACTTATGAAATAAACTAATGGTTAGCAAACTGAAAGGTGGGAGGATGGGTAAATTAGGACTATGGGGTTAACATACATATACTAATGTATGTTAAGTGTATAACAACATATAACAGATAAACTGTATGAATTATATAATCACCAATACCTTTAAAATATACATTTTGTAATCACATACATGGTAACAGGACCCGAAGATGAACAGACATATGTATGAATCATTGAGCAGATCCTGTACAGCCAGGCAATCAAAACACTCTAATCAAATTTACGCTGATAAGAAATAGAAATGAAATTTAAAAAACAAACATAAGTAAGGAGACATAAACTTCTGGGGGCTTGTCCCAGCACATTCCACTCTAATTTACAACCTCAGAACACTACCTCCAGGAAGATTCTGTTGCCCTAGTAACAAGAGTTGAGAACGTAATAATGCTGCCGCCTTGTGGCTGTTTCCCACAACAGCAGCTTTAAACCCAGTGCTAATGGTTGCTTAATAGTCACAACGACTGCAGGGGTCTAAATGACACCTGCCCTCAAAAAGTGCCCTTGGGTAGGGAATAGGCAAGAAAATTCAACACATGAGAAATTTTTCAAAAAGTGAATATGAAGAGGGAAGTTGTACTCACACTTTAACAAAAAAAGGAAAAGAAGAAAAAGGATATGCCTAAAGATCAGTATAAGGAATTATTCGCCACATGCGTATCCAACCTCCATAAAGGTTTCAGCTCACAACAGTCAAATGGCCATCAGCAAAAGTCTACAAACTATAAATGCTGAAGGTGTTTTAGAGAAATGTGTACCTTCTATCTGCTGCTGGGATGTAAAGTGGTAACAGCACTAACGCAAACTGAATGGAGCCGCTTGAAAAGGTAGAAATTGAGCTACCATATGATGCGGCAGGGCACCTCTCGGGCTTATAACCTAAGACCACCAGAATCGGAAAGACACAGGCAGTCAAATGTGCACTGCAGCAATACTGAAATAGCCAAGACATGGAAGCAAAAAAAGGTCCATAAACAGATGAATGGACAGAGAAGAAGTGGTATATGGACAGAATGGAATAGTAGCCTCGGGAAAAAAATGAACAATGCCGTTTTCAGGACTACAGTGGAGCCTAGAAATAATAATATAAGGTTAAGTAAGTCAAAAGGGTATGACAAATATCCTATGATATCATTTGTACATGTTATCCTAAGATTGCTACCAATGAACATATTTCCACAGAAAAAGACACTCACAGACTTATGAAATAAACTAATGGTTAGCCAAAATGAAAGGGGGGAGGATGGGTAAATTAGGACTATGGGATTAACATAAATATACTAATGTATGTTACATGCATATAAACATATAACAGATAAACTATATGAATTATATAATCACCAATACCTTTAAAATATACATTCTGTATTCACATACATGGTAACAGAATCCGAAGATGAACAGACATATGTAGGAATCATTGAGCAGATTCTGTACAGCCAGACAATCAAAACACTCTAATCAAATTTACTCCAAAAAGAAATAGAATTAAATTTAAAAAACAAACATAAGTAAGGAGACATAAACTTCTGGGGGCTCGTCCCAGCACATTCCACTCTAATTTACAACCACGGAACACTACCTCCAGGAAGATTCTGTTGCCCTAGTAACAAGAGATGAGAACGTAATAATGCTGCCGCCTTGTGGCTGTTTCCCACAACAGCAGCATTAAACCCAGTGCTAATGGTTGCTTAATAGTCACAAGGACTGCAGGGCTCTAAATGACACCTGCCCTGAAAAATGCCCTGGGGTAGGGAATAGGCAAGAAAATTCAACACATGAGAAATTTTTCAAGAAGTCAATAAGAGGAGGGAAGTTGTACTCACTCTTTAAAAAAAAGGAAAAGAAAAAAAAGGACATGCCTAAAGCTCAGTATAAGGAATTATTAGACACATGCAAATTCAAATTCAACAAGGTTTCAGCTCACACCAGTCATTTCCATCAGCAAAATGTCTATAAACTATAAATGCTGAAGGGGTTTTAGAGAACTGTGTACCTTCTAGCTGCTGGTGGGATGTAAAGTGGTAACAGCACTAACGCAAACTGAATGGAGCTGCTTGAAAAGGTAAAAATTGAGCTACCATATGATGCAGCAGGGCACCTCATGGGCTTATAACCTAAGACTACCAGAATCGGAAAGACACAGGCAGTCAAATGTGCACTGTAGCAATATTGAAATAGCAAAGACATGGAAGCAAAAAAAATGTCCATAAACAGATGAATGGACAGAGAAGAAGTGGTATATGGACAGAATGGAATAGTAGCCTCGGGGAAAAAATGAACAATGCCGTTTTCAGGACTACAGTAGAGCCTAGAAATAATCATATAAGGTTAAGTAAGTCAAAAGGGTATGACAATTATCCTATGATATCATTTATACATGTTATCCTAAGATTGCTACCAATGAACATATTTCCACAGAAAAAGACACTCACAGACTTATGAAATAAACTAATTGTTAGCCAAAATGAAAGGTGGGAGGATGGGTAAATTAGGACTATGGGGTTAACATACATATACTAATGTATGTTAAGTGTATAAAAACATATAACAGATAAACTGTATGAATTATATAATCACCAATACCTTTAAAATATACATTCTGTAATCACATACATGGTAACAGAATTCGAAGATGAACAGACATATGTAGGAATCATTGAGCAGTTTCTGTACAGCCAGACAATCAAAACACTCTAATCAAATTTACTCCGATAAGAAATAGAAATTACATTTAAAAAACAAACCTAAGTAAGGAGACATAAACTTCTGGGGGCTTGTCCCAGCACATTCCACTCTAATTTACAACCTCGGAACACTACCTCCAGGAAGATTCTGTTGCCCTAGTAACAAGAGATGAGAACGTAATAATGCTGCCGCCTTGTGGCTCTTTCTCACAACAGCAGCTTTAAACCCAGTGCTAATGGTTGCTTAATAGTCACATGGACTGCAGGGCTCTAAATGACACCTGCCCTGAAAAATGCCCTGGGGTAAGGAATAGGCAAGAATATTCAACACATGAGAAATTTTTCAAGAAATCAATAAGAGGAGGGAAGTTGTACTCACTCTTTAAAAAAAAAGGAAAAGAAAAAAAAGGACATGCCTAAAGCTCAGTAGAATGAATTATTAGACACATGCAAATTCAAATGGAAAAAGGTTTCAGCTCACACCAATCGTTTCCATCAGCAAAATGTCTACAAACTATAAATGCTGAAGGGGTTTTAGAGAACTGTGTACCTTCTAGCTGCTGGTGGGATGTAAAGTGGTAACAGCACTAACACAAACTGAATGGAGCTACTTGAAAAGATAAAAATTGAGGTACCATATGATGCGGCAGGTCACCTTTTGGGCCTATAACCTAAGACCACCTGAATCGGAAAGACACAGGCAGGCAAATGAGCACTGCAGCAATATTGAAATAGCCAAGACATGGAAGCAGAAAAAAGGTTCATAAACAGATGAATGGACAAAGAAGAAGTGGTATACGTACCAAATAGAATAGTAGCCTCGGGAAAAAAATGAACAATGCCGTTTTCAGGACTACAGTTGAGCCTAGAAATAATCATATAACGTTAAGTAACTCAAAAGGGTACGACAAATATCCTATGATAACATTTATACATGTTATCCTAAGATTGCTACCAATGAACATATTTCCACAGAAAAAGACACTCACAGACTTATCAAATAAACTAATGGTTAGCCAAAATGAAAGGTGGGAGGATGGGTTAACTAGGACTATGGGGTTAACATACATATACTAATGTATGTTAAGTGTATAAAAACATATAACAGATAAACTGTATGAATTATATAATCACCAATACCTTTAAAATATACATTTTGTAATCACATACATGGTAACAGGACCCGAGGATGAACAGACATATGTATGAATCATTGAGCAGATTCTGTACAGCCAGGCAATCAAAACACTAAAATCAAATTTACTCCGATAAGAAATAGAAATTAAATTTAAAAAACAAACATAAGTAAGGAGACATAAACTTCTGGAGGCTTGTCCCAGCACATTCCACTCTAATTTACAACCTCGGAACACTACCTCCAGGAAGACTCTGTTGCCATAGTAACAAGAGTTGAGAACGTAATAATGCTGCCGCCTTGTGGCTGTTTCCCACAACAGCAGCTTTAAACCCAGTGCTAATGGTTGCTTAATAGTCAAAACGACTGCAGGGGTCTAAATGACACCTGCCCTCAAAAAATGCCCTGGGGTAGGGAATACGCATGAAAATTCAACACATGAGAAATTTTTCAAAAAGTGAATATGAAGAGGGCAGTTGTACTCACACTTTAACAAAAAAAGGAAAAGAAGAAAAAGGATATGCCTAAAGATCAGTATAAGGAATTATTCGCCACATGCGTATCCAACCTCCAAAAAGGTTTCAGCTCACACCAGTCAAATGGCCATCAGCAAAAAGTCTACAAACTATAAATGCTGAAGGGGTTTTAGAGAAATGTATACCTTCTATCTGCTGCTGGGATGAAAAGTGGTAACAGCACTAATGCAAACTGAATGGAGCTGCTTGAAAAGGTAAAAATTGAGCTACCATATGATGCGGCAGGGCACCTCTTGGGCTTATAACCTAAGACTACCAGAATCGGAAAGACACAGGCAGTCAAATGTGCACTGCAGCAATATGGAAATAGCAAAGACATGGAAGCAAAAAAAATGTCCATAAACAGATGAATGGACAAAGAAGAAGTGGTATACGTACCAAATAGAATAGTAGCCTCGGGAAAAAAATGAACAATGCCGTTTTCAGGACTACAGTTGAGCCTAGAAATAATCATATAAGGTTAAGTAACTCAAAAGGGTACGACAAATATCCTATGATAACATTTATACATGTTATCCTAAGATAGCTACCAATGAACATATTTCCACAGAAAAAGACACTCACAGACTTATGAAATAAACTAATGGTTAGACAAAATGAAAGGTGGGAGGATGGGTAAACTAGGACTATGGGGTTAACATACATATACTAATGTATGTTAAGTGTATAAAAACATATAACAGATAAACTGTATGAATTATATAATCACCAATACCTTTAAAATATACATTCTGTAATCACATACATGGGAACAGAATCCGAAGATGAACAGACATATGTAGGAATCATTGAGCAGTTTCTGTACAGCCAGACAATCAAAACACTCTAATCAAATTTACTCCGATAAGAAATAGAAATTAAATTTAAAAAACAAACCTAAGTAAGGAGACATAAACTTCTGGGGGCTTGTCCCAGCACATTCCACTCTAATTTACAACCTCGGAACACTACCTCCAGGAAGATTCTGTTGCCCTAGTAACAAGAGATGAGAACGTAATAATGCTGCCGCCTTGTGGCTCTTTCCCACAACAGCAGCTTTAAACCCAGTGCTAATGGTTGCTTAATAATCACATGGACTGCAGGGCTCTAAATGACACCTGCCCTGAAAAATGCCCTGGGGTAAGGAATAGGCAAGAATATTCAACACATGAGAAATTTTTCAAGAAATCAATAAGAGGAGGGAAGTTGTACTCACTCTTTAAAAAAAAAGGAAAAGAAAAAAAAGGACATGCCTAAACCTCAGTAGAATGAATTATTAGACACATGCAAATTCAAATGGAAAAAGGTTTCAGCTCACACCAATCGTTTCCATCAGCAAAATGTCTACAAACTATAAATGCTGAAGGGGTTTTAGAGAAATGTGTACCTTCTAGCTGCTGGTGGGATGTAAAGTGGTAACAGCACTAACACAAACTGAATGGAGCTGCTTGAAAAGATAAAAATAGAGCTACCATATGATGCGGCAGGTCACCTTTTGGGCCTATAACCTAAGACCACCTGAATCGGAAAGACACAGGCAGGCAAATGAGCACTGCAGCAATATTGAAATAGCCAAGACATGGAAGCAGAAAAAAGGTTCATAAACAGATGAATGGACAAAGAAGAAGTGGTATACGTACCAAACAGAATAGTAGCCTCGGGAAAAAAATGAACAATGCCGTTTTCAGGACTACAGTTGAGCCTAGAAATAATCATATAACGTTAAGTAACTCAAAAGGGTACGACAAATATCCTATGATAACATTTATACATGTTATCCTAAGATAGCTACCAATGAACATATTTCCACAGAAAAAGACACTCACAGACTTATCAAATAAACTAATGGTTAGCCAAAATGAAAGGTGGGAGGATGGGTTAACTAGGACTATGGGGTTAACATACATATACTAATGTATGTTAAGTGTATAAAAACATATAACAGATAAACTGTATGAATTATATAATCACCAATACCTTTAAAATATACATTTTGTAATCACATACATGGTAACAGGACCCGAGGATGAACAGACATATGTATGAATCATTGAGCAGATTCTGTACAGCCAGGCAATCAAAACACTAAAATCAAATTTACTCCGATAAGAAATAGAAATTAAATTTAAAAAACAAACATAAGTAAGGAGACATAAACTTCTGGAGGCTTGTCCCAGCACATTCCACTCTAATTTACAACCTCGGAACACTACCTCCAGGAAGACTCTGTTGCCATAGTAACAAGAGTTGAGAACGTAATAATGCTGCCGCCTTGTGGCTGTTTCCCACAACAGCAGCTTTAAACCCAGTGCTAATGGTTGCTTAATAGTCAAAACGACTGCAGGGGTCTAAATGACACCTGCCCTCAAAAAATGCCCTGGGGTAGGGAATACGCAAGAAAATTCAACACATGAGAAATTTTTCAAAAAGTGAATATGAAGAGGGCAGTTGTACTCACACTTTAACAAAAAAAGGAAAAGAAGAAAAAGGATATGCCTAAAGATCAGTATAAGGAATTATTCGCCACATGCGTATCCAACCTCCAAAAAGGTTTCAGCTCACACCAGTCAAATGGCCATCAGCAAAAAGTCTACAAACTATAAATGCTGAAGGGGTTTTAGAGAAATGTATACCTTCTATCTGCTGCTGGGATGAAAAGTGGTAACAGCACTAATGCAAACTGAATGGAGCTGCTTGAAAAGGTAAAAATTGAGCTACCATATGATGCGGCAGGGCACCTCTTGGGCTTATAACCTAAGACTACCAGAATCGGAAAGACACAGGCAGTCAAATGTGCACTGCAGCAATATGGAAATAGCAAAGACATGGAAGCAAAAAAAATGTCCATAAACAGATGAATGGACAAAGAAGAAGTGGTATACGTACCAAATAGAATAGTAGCCTCGGGAAAAAAATGAACAATGCCGTTTTCAGGACTACAGTTGAGCCTAGAAATAATCATATAAGGTTAAGTAACTCAAAAGGGTACGACAAATATCCTATGATAACATTTATACATGTTATCCTAAGATAGCTACCAATGAACGTATTTCCACAGAAAAAGACACTCACAGACTTATGAAATAAACTAATGGTTAGACAAAATGAAAGGTGGGAGGATGGGTAAACTAGGACTATGGGGTTAACATACATATACTAATGTATGTTAAGTGTATAAAAACATATAACAGATAAACTGTATGAATTATATAATCACCAATACCTTTAAAATATACATTCTGTAATCACATACATGGGAACAGAATCCGAAGATGAACAGACATATGTAGGAATCATTGAGCAGTTTCTGTACAGCCAGACAATCAAAACACTCTAATCAAATTTACTCCGATAAGAAATAGAAATTAAATTTAAAAAACAAACCTAAGTAAGGAGACATAAACTTCTGGGGGCTTGTCCCAGCACATTCCACTCTAATTTACAACCTCGGAACACTACCTCCAGGAAGATTCTGTTGCCCTAGTAACAAGAGATGAGAACGTAATAATGCTGCCGCCTTGTGGCTCTTTCCCACAACAGCAGCTTTAAACCCAGTGCTAATGGTTGCTTAATAATCACATGGACTGCAGGGCTCTAAATGACACCTGCCCTGAAAAATGCCCTGGGGTAAGGAATAGGCAAGAATATTCAACACATGAGAAATTTTTCAAGAAATCAATAAGAGGAGGGAAGTTGTACTCACTCTTTAAAAAAAAAGGAAAAGAAAAAAAAGGACATGCCTAAACCTCAGTAGAATGAATTATTAGACACATGCAAATTCAAATGGAAAAAGGTTTCAGCTCACACCAATCGTTTCCATCAGCAAAATGTCTACAAACTATAAATGCTGAAGGGGTTTTAGAGAACTGTGTACCTTCTAGCTGCTGGTGGGATGTAAAGTGGTAACAGCACTAACACAAACTGAATGGAGCTGCTTGAAAAGATAAAAATAGAGCTACCATATGATGCGGCAGGTCACCTTTTGGGCCTATAACCTAAGACCACCTGAATCGGAAAGACACAGGCAGGCAAATGAGCACTGCAGCAATATTGAAATAGCCAAGACATGGAAGCAGAAAAAAGGTTCATAAACAGATGAATGGACAAAGAAGAAGTGGTATACGTACCAAACAGAATAGTAGCCTCGGGAAAAAAATGAACAATGCCGTTTTCAGGACTACAGTTGAGCCTAGAAATAATCATATAACGTTAAGTAACTCAAAAGGGTACGACAAATATCCTATGATAACATTTATACATGTTATCCTAAGATAGCTACCAATGAACATATTTCCACAGAAAAAGACACTCACAGACTTATCAAATAAACTAATGGTTAGCCAAAATGAAAGGGGGGAGGATGGGTTAACTAGGACTATGGGGTTAACATACATATACTAATGTATGTTAAGTGTATAAAAACATATAACAGATAAACTGTATGAATTATATAATCACCAATACCTTTAAAATATACATTTTGTAATCACATACATGGTAACAGGACCCGAGGATGAACAGACATATGTATGAATCATTGAGCAGATTCTGTACAGCCAGGCAATCAAAACACTAAAATCAAATTTACTCCGACAAGAAATAGAAATTAAATTTAAAAAACAAACATAAGTAAGGAGACATAAACTTCTGGAGGCTTGTCCCAGCACATTCCACTCTAATTTACAACCTCGGAACACTACCTCCAGGAAGACTCTGTTGCCATAGTAACAAGAGTTGAGAACATAATAATGCTGCCGCCTTGTGGCTGTTTCCCACAACAGCAGCTTTAAACCCAGTGCTAATGGTTGCTTAATAGTCAAAACGACTGCAGGGGTCTAAATGACACCTGCCCTCAAAAAATACCCTGGGGTAGGGAATAGGCAAGAAAATTCAACACATGAGAAATTTTTCAAGAAGTCAATAAGAGGAGGGAAGTTGTACTCACTCTTTAAAAAAAAGGAAAAGAAAAAAAAGGACATGCCTAAAGCTCAGTATAAGGAATTATTAGACACATGCAAATTCAAATTCAAAAAGGTTTCAGCTCACACCAGTCATTTCCATCAGCAAAATGTCTATAAACTATAAATGCTGAAGGGGTTTTAGAGAACTGTGTACCTTCTAGCTGCTGGTGGGATGTAAAGTGGTAACAGCACTAACGCAAACTGAATGGAGCTTCTTGACAAGGTAAAAATTGAGCTACCATATGATGCAGCAGGTCACCCTTTGGGCCTATAACCTAAGACCACCTGAATCGGAAAGACACAGGCAGGCAAATGAGCACTGCAGCAATATTGAAATAGCCAAGACATGGAAGCAGAAAAAAGGTTCATAAACAGATGAATGGACAAAGAAGAAGTAGTATACGTACCAAATAGAATAGTAGCCTGGGGAAAAAAATGAACAACGCCGTTTTCAGGACTACAGTTGAGCCTAGAAATAATCATATAAGGTTAACTAACTCAAAAGGGTACGACAAATATCCTATGATAATATTTATACATGTTATCCTAAGATTGCTACCAATGAACATATTTCCACAGAAAAAGACACTCACAGACTTATGAAATAAACTAATGGTTAGCAAACTGAAAGGTGGGAGGATGGGTAAATTAGGACTATGGGGTTAACATACATATACTAATGTATGTTAAGTGTATAACAACATATAACAGATAAACTGTATGAATTATATAATCACCAATACCTTTAAAATATACATTTTGTAATCACATACATGGTAACAGGACCCGAAGATGAACAGACATATGTATGAATCATTGAGCAGATCCTGTACAGCCAGGCAATCAAAACACTCTAATCAAATTTACGCTGATAAGAAATAGAAATGAAATTTAAAAAACAAACATAAGTAAGGAGACATAAACTTCTGGGGGCTTGTCCCAGCACATTCCACTCTAATTTACAACCTCAGAACACTACCTCCAGGAAGATTCTGTTGCCCTAGTAACAAGAGTTGAGAACGTAATAATGCTGCCGCCTTGTGGCTGTTTCCCACAACAGCAGCTTTAAACCCAGTGCTAATGGTTGCTTAATAGTCACAACGACTGCAGGGGTCTAAATGACACCTGCCCTCAAAAAGTGCCCTTGGGTAGGGAATAGGCAAGAAAATTCAACACATGAGAAATTTTTCAAAAAGTGAATATGAAGAGGGAAGTTGTACTCACACTTTAACAAAAAAAGGAAAAGAAGAAAAAGGATATGCCTAAAGATCAGTATAAGGAATTATTCGCCACATGCGTATCCAACCTCCATAAAGGTTTCAGCTCACAACAGTCAAATGGCCATCAGCAAAAGTCTACAAACTATAAATGCTGAAGGTGTTTTAGAGAAATGTGTACCTTCTATCTGCTGCTGGGATGTAAAGTGGTAACAGCACTAACGCAAACTGAATGGAGCCGCTTGAAAAGGTAGAAATTGAGCTACCATATGATGCGGCAGGGCACCTCTCGGGCTTATAACCTAAGACCACCAGAATCGGAAAGACACAGGCAGTCAAATGTGCACTGCAGCAATACTGAAATAGCCAAGACATGGAAGCAAAAAAAGGTCCATAAACAGATGAATGGACAGAGAAGAAGTGGTATATGGACAGAATGGAATAGTAGCCTCGGGAAAAAAATGAACAATGCCGTTTTCAGGACTACAGTGGAGCCTAGAAATAATAATATAAGGTTAAGTAAGTCAAAAGGGTATGACAAATATCCTATGATATCATTTGTACATGTTATCCTAAGATTGCTACCAATGAACATATTTCCACAGAAAAAGACACTCACAGACTTATGAAATAAACTAATGGTTAGCCAAAATGAAAGGGGGGAGGATGGGTAAATTAGGACTATGGGATTAACATAAATATACTAATGTATGTTACATGCATATAAACATATAACAGATAAACTATATGAATTATATAATCACCAATACCTTTAAAATATACATTCTGTATTCACATACATGGTAACAGAATCCGAAGATGAACAGACATATGTAGGAATCATTGAGCAGATTCTGTACAGCCAGACAATCAAAAAACTCTAATCAAATTTACTCCAAAAAGAAATAGAATTAAATTTAAAAAACAAACATAAGTAAGGAGACATACACTTCTGGGGGCTCGTCCCAGCACATTCCACTCTAATTTACAACCACGGAACACTACCTCCAGGAAGATTCTGTTGCCCTAGTAACAAGAGATGAGAACGTAATAATGCTGCCGCCTTGTGGCTGTTTCCCACAACAGCAGCATTAAACCCAGTGCTAATGGTTGCTTAATAGTCACAAGGACTGCAGGGCTCTAAATGACACCTGCCCTGAAAAATGCCCTGGGGTAGGGAATAGGCAAGAAAATTCAACACATGAGAAATTTTTCAAGAAGTCAATAAGAGGAGGGAAGTTGTACTCACTCTTTAAAAAAAAAGGAAAAGAAAAAAAAGGACATGCCTAAAGCTCAGTATAAGGAATTATTAGACACATGCAAATTCAAATTCAACAAGGTTTCAGCTCACACCAGTCATTTCCATCAGCAAAATGTCTATAAACTATAAATGCTGAAGGGGTTTTAGAGAACTGTGTACCTTCTAGCTGCTGGTGGGATGTAAAGTGGTAACAGCACTAACGCAAACTGAATGGAGCTGCTTGAAAAGGTAAAAATTGAGCTACCATATGATGCAGCAGGGCACCTCATGGGCTTATAACCTAAGACTACCAGAATCGGAAAGACACAGGCAGTCAAATGTGCACTGCAGCAATACTGAAATAGCAAAGACATGGAAGCAAAAAAAATGTCCATAAACAGATGAATGGACAGAGAAGAAGTGGTATATGGACAGAATGGAATAGTAGCCTCGGGGAAAAAATGAACAATGCCGTTTTCAGGACTACAGTAGAGCCTAGAAATAATCATATAAGGTTAAGTAAGTCAAAGGGGTATGACAATTATCCTATGATATCATTTATACATGTTATCCTAAGATTGCTACCAATGAACATATTTCAACAGAAAAAGACACTCACAGACTTATGAAATAAACTAATTGTTAGCCAAAATGAAAGGTGGGAGGATGGGTAAATTAGGACTATGGGGTTAACATACATATACTAATGTATGTTAAGTGTATAAAAACATATAACAGATAAACTGTATGAATTATATAATCACCAATACCTTTAAAATATACATTCTGTAATCACATACATGGTAACAGAATCCGAAGATGAACAGACATATGTAGGAATCATTGAGCAGTTTCTGTACAGCCAGACAATCAAAACACTCTAATCAAATTTACTCCGATAAGAAATAGAAATTACATTTAAAAAACAAACCTAAGTAAGGAGACATAAACTTCTGGGGGCTTGTCCCAGCACATTCCACTCTAATTTACAACCTCAGAACACTACCTCCAGGAAGATTCTGTTGCCCTAGTAACAAGAGATGAGAACCTAATAATGCTGCCGCCTTGTGGCTCTTTCTCACAACAGCAGCTTTAAACCCAGTGCTAATGGTTGCTTAATAGTCACATGGACTGCAGGGCTCTAAATGACACCTGCCCTGAAAAATGCCCTGGGGTAAGGAATAGGCAAGAATATTCAACACATGAGAAATTTTTCAAGAAATCAATAAGAGGAGGGAAGTTGTACTCACTCTTTAAAAAAAAAGGAAAAGAACAAAAAGGACATGTCTAAAGCTCAGTAGAATGAATTATTAGACACATGCAAATTCAAATGGAAAAAGGTTTCAGCTCACACCAATCGTTTCCATCAGCAAAATGTCTACAAACTATAAATGCTGAAGGGGTTTTAGAGAACTGTGTACCTTCTAGCTGCTGGTGGGATGTAAAGTGGTAACAGCACTAACGCAAACTGAATGGAGCTGCTTGAAAAGATAAAAATTGAGCTACCATATGATGCGGCAGGTCACCTTTTGGGCCTATAACCTAAGACCACCTGAATCGGAAAGACACAGGCAGGCAAATGAGCACTGCAGCAATATTGAAATAGCCAAGACATGGAAGCAGAAAAAAGGTTCATAAACAGATGAATGGACAAAGAAGAAGTGGTATACGTACCAAATAGAATAGTAGCCTCGGGAAAAAAATGAACAATGCCGTTTTCAGGACTACAGTTGAGCCTAGAAATAATCATATAACGTTAAGTAACTCAAAAGGGTACGACAAATATCCTATGAAAACATTTATACATGTTATCCTAAGATTGCTACCAATGAACATATTTCCACAGAAAAAGACACTCACAGACTTATCAAATAAACTAATGGTTAGCCAAAATGAAAGGTGGGAGGATGGGTAAATTAGGACTATGGGGTTAACATACATATACTAATGTATGTTAAGTGTATAAAAACATATAACAGATAAACTGTATGAATTATATAATCACCAATACCTTTAAAATATACATTTTGTAATCACATACATGGTAACAGGACCCGAAGATGAACAGACATATGTATGAATCATTGAGCAGATTCTGTACAGCCAGGCAATCAAAACACTCTAATCAAATTTACTCTGATAAGAAATAGAAATTAAATTTAAAAAACAAACATAAGTAAGGAGACATAAACTTCTGGGGGCTTGTCCCAGCACATTCCACTCTAATTTACAACCTCGGAACACGACCTCCAGGAAGACTCTGTTGCCGTAGTAACAAGAGTTGAGAACGTAATAATGCTGCGGCCTTGTGGCTGTTTCCCACAACAGCAGCTTTAAACCCAGTACTAATAGTTGCTTAATAGTCTCAAGGACTGCAGGGCTCTAAATGACACCTGCCCTGAAAAATGCCCTGGGGTAGGGAATAGGCAAGAAAATTCAACACATGAGAAATTTTTCAAAAAGTGAATATGAAGAGGGAAGTTGTACTCACACTTTAACAAAAAAAGGAAAAGAAGAAAAAGGATATGCCTAAAGATCAGTATAAGGAATTATTCGCCACATGCGTATCCAACCTCCATAAAGGTTTCAGCTCACAACAGTCAAATGGCCATCAGCAAAAGTCTACAAACTATAAATGCTGAAGGTGTTTTAGAGAAATGTGTACCTTCTATCTGCTGCTGGGATGTAAAGTGGTAACAGCACTAACGCAAACTGAATGGAGCCGCTTGAAAAGGTAGAAATTGAGCTACCATATGATGCGGCAGGGCACCTCTCGGGCTTATAACCTAAGACCACCAGAATCGGAAAGACACAGGCAGTCAAATGTGCACTGCAGCAATACTGAAATAGCCAAGACATGGAAGCAAAAAAAGGTCCATAAACAGATGAATGGACAGAGAAGAAGTGGTATATGGACAGAATGGAATAGTAGCCTCGGGAAAAAAATGAACAATGCCGTTTTCAGGACTACAGTGGAGCCTAGAAATAATAATATAAGGTTAAGTAAGTCAAAAGGGTATGACAAATATCCTATGATATCATTTGTACATGTTATCCTAAGATTGCTACCAATGAACATATTTCCACAGAAAAAGACACTCACAGACTTATGAAATAAACTAATGGTTAGCCAAAATGAAAGGGGGGAGGATGGGTAAATTAGGACTATGGGATTAACATAAATATACTAATGTATGTTACATGCATATAAACATATAACAGATAAACTATATGAATTATATAATCACCAATACCTTTAAAATATACATTCTGTATTCACATACATGGTAACAGAATCCGAAGATGAACAGACATATGTAGGAATCATTGAGCAGATTCTGTACAGCCAGACAATCAAAAAACTCTAATCAAATTTACTCCAAAAAGAAATAGAATTAAATTTAAAAAACAAACATAAGTAAGGAGACATACACTTCTGGGGGCTCGTCCCAGCACATTCCACTCTAATTTACAACCACGGAACACTACCTCCAGGAAGATTCTGTTGCCCTAGTAACAAGAGATGAGAACGTAATAATGCTGCCGCCTTGTGGCTGTTTCCCACAACAGCAGCATTAAACCCAGTGCTAATGGTTGCTTAATAGTCACAAGGACTGCAGGGCTCTAAATGACACCTGCCCTGAAAAATGCCCTGGGGTAGGGAATAGGCAAGAAAATTCAACACATGAGAAATTTTTCAAGAAGTCAATAAGAGGAGGGAAGTTGTACTCACTCTTTAAAAAAAAAGGAAAAGAAAAAAAAGGACATGCCTAAAGCTCAGTATAAGGAATTATTAGACACATGCAAATTCAAATTCAACAAGGTTTCAGCTCACACCAGTCATTTCCATCAGCAAAATGTCTATAAACTATAAATGCTGAAGGGGTTTTAGAGAACTGTGTACCTTCTAGCTGCTGGTGGGATGTAAAGTGGTAACAGCACTAACGCAAACTGAATGGAGCTGCTTGAAAAGGTAAAAATTGAGCTACCATATGATGCAGCAGGGCACCTCATGGGCTTATAACCTAAGACTACCAGAATCGGAAAGACACAGGCAGTCAAATGTGCACTGCAGCAATACTGAAATAGCAAAGACATGGAAGCAAAAAAAATGTCCATAAACAGATGAATGGACAGAGAAGAAGTGGTATATGGACAGAATGGAATAGTAGCCTCGGGGAAAAAATGAACAATGCCGTTTTCAGGACTACAGTAGAGCCTAGAAATAATCATATAAGGTTAAGTAAGTCAAAGGGGTATGACAATTATCCTATGATATCATTTATACATGTTATCCTAAGATTGCTACCAATGAACATATTTCAACAGAAAAAGACACTCACAGACTTATGAAATAAACTAATTGTTAGCCAAAATGAAAGGTGGGAGGATGGGTAAATTAGGACTATGGGGTTAACATACATATACTAATGTATGTTAAGTGTATAAAAACATATAACAGATAAACTGTATGAATTATATAATCACCAATACCTTTAAAATATACATTCTGTAATCACATACATGGTAACAGAATCCGAAGATGAACAGACATATGTAGGAATCATTGAGCAGTTTCTGTACAGCCAGACAATCAAAACACTCTAATCAAATTTACTCCGATAAGAAATAGAAATTACATTTAAAAAACAAACCTAAGTAAGGAGACATAAACTTCTGGGGGCTTGTCCCAGCACATTCCACTCTAATTTACAACCTCAGAACACTACCTCCAGGAAGATTCTGTTGCCCTAGTAACAAGAGATGAGAACCTAATAATGCTGCCGCCTTGTGGCTCTTTCTCACAACAGCAGCTTTAAACCCAGTGCTAATGGTTGCTTAATAGTCACATGGACTGCAGGGCTCTAAATGACACCTGCCCTGAAAAATGCCCTGGGGTAAGGAATAGGCAAGAATATTCAACACATGAGAAATTTTTCAAGAAGTGAATATGAAGAGGGCAGTTGTACTCACACTTTAACAAAAAAAGGAAAAGAAGAAAAAGGATATGCCTAAAGATCAGTATAAGGAATTATTCGCCACATGCGTATCCAACCTCCAAAAAGGTTTCAGCTCACACCAGTCAAATGGCCATCAGCAAAAAGTCTACAAACTATAAATGCTGAAGGGGTTTTAGAGAAATGTATACCTTCTATCTGCTGCTGGGATGAAAAGTGGTAACAGCACTAATGCAAACTGAATGGAGCTGCTTGAAAAGGTAAAAATTGAGCTACCATATGATGCGGCAGGGCACCTCTTGGGCTTATAACCTAAGACTACCAGAATCGGAAAGACACAGGCAGTCAAATGTGCACTGCAGCAATATGGAAATAGCAAAGACATGGAAGCAAAAAAAATGTCCATAAACAGATGAATGGACAAAGAAGAAGTGGTATACGTACCAAATAGAATAGTAGCCTCGGGAAAAAAATGAACAATGCCGTTTTCAGGAATACAGTTGAGCCTAGAAATAATCATATAAGGTTAAGTAACTCAAAAGGGTACGACAAATATCCTATGATAACATTTATACATGTTATCCTAAGATAGCTACCAATGAACATATTTCCACAGAAAAAGACACTCACAGACTTATGAAATAAACTAATGGTTAGACAAAATGAAAGGTGGGAGGATGGGTAAACTAGGACTATGGGGTTAACATACATATACTAATGTATGTTAAGTGTATAAAAACATATAACAGATAAACTGTATGAATTATATAATCACCAATACCTTTAAAATATACATTCTGTAATCACATACATGGTAACAGAATCCGAAGATGAACAGACATATGTAGGAATCATTGAGCAGTTTCTGTACAGCCAGACAATCAAAACACTCTAATCAAATTTACTCCGATAAGAAATAGAAATTAAATTTAAAAAACAAACCTAAGTAAGGAGACATAAACTTCTGGGGGCTTGTCCCAGCACATTCCACTCTAATTTACAACCTCGGAACACTACCTCCAGGAAGATTCTGTTGCCCTAGTAACAAGAGATGAGAACGTAATAATGCTGCCGCCTTGTGGCTCTTTCCCACAACAGCAGCTTTAAACCCAGTGCTAATGGTTGCTTAATAATCACATGGACTGCAGGGCTCTAAATGACACCTGCCCTGAAAAATGCCCTGGGGTAGGGAATAGGCAAGAATATTCAACACATGAGAAATTTTTCAAGAAGTCAATAAGAGGAGGGAAGTTGTACTCACTCTTTAAAAAAAAAGGAAAAGAAAAAAAAGGACATGCCTAAAGCTCAGTAGAATGAATTATTAGACACATGCAAATTCAAATTCAAAAAGGTTTCAGCTCACACCAGTCGTTTCCATCAGCAAAATGTCTACAAACTATAAATGCTGAAGGGGTTTTAGAGAACTGTGTACCTTCTAGCTGCTGGTGGGATGTAAAGTGGTAACAGCACTAACGCAAACTGAATGGAGCTTCTTGACAAGGTAAAAATTGAGCTACCATATGATGCAGCAGGTCACCCTTTGGGCCTATAACCTAAGACCACCTGAATCGGAAAGACAGAGGCAGGCAAATGAGCACTGCAGCAATATTGAAATAGCCAAGACATGGAAGCAGAAAAAAGGTTCATAAACAGATGAATGGACAAAGAAGAAGTAGTATACGTACCAAATAGAATAGTAGCCTGGGGAAAAAAATGAACAACGCCGTTTTCAGGACTACAGTTGAGCCTAGAAATAATCATATAAGGTTAACTAACTCAAAAGGGTACGACAAATATCCTATGATAATATTTATACATGTTATCCTAAGATTGCTACCAATGAACATATTTCCACAGAAAAAGACACTCACAGACTTATGAAATAAACTAATGGTTAGCAAAATGAAAGGTGGGAGGATGGGTAAATTAGGACTATGGGGTTAACATACATATACTAATGTATGTTAAGTGTATAACAACATATAACAGATAAACTGTATGAATTATATAATCTCCAATACCTTTAAAATATACATTTTGTAATCACATACATGGTAACAGGACCCTAAGATGAACAGACATATGTATGAATCATTGAGCAGATCCTGTACAGCCAGGCAATCAAAACACTCTAATCAAATTTACGCTGATAAGAAATAGAAATGAAATTTAAAAAACAAACATAAGTAAGGAGACATAAACTTCTGGGGGCTTGTCCCAGCACATTCCACTCTAATTTACAACCTCAGAACACTACCTCCAGGAAGATTCTGTTGCCCTAGTAACAAGAGTTGAGAACGTAATAATGCTGCCGCCTTGTGGCTGTTTCCCACAACAGCAGCTTTAAACCCAGTGCTAATGGTTGCTTAATAGTCACAACGACTGCAGGGGTCTAAATGACACCTGCCCTCAAAAAGTGCCCTTGGGTAGGGAATAGGCAAGAAAATTCAACACATGAGAAATTTTTCAAAAAGTGAATATGAAGAGGGAAGTTGTACTCACACTTTAACAAAAAAAGGAAAAGAAGAAAAAGGATATGCCTAAAGATCAGTATAAGGAATTATTCGCCACATGCGTATCCAACCTCCATAAAGGTTTCAGCTCACAACAGTCAAATGGCCATCAGCAAAAGTCTACAAACTATAAATGCTGAAGGTGTTTTAGAGAAATGTGTACCTTCTATCTGCTGCTGGGATGTAAAGTGGTAACAGCACTAACGCAAACTGAATGGAGCCGCTTGAAAAGGTAGAAATTGAGCTACCATATGATGCGGCAGGGCACCTCTCGGGCTTATAACCTAAGACCACCAGAATCGGAAAGACACAGGCAGTCAAATGTGCACTGCAGCAATACTGAAATAGCCAAGACATGGAAGCAAAAAAAGGTCCATAAACAGATGAATGGACAGAGAAGAAGTGGTATATGGACAGAATGGAATAGTAGCCTCGGGAAAAAAATGAACAATGCCGTTTTCAGGACTACAGTGGAGCCTAGAAATAAGAATATAAGGTTAAGTAAGTCAAAAGGGTATGACAAATATCCTATGATATCATTTGTACATGTTATCCTAAGATTGCTACCAATGAACATATTTCCACAGAAAAAGACACTCACAGACTTATGAAATAAACTAATGGTTAGCCAAAATGAAAGGGGGGAGGATGGGTAAATTAGGACTATGGGATTAACATAAATATACTAATGTATGTTACATGCATATAAACATATAACACATAAACTATATGAATTATATAATCACCAATACCTTTAAAATATACATTCTGTATTCACATACATGGTTACAGAATCCGAAGATGAACAGACATATGTAGGAATCATTGAGCAGATTCTGTACAGCCAGACAATCAAAACACTCTAATCAAATTTACTCAGATAAGAAATAGAAATTAAATTTAAAAAACAAACCTAAGTAAGGAGACATAAACTTCTGGGGGCTTGTCCCAGCACATTCCACTCTAATTTACAACCTCGGAACACTACCTCCAGGAAGATTCTGTTGCCCTAGTAACAAGAGATGAGAACGTAATAATGCTGCCGCCTTGTGGCTCTTTCCCACAACAGCAGCTTTATACCCAGTGCTAATGGTTGCTTAATAGTCACATGGACTGCAGGGCTCTAAATGACACCTGCCCTGAAAAATGCCCTGGGGTAGGGAATAGGCAATAATATTCAACACATGAGAAATTTTTCAAGAAGTCAATAAGAGGAGGGAAGTTGTACTCACTCTTTAAAAAAAAGGAAAAGAAAAAAAAGGACATGCCTAAAGCTCAGTAGAATGAATTTTTAGACACATGCAAATTCAAATTCAAAAAGGTTTCAGCTCACACCAGTCGTTTCCATCAGCAAAATGTCTACAAACTATAAATGCTGAAGGGGTTTCAGAGAACTGTGTACCTTCTAGCTGCTGGTGGGATGTAAAGTGGTAACAGCACTAACGCAAACTGAATGGAGCTGCTTGAAAAGGTAAAAATTGAGCTACCATATGATGCGGCAGGGCACCTCTTGGGCTTATAACCTAAGACTACCAGAATCGGAAAGACACAGGCAGGCAAATGAGCACTGCAGCAATATTGAAATAGCCAAGACATGGAAGCAGAAAAAAGGTTCATAAACAGATGAATGGACAAAGAAGAAGTGGTATACGTACCAAATAGAATAGTAGCCTCGGGAAAAAAATGAACAATGCCGTTTTCAGGACTACAGTTGAGCCTAGAAATAATCATATAACGTTAAGTAACTCAAAAGGGTACGACAAATATCCTATGATAACATTTATACATGTTATCCTAAGATTGCTACCAATGAACATATTTCCACAGAAAAAGACACTCACAGACTTATCAAATAAACTAATGGTTAGCCAAAATGAAAGGTGGGAGGATGGGTTAACTAGGACTATGGGGTTAACATACATATACTAATGTATGTTAAGTGTATAAAAACATATAACAGATAAACTGTATGAATTATATAATCACCAATACCTTTAAAATATACATTTTGTAATCACATACATGGTAACAGGACCCGAGGATGAACAGACATATGTATGAATCATTGAGCAGATTCTGTACAGCCAGGCAATCAAAACACTAAAATCAAATTTACTCTGATAAGAAATAGAAATTAAATTTAAAAAACAAACATAAGTAAGGAGACATAAACTTCTGGAGGCTTGTCCCAGCACATTCCACTCTAATTTACAACCTCGGAACACTACCTCCAGGAACACTCTGTTGCCATAGTAACAAGAGTTGAGAACATAATAATGCTGCTGCCTTGTGGCTGTTTCCCACAACAGCAGCTTTAAACCCAGTGCTAATGGTTGCTTAATAGTCACAACGACTGCAGGGGTCTAAATGACACCTGCCCTCAAAAAATGCCCTGGGGTAGGGAATACGCAAGAAAATTCAACACATGAGAAATTTTTCAAAAAGTGAATATGAAGAGGGAAGTTGTACTCACACTTTAACAAAAAAAGGAAAAGAAGAAAAAGGATATGCCTAAAGATCAGTATAAGGAATTATTCGCCACATGCGTATCCAACCTCCAAAAAGGTTTCAGCTCACACCAGTCAAATGGCCATCAGCAAAAAGTCTACAAACTATAAATGCTGAAGGGGTTTTAGAGAAATGTATACCTTCTATCTGCTGCTGGGATGTAAAGTGGTAACAGCAGTAACGCAAACTGAATGGAGCTGCTTGAAAAGGTAAAAATTGAGCTACCATATGATGCGGCAGGTCACCTTTTGGGCCTATAACCTAAGACCACCTGAATCAGAAAGACACAGGCAGGCAAATGAGCACTGCAGCAATATTGAAATAGCCAAGACATGGAAGCAGAAAAAAGGTTCATAAACAGATGAATGGACAAAGAAGAAGTGGTATACGTACCAAATAGAATAGTAGCCTCGGGAAAAAAATGAACAATGCCGTTTTCAGGACTACAGTTGAGCCTAGAAATAATCATATAAGCTTAAGTAACTCAAAAGGGTACGACAAATATCCTATGATAACATTTATACATGTTATCCTAAGATAGCTACCAATGAACATATTTCCACAGAAAAAGACACTCACAGACTTATGAAATAAACTAATGGTTAGACAAAATGAAAGGTGGGAGGATGGGTAAAATAGGGCTATGGGGTTAACATACATATACTAATGTATGTTAAGTGTATAAAAACATATAACAGATAAACTGTATGAATTATATAATCACCAATACCTTTAAAATATACATTCTGTAATCACATTCATGGTAACAGAATCCGAAGATGAACAGACATATGTAGGAATCATTGAGCAGTTTCTGTACAGCCAGACAATCAAAACACTCTAATCAAATTTACTACGATAAGAAATAGAAATTAAATTTAAAAAACAAACCTAAGTAAGGAGACATAAACTTCTGGGGGCTTGTCCCAGCACATTCCACTCTAATTTACAACCTCGGAACACTACCTCCAGGAAGATTCTGTTGCCCTAGTAACAAGAGATGAGAACGTAATAATGCTGCCGCCTTGTGGCTCTTTCCCACAACAGCAGCTTTAAACCCAGTGCTAATGGTTGCTTAATAGTCACATGGACTGCAGGGCTCTAAATGACACCTGCCCTGAAAAATGCCCTGGGGTAGGGAATAGGCAATAATATTCAACACATGAGAAATTTTTTAAGAAGTCAATAAGAGGAGGGAAGTTGTACTCACTCTTTAAATAAAAAGGAAAAGAAAAAAAAGGACATGCCTAAAGCTCAGTAGAATGAATTATTAGACACATGCAAATTGAAATTCAAAAAGGTTTCAGCTCACACCAGTCGTTTCCATCAGCAAAATGTCTACAAACTATAAATGCTGAAGGGGTTTTAGAGAACTGTGTACCTTCTAGCTGCTGGTGGGATGTAAAGTGGTAACAGCACTAACGCAAACTGAATGGAGCTGCTTGAAAAGATAAAAATTGAGCTACCATATGATGCGGCAGGTCACCTTTTGGGCCTATAACCTAAGACCACCTGAATCGGAAAGACACAGGCAGGCAAATGAGCACTGCAGCAATATTGAAATAGCCAAGACATGGAAGCAGAAAAAAGGTTCATAAACAGATGAATGGACAAAGAAGAAGTGGTATACGTACCAAATAGAATAGTAGCCTCGGGAAAAAAATGAACAATGCCGTTTTCAGGACTACAGTTGAGCCTAGAAATAATCATATAACGTTAAGTAACTCAAAAGGGTACGACAAAATCCTATGAAAACATTTATACATGTTATCCTAAGATTGCTACCAATGAACATATTTCCACAGAAAAAGACACTCACAGACTTATGAAATAAACTAATGGTTAGCCAAAATGAAAGGGGGGAGGATGGGTAAATTAGGACTATGGGGTTAACATACATATACTAATGTATGTTAAGTGTATAAAAACATATAACAGATAAACTGTATGAATTATATAATCACCAATACCTTTAAAATATACATTTTGTAATCACATACATGGTAACAGGACCCGAAGATGAACAGACATATGTATGAATCATTGAGCAGATTCTGTACAGCCAGGCAATCAAAACACGCTAATCAAATTTACTCTGATAAGAAATAGAAATTAAATTTAAAAAACAAACATAAGTAAGGAGACATAAACTTCTGGGGGCTTGTCCCAGCACATTCCACTCTAATTTACAACCTCGGAACACTACCTCCAGGAAGACTCTGTTGCCGTAGTAACAAGAATTGAGAACGTAATAATGCTGCGGCCTTGTGGCTGTTTCCCACAACAGCAGCTTTAAACCCAGTACTAATAGTTGCTTAATAGTCACAAGGACTGCAGGGCTCTAAATGACACCTGCCCTGAAAAATGCCCTGGGGTAGGGAATAGGCAAGAAAATTCAACACATGAGAAATTTTTCAAGAAGTCAATAAGAGGAGGGAAGTTGTACTCACTCTTTAAAAAAAAAGGAAAAGAAAAAAAAGGACATGCCTAAAGCTCAGTATAAGGAATTATTAGACACATGCAAATTCAAATTCAACAAGGTTTCAGCTCACACCAGTCATTTCCATCAGCAAAATGTCTATAAACTATAAATGCTGAAGGGGTTTTAGAGAACTGTGTACCTTCTAGCTGCTGGTGGGATGTAAAGTGGTAACAGCACTAAGGCAAACTGAATGGAGCTGCTTGAAAAGGTAAAAATTGAGCTACCATATGATGCAGCAGGTCACCCTTTGGGCCTATAACCTAAGACCACCTGAATCGGAAAGACACAGGCAGGCAAATGAGCACTGCAGCAATATTGAAATAGCCAAGACATGGAAGCAGAAAAAAGGTTCATAAACAGATGAATGGACAAAGAAGAAGTAGTATACGTACCAAATAGAATAGTAGCCTGGGGAAAAAAATGAACAACGCCGTTTTCAGGACTACAGTTGAGCCTAGAAATAATCATATATGGTTAACTAACTCAAAAGGGTACGACAAAGATCCTATGATAATATTTATACATGTTATCCTAAGATTGCTACCAATGAACATATTTCCACAGAAAAAGACACTCACAGACTTATGAAATAAACTAATGGTTAGCAAAATGAAAGGTGGGAGGATGGGTAAATTAGGACTATGGGGTTAACATACATATACTAATGTATGTTAAGTGTATAAAAACATATAACAGATAAACTGTATGAATTATATAATCACCAATACCTTTAAAATATACATTTTGTAATCACATACATGGTAACAGGACCCGAAGATGAACAGACATATGTATGAATCATTGAGCAGATCCTGTACAGCCAGGCAATCAAAACACTCTAATCAAATTTACGCTGATAAGAAATAGAAATGAAATTTAAAAAACAAACATAAGTAAGGAGACATAAACTTCTGGGGGCTTGTCCCAGCACATTCCACTCTAATTTACAACCTCAGAACACTACCTCCAGGAAGATTCTGTTGCCCTAGTAACAAGAGTTGAGAACGTAATAATGCTGCCGCCTTGTGGCTGTTTCCCACAACAGCAGCTTTAAACCCAGTGCTAATGGTTGCTTAATAGTCACAACGACTGCAGGGGTCTAAATGACACCTGCCCTCAAAAAGTGCCCTTGGGTAGGGAATAGGCAAGAAAATTCAACACATGAGAAATTTTTCAAAAAGTGAATATGAAGAGGGCAGTTGTACTCACACTTTAACAAAAAAAGGAAAAGAAGAAAAAGGATATGCCTAAAGATCAGTATAAGGAATTATTCGCCACATGCGTATCCAACCTCCATAAAGGTTTCAGCTCACAACGGTCAAATGGCCATCAGCAAAAAGTCTACAAACTATAAATGCTGAAGGGGTTTTAGAGAAATGTGTACCTTCTATGTGCTGCTGGGATGTAAAGTGGTAACAGCACTAACGCAAACTGAATGGAGCCGCTTGAAAAGGTAGAAATTGAGCTACCATATGATGCGGCAGGGCACCTCTCGGGCTTATAACCTAAGACCACCAGAATCGGAAAGACACAGGCAGTCAAATGTGCACTGCAGCAATACTGAAATAGCCAAGACATGGAAGCAAAAAAAGGTCCATAAACAGATGAATGGACAGAGAAGAAGTGGTATATGGACAGAATGGAATAGTAGCCTCGGGGAAAAAATGAACAATGCCGTTTTCAGGACTACAGTAGAGCCTAGAAATAATAATATAAGGTTAAGTAAGTCAAAAGGGTATGACAAATATCCTATGATATCATTTATACATGTTATCCTAAGATTGCTACCAATGAACATATTTCCACAGAAAAAGACACTCACAGACTTATGAAATAAACTAATGGTTAGCCAAAATGAAAGGGGGGAGGATGGGTAAATTAGGACTATGGGATTAACATAAATATACTAATGTATGTTACATGCATATAAACATATAACAGATAAACTATATGAATTATATAATCACCAATACCTTTAAAATATACATTCTGTATTCACATACATGGTAACAGAATCCGAAGATGAACAGACATATGTAGGAATCATTGAGCAGATTCTGTACAGCCAGACAATCAAAAGACTCTAATCAAATTTACTCCAAAAAGAAATAGAATTAAATTTAAAAAACAAACATAAGTAAGGAGACATAAACTTCTGGGGGCTCGTCCCAGCACATTCCACTCTAATTTACAACCACGGAACACTACCTCCAGGAAGATTCTGTTGCCCTAGTAACAAGAGATGAGAACGTAATAATGCTGCTGCCTTGTGGCTGTTTCCCACAACAGCAGCATTAAACCCAGTGCTAATGGTTGCTTAATAGTCACAAGGACTGCAGGGCTCTAAATGACACCTGCCCTGAAAAATGCCCTGGGGTAGGGAAAAGGCAAGAAAATTCAACACATGAGAAATTTTTCAAGAAGTCAATAAGAGGAGGGAAGTTGTACTCACTCTTTAAAAAAAAGGAAAAGAAAAAAAGGGACATGCCTAAAGCTCAGTATAAGGAATTATTAGACACATGCAAATTCAAATTCAACAAGGTTTCAGCTCACACCAGTCATTTCCATCAGCAAAATGTCTATAAACTATAAATGCTGAAGGGGTTTTAGAGAAGTGTGTACCTTCTAGCTGCTGGTGGGATGTAAAGTGGTAACAGCACTAACGCAAACTGAATGGAGCTTCTTGAAAAGGTAAAAATTGAGCTACCATATGATGCAGCAGGTCACCCTTTGGGCCTATAACCTAAGACCACCTGAATCGGAAAGACACAGGCAGGCAAATGAGCACTGCAGCAATATTGAAATAGCCAAGACATGGAAGCAGAAAAAAGGTTCATAAACAGATGAATGGACAAAGAAGAAGTAGTATACGTACCAAATAGAATAGTAGCCTGGGGAAAAAAATGAACAACGCTGTTTTCAGGACTACAGTTGAGCCTAGAAATAATCATATAAGGTTAAGTAACTCAAAAGGGTACGACAAAGATCCTATGATAATATTTATACATGTTATCCTAAGATTGCTACCAATGAACATATTTCCACAGAAAAAGACACTCACAGACTTATGAAATAAACTAATGGTTAGCAAAATGAAAGGTGGGAGGATGGGTAAATTAGGACTATGGGGTTAACATACATATACTAATGTATGTTAAGTGTATAACAACATATAACAGATAAACTGTATGAATTATATAATCTCCAATACCTTTAAAATATACATTTTGTAATCACATACATGGTAACAGGACCCGAAGATGAACAGACATATGTATGAATCATTGAGCAGATCCTGTACAGCCAGGCAATCAAAACACTCTAATCAAATTTACGCTGATAAGAAATAGAAATGAAATTTAAAAAACAAACATAAGTAAGGAGACATAAACTTCTGGGGGCTTGTCCCAGCACATTCCACTCTAATTTACAACCTCAGAACACTACCTCCAGGAAGATTCTGTTGCCCTAGTAACAAGAGTTGAGAACGTAATAATGCTGCCGCCTTGTGGCTGTTTCCCACAACAGCAGCTTTAAACCCAGTGCTAATGGTTGCTTAATAGTCACAACGACTGCAGGGGTCTAAATGACACCTGCCCTCAAAAAGTGCCCTTGGGTAGGGAATAGGCAAGAAAATTCAACACATGAGAAATTTTTCAAAAAGTGAATATGAAGAGGGAAGTTGTACTCACACTTTAACAAAAAAAGGAAAAGAAGAAAAAGGATATGCCTAAAGATCAGTATAAGGAATTATTCGCCACATGCGTATCCAACCTCCATAAAGGTTTCAGCTCACAACAGTCAAATGGCCATCAGCAAAAGTCTACAAACTATAAATGCTGAAGGTGTTTTAGAGAAATGTGTACCTTCTATCTGCTGCTGGGATGTAAAGTGGTAACAGCACTAACGCAAACTGAATGGAGCCGCTTGAAAAGGTAGAAATTGAGCTACCATATGATGCGGCAGGGCACCTCTCGGGCTTATAACCTAAGACCACCAGAATCGGAAAGACACAGGCAGTCAAATGTGCACTGCAGCAATACTGAAATAGCCAAGACATGGAAGCAAAAAAAGGTCCATAAACAGATGAATGGACAGAGAAGAAGTGGTATATGGACAGAATGGAATAGTAGCCTCGGGAAAAAAATGAACAATGCCGTTTTCAGGACTACAGTGGAGCCTAGAAATAAGAATATAAGGTTAAGTAAGTCAAAAGGGTATGACAAATATCCTATGATATCATTTGTACATGTTATCCTAAGATTGCTACCAATGAACATATTTCCACAGAAAAAGACACTCACAGACTTATGAAATAAACTAATGGTTAGCCAAAATGAAAGGGGGGAGGATGGGTAAATTAGGACTATGGGATTAACATAAATATACTAATGTATGTTACATGCATATAAACATATAACACATAAACTATATGAATTATATAATCACCAATACCTTTAAAATATACATTCTGTATTCACATACATGGTTACAGAATCCGAAGATGAACAGACATATGTAGGAATCATTGAGCAGATTCTGTACAGCCAGACAATCAAAACACTCTAATCAAATTTACTCAGATAAGAAATAGAAATTAAATTTAAAAAACAAACCTAAGTAAGGAGACATAAACTTCTGGGGGCTTGTCCCAGCACATTCCACTCTAATTTACAACCTCGGAACACTACCTCCAGGAAGATTCTGTTGCCCTAGTAACAAGAGATGAGAACGTAATAATGCTGCCGCCTTGTGGCTCTTTCCCACAACAGCAGCTTTATACCCAGTGCTAATGGTTGCTTAATAGTCACATGGACTGCAGGGCTCTAAATGACACCTGCCCTGAAAAATGCCCTGGGGTAGGGAATAGGCAATAATATTCAACACATGAGAAATTTTTCAAGAAGTCAATAAGAGGAGGGAAGTTGTACTCACTCTTTAAAAAAAAGGAAAAGAAAAAAAAGGACATGCCTAAAGCTCAGTAGAATGAATTTTTAGACACATGCAAATTCAAATTCAAAAAGGTTTCAGCTCACACCAGTCGTTTCCATCAGCAAAATGTCTACAAACTATAAATGCTGAAGGGGTTTCAGAGAACTGTGTACCTTCTAGCTGCTGGTGGGATGTAAAGTGGTAACAGCACTAACGCAAACTGAATGGAGCTGCTTGAAAAGGTAAAAATTGAGCTACCATATGATGCGGCAGGGCACCTCTTGGGCTTATAACCTAAGACTACCAGAATCGGAAAGACACAGGCAGGCAAATGAGCACTGCAGCAATATTGAAATAGCCAAGACATGGAAGCAGAAAAAAGGTTCATAAACAGATGAATGGACAAAGAAGAAGTGGTATACGTACCAAATAGAATAGTAGCCTCGGGAAAAAAATGAACAATGCCGTTTTCAGGACTACAGTTGAGCCTAGAAATAATCATATAACGTTAAGTAACTCAAAAGGGTACGACAAATATCCTATGATAACATTTATACATGTTATCCTAAGATTGCTACCAATGAACATATTTCCACAGAAAAAGACACTCACAGACTTATCAAATAAACTAATGGTTAGCCAAAATGAAAGGTGGGAGGATGGGTTAACTAGGACTATGGGGTTAACATACATATACTAATGTATGTTAAGTGTATAAAAACATATAACAGATAAACTGTATGAATTATATAATCACCAATACCTTTAAAATATACATTTTGTAATCACATACATGGTAACAGGACCCGAGGATGAACAGACATATGTATGAATCATTGAGCAGATTCTGTACAGCCAGGCAATCAAAACACTAAAATCAAATTTACTCTGATAAGAAATAGAAATTAAATTTAAAAAACAAACATAAGTAAGGAGACATAAACTTCTGGAGGCTTGTCCCAGCACATTCCACTCTAATTTACAACCTCGGAACACTACCTCCAGGAACACTCTGTTGCCATAGTAACAAGAGTTGAGAACATAATAATGCTGCTGCCTTGTGGCTGTTTCCCACAACAGCAGCTTTAAACCCAGTGCTAATGGTTGCTTAATAGTCACAACGACTGCAGGGGTCTAAATGACACCTGCCCTCAAAAAATGCCCTGGGGTAGGGAATACGCAAGAAAATTCAACACATGAGAAATTTTTCAAAAAGTGAATATGAAGAGGGAAGTTGTACTCACACTTTAACAAAAAAAGGAAAAGAAGAAAAAGGATATGCCTAAAGATCAGTATAAGGAATTATTCGCCACATGCGTATCCAACCTCCAAAAAGGTTTCAGCTCACACCAGTCAAATGGCCATCAGCAAAAAGTCTACAAACTATAAATGCTGAAGGGGTTTTAGAGAAATGTATACCTTCTATCTGCTGCTGGGATGTAAAGTGGTAACAGCAGTAACGCAAACTGAATGGAGCTGCTTGAAAAGGTAAAAATTGAGCTACCATATGATGCGGCAGGTCACCTTTTGGGCCTATAACCTAAGACCACCTGAATCAGAAAGACACAGGCAGGCAAATGAGCACTGCAGCAATATTGAAATAGCCAAGACATGGAAGCAGAAAAAAGGTTCATAAACAGATGAATGGACAAAGAAGAAGTGGTATACGTACCAAATAGAATAGTAGCCTCGGGAAAAAAATGAACAATGCCGTTTTCAGGACTACAGTTGAGCCTAGAAATAATCATATAAGCTTAAGTAACTCAAAAGGGTACGACAAATATCCTATGATAACATTTATACATGTTATCCTAAGATAGCTACCAATGAACATATTTCCACAGAAAAAGACACTCACAGACTTATGAAATAAACTAATGGTTAGACAAAATGAAAGGTGGGAGGATGGGTAAAATAGGGCTATGGGGTTAACATACATATACTAATGTATGTTAAGTGTATAAAAACATATAACAGATAAACTGTATGAATTATATAATCACCAATACCTTTAAAATATACATTCTGTAATCACATTCATGGTAACAGAATCCGAAGATGAACAGACATATGTAGGAATCATTGAGCAGTTTCTGTACAGCCAGACAATCAAAACACTCTAATCAAATTTACTACGATAAGAAATAGAAATTAAATTTAAAAAACAAACCTAAGTAAGGAGACATAAACTTCTGGGGGCTTGTCCCAGCACATTCCACTCTAATTTACAACCTCGGAACACTACCTCCAGGAAGATTCTGTTGCCCTAGTAACAAGAGATGAGAACGTAATAATGCTGCCGCCTTGTGGCTCTTTCCCACAACAGCAGCTTTAAACCCAGTGCTAATGGTTGCTTAATAGTCACATGGACTGCAGGGCTCTAAATGACACCTGCCCTGAAAAATGCCCTGGGGTAGGGAATAGGCAATAATATTCAACACATGAGAAATTTTTTAAGAAGTCAATAAGAGGAGGGAAGTTGTACTCACTCTTTAAATAAAAAGGAAAAGAAAAAAAAGGACATGCCTAAAGCTCAGTAGAATGAATTATTAGACACATGCAAATTGAAATTCAAAAAGGTTTCAGCTCACACCAGTCGTTTCCATCAGCAAAATGTCTACAAACTATAAATGCTGAAGGGGTTTTAGAGAACTGTGTACCTTCTAGCTGCTGGTGGGATGTAAAGTGGTAACAGCACTAACGCAAACTGAATGGAGCTGCTTGAAAAGATAAAAATTGAGCTACCATATGATGCGGCAGGTCACCTTTTGGGCCTATAACCTAAGACCACCTGAATCGGAAAGACACAGGCAGGCAAATGAGCACTGCAGCAATATTGAAATAGCCAAGACATGGAAGCAGAAAAAAGGTTCATAAACAGATGAATGGACAAAGAAGAAGTGGTATACGTACCAAATAGAATAGTAGCCTCGGGAAAAAAATGAACAATGCCGTTTTCAGGACTACAGTTGAGCCTAGAAATAATCATATAACGTTAAGTAACTCAAAAGGGTACGACAAAATCCTATGAAAACATTTATACATGTTATCCTAAGATTGCTACCAATGAACATATTTCCACAGAAAAAGACACTCACAGACTTATGAAATAAACTAATGGTTAGCCAAAATGAAAGGGGGGAGGATGGGTAAATTAGGACTATGGGGTTAACATACATATACTAATGTATGTTAAGTGTATAAAAACATATAACAGATAAACTGTATGAATTATATAATCACCAATACCTTTAAAATATACATTTTGTAATCACATACATGGTAACAGGACCCGAAGATGAACAGACATATGTATGAATCATTGAGCAGATTCTGTACAGCCAGGCAATCAAAACACGCTAATCAAATTTACTCTGATAAGAAATAGAAATTAAATTTAAAAAACAAACATAAGTAAGGAGACATAAACTTCTGGGGGCTTGTCCCAGCACATTCCACTCTAATTTACAACCTCGGAACACTACCTCCAGGAAGACTCTGTTGCCGTAGTAACAAGAATTGAGAACGTAATAATGCTGCGGCCTTGTGGCTGTTTCCCACAACAGCAGCTTTAAACCCAGTACTAATAGTTGCTTAATAGTCACAAGGACTGCAGGGCTCTAAATGACACCTGCCCTGAAAAATGCCCTGGGGTAGGGAATAGGCAAGAAAATTCAACACATGAGAAATTTTTCAAGAAGTCAATAAGAGGAGGGAAGTTGTACTCACTCTTTAAAAAAAAAGGAAAAGAAAAAAAAGGACATGCCTAAAGCTCAGTATAAGGAATTATTAGACACATGCAAATTCAAATTCAACAAGGTTTCAGCTCACACCAGTCATTTCCATCAGCAAAATGTCTATAAACTATAAATGCTGAAGGGGTTTTAGAGAACTGTGTACCTTCTAGCTGCTGGTGGGATGTAAAGTGGTAACAGCACTAAGGCAAACTGAATGGAGCTGCTTGAAAAGGTAAAAATTGAGCTACCATATGATGCAGCAGGTCACCCTTTGGGCCTATAACCTAAGACCACCTGAATCGGAAAGACACAGGCAGGCAAATGAGCACTGCAGCAATATTGAAATAGCCAAGACATGGAAGCAGAAAAAAGGTTCATAAACAGATGAATGGACAAAGAAGAAGTAGTATACGTACCAAATAGAATAGTAGCCTGGGGAAAAAAATGAACAACGCCGTTTTCAGGACTACAGTTGAGCCTAGAAATAATCATATATGGTTAACTAACTCAAAAGGGTACGACAAAGATCCTATGATAATATTTATACATGTTATCCTAAGATTGCTACCAATGAACATATTTCCACAGAAAAAGACACTCACAGACTTATGAAATAAACTAATGGTTAGCAAAATGAAAGGTGGGAGGATGGGTAAATTAGGACTATGGGGTTAACATACATATACTAATGTATGTTAAGTGTATAAAAACATATAACAGATAAACTGTATGAATTATATAATCACCAATACCTTTAAAATATACATTTTGTAATCACATACATGGTAACAGGACCCGAAGATGAACAGACATATGTATGAATCATTGAGCAGATCCTGTACAGCCAGGCAATCAAAACACTCTAATCAAATTTACGCTGATAAGAAATAGAAATGAAATTTAAAAAACAAACATAAGTAAGGAGACATAAACTTCTGGGGGCTTGTCCCAGCACATTCCACTCTAATTTACAACCTCAGAACACTACCTCCAGGAAGATTCTGTTGCCCTAGTAACAAGAGTTGAGAACGTAATAATGCTGCCGCCTTGTGGCTGTTTCCCACAACAGCAGCTTTAAACCCAGTGCTAATGGTTGCTTAATAGTCACAACGACTGCAGGGGTCTAAATGACACCTGCCCTCAAAAAGTGCCCTTGGGTAGGGAATAGGCAAGAAAATTCAACACATGAGAAATTTTTCAAAAAGTGAATATGAAGAGGGCAGTTGTACTCACACTTTAACAAAAAAAGGAAAAGAAGAAAAAGGATATGCCTAAAGATCAGTATAAGGAATTATTCGCCACATGCGTATCCAACCTCCATAAAGGTTTCAGCTCACAACGGTCAAATGGCCATCAGCAAAAAGTCTACAAACTATAAATGCTGAAGGGGTTTTAGAGAAATGTGTACCTTCTATGTGCTGCTGGGATGTAAAGTGGTAACAGCACTAACGCAAACTGAATGGAGCCGCTTGAAAAGGTAGAAATTGAGCTACCATATGATGCGGCAGGGCACCTCTCGGGCTTATAACCTAAGACCACCAGAATCGGAAAGACACAGGCAGTCAAATGTGCACTGCAGCAATACTGAAATAGCCAAGACATGGAAGCAAAAAAAGGTCCATAAACAGATGAATGGACAGAGAAGAAGTGGTATATGGACAGAATGGAATAGTAGCCTCGGGGAAAAAATGAACAATGCCGTTTTCAGGACTACAGTAGAGCCTAGAAATAATAATATAAGGTTAAGTAAGTCAAAAGGGTATGACAAATATCCTATGATATCATTTATACATGTTATCCTAAGATTGCTACCAATGAACATATTTCCACAGAAAAAGACACTCACAGACTTATGAAATAAACTAATGGTTAGCCAAAATGAAAGGGGGGAGGATGGGTAAATTAGGACTATGGGATTAACATAAATATACTAATGTATGTTACATGCATATAAACATATAACAGATAAACTATATGAATTATATAATCACCAATACCTTTAAAATATACATTCTGTATTCACATACATGGTAACAGAATCCGAAGATGAACAGACATATGTAGGAATCATTGAGCAGATTCTGTACAGCCAGACAATCAAAAGACTCTAATCAAATTTACTCCAAAAAGAAATAGAATTAAATTTAAAAAACAAACATAAGTAAGGAGACATAAACTTCTGGGGGCTCGTCCCAGCACATTCCACTCTAATTTACAACCACGGAACACTACCTCCAGGAAGATTCTGTTGCCCTAGTAACAAGAGATGAGAACGTAATAATGCTGCTGCCTTGTGGCTGTTTCCCACAACAGCAGCATTAAACCCAGTGCTAATGGTTGCTTAATAGTCACAAGGACTGCAGGGCTCTAAATGACACCTGCCCTGAAAAATGCCCTGGGGTAGGGAAAAGGCAAGAAAATTCAACACATGAGAAATTTTTCAAGAAGTCAATAAGAGGAGGGAAGTTGTACTCACTCTTTAAAAAAAAGGAAAAGAAAAAAAGGGACATGCCTAAAGCTCAGTATAAGGAATTATTAGACACATGCAAATTCAAATTCAACAAGGTTTCAGCTCACACCAGTCATTTCCATCAGCAAAATGTCTATAAACTATAAATGCTGAAGGGGTTTTAGAGAAGTGTGTACCTTCTAGCTGCTGGTGGGATGTAAAGTGGTAACAGCACTAACGCAAACTGAATGGAGCTTCTTGAAAAGGTAAAAATTGAGCTACCATATGATGCAGCAGGTCACCCTTTGGGCCTATAACCTAAGACCACCTGAATCGGAAAGACACAGGCAGGCAAATGAGCACTGCAGCAATATTGAAATAGCCAAGACATGGAAGCAGAAAAAAGGTTCATAAACAGATGAATGGACAAAGAAGAAGTAGTATACGTACCAAATAGAATAGTAGCCTGGGGAAAAAAATGAACAACGCTGTTTTCAGGACTACAGTTGAGCCTAGAAATAATCATATAAGGTTAAGTAACTCAAAAGGGTACGACAAAGATCCTATGATAATATTTATACATGTTATCCTAAGATTGCTACCAATGAACATATTTCCACAGAAAAAGACACTCACAGACTTATGAAATAAACTAATGGTTAGCAAAATGAAAGGTGGGAGGATGGGTAAATTAGGACTATGGGGTTAACATACATATACTAATGTATGTTAAGTGTATAAAAACATATAACAGATAAACTGTATGAATTATATAATCACCAATACCTTTAAAATATACATTTTGTAATCACATACATGGTAACAGGACCCGAAGATGAACAGACATATGTATGAATCATTGAGCAGATCCTGTACAGCCAGGCAATCAAAACACTCTAATCAAATTTACGCTGATAAGAAATAGAAATGAAATTTAAAAAACAAACATAAGTAAGGAGACATAAACTTCTGGGGGCTTGTCCCAGCACATTCCACTCTAATTTACAACCTCAGAACACTACCTCCAGGAAGATTCTGTTGCCCTAGTAACAAGATTTGAGAACGTAATAATGCTGCCGCCTTGTGGCTGTTTCCCACAACAGCAGCTTTAAACCCAGTGCTAATGGTTGCTTAATAGTCACAACGACTGCAGGGGTCTAAATGACACCTGCCCTCAAAAAGTGCCCTTGGGTAGGGAATAGGCAAGAAAATTCAACACATGAGAAATTTTTCAAAAAGTGAATATGAAGAGGGAAGTTGTACTCACACTTTAACAAAAAAAGGAAAAGAAGAAAAAGGATATGCCTAAAGATCAGTATAAGGAATTATTCGCCACATGCGTATCCAACCTCCATAAAGGTTTCAGCTCACAACAGTCAAATGGCCATCAGCAAAAAGTCTACAAACTATAAATGCTGAAGGGGTTTTAGAGAAATGTCTACCTTCTATCTGCTGCTGGGATGTAAAGTGGTAACAGCACTAACGCAAACTGAATGGAGCCGCTTGAAAAGGTAGAAATTGAGCTACCATATGATGCGGCAGGGCACCTCTCGGGCTTATAACCTAAGACCACCAGAATCGGAAAGACACAGGCAGTCAAATGTGCACTGCACCAATACTGAAATAGCCAAGACATGGAAGCAGAAAAAAGGTTCATAAACAGATGAATGGACAAAGAAGAAGTGGTATACGTACCAAATAGAATAGTAGCCTCGGGAAAAAAATGAACAATGCCGTTTTCAGGACTACAGTTGAGCCTAGAAATAATCATATAAGGTTAAGTAACTCAAAAGGGTACGACAAATATCCTATGATAACATTTATACATGTTATCCTAAGATAGCTACCAATGAACATATTTCCACAGAAAAAGACACTCACAGACTTATGAAATAAACTAATGGTTAGCCAAAATGAAAGGTGGGAGGATGGGTTAACTAGGACTATGGGGTTAACATACATATACTAATGTATGTTAAGTGTATAAAAACATATAACAGATAAACTGTATGAATTATATAATCACCAATACCTTTAAAATATACATTTTGTAATCACATACATGGTAACAGGACCCGAGGATGAACAGACATATGTATGAATCATTGAGCAGATTCTGTACAGCCAGGCAATCAAAACACTAAAATCAAATTTACTCCGATAAGAAATAGAAATTAAATTTAAAAAACAAACATAAGTAAGGAGACATAAACTTCTGGAGGCTTGTCCCAGCACATTCCACTCTAATTTACAACCTCGGAACACTACCTCCAGGAAGACTCTGTTGCCCTAGTAACAAGAGTTGAGAACGTAATAATGCTGCCGCCTTGTGGCTGTTTCCCACAACAGCAGCTTTAAACCCAGTGCTAATGGTTGCTTCATAGTCAAAACGACTGCAGGGGTCTAAATGACACCTGCCCTCAAAAAATGCCCTGGGGTAGGGAATACGCAAGAAAATTCAACACATGAGAAATTTTTCAAAAAGTGAATATGAAGAGGGAAGTTGTACTCACACTTTAACAAAAAAAGGAAAAGAAGAAAAAGGATATGCCTAAAGATCAGTATAAGGAATTATTCGCCACATGCGTATCCAACCTCCAAAAAGGTTTCAGCTCACACCAGTCATTTCCATCAGCAAAATGTCTATAAACTATAAATGCTGAAGGGGTTTTAGAGAAATGTATACCTTCTAGCTGCTGGTGGGATGTAAAGTGGTAACAGCACTAACGCAAACTGAATGGAGCTGCTTGAAAAGGTAAAAATTGAGCTACCATATGATGCAGCAGGGCACCTCTTGGGCTTATAACCTAAGACTACCAGAATCGGAAAGACACGGGCAGTCAAATGTGCACTGCAGCAATATGGAAATAGCAAAGACATGGAAGCAAAAAAAATGTCCATAAACAGATGAATGGACAGAGAAGAAGTGGTATATGGACAGAATGGAATAGTAGCCTCGGGGAAAAAATGATCAATGCCGTTTTCAGGACTACAGTTGAGCCTAGAAATAATCATATAAGGTTAAGTAAGTCAAAAGGGTATGACAATTATCCTATGATATCATTTATACATGTTATCCTAAGATTGCTACCAATGAACATATTTCCACAGAAAAAGACACTCACAGACTTATGAAATAAACTAATTGTTAGCCAAAATGAAAGGTGGGAGGACGGGTAAATTAGGACTATGGGGTTAACATACATATACTAATGTATGTTAAGTGTATAAAAACATATAACAGATAAACTGTATGAATTATATAATCACCAATACCTTTAAAATATACATTCTGTAATCACATACATGGTAACAGAATCCGAAGATGAACAGACATATGTAGGAATCATTGAGCAGTTTCTGTACAGCCAGACAATCAAAACACTCTAATCAAATTTACTCCGATAAGAAATAGAAATTAAATTTAAAAAACAAACCTAAGCAAGGAGACATAAACTTCTGGGGGCTTGTCCCAGCACATTCCACTCTAATTTACAACCTCGGAACACTACCTCCAGGAAGATTCTGTTGCCCTAGTAACAAGAGATGAGAACGTAATAATGCTGCCGCCTTGTGGCTCTTTCCCACAACAGCAGATTTAAACACAGTGCTAATGGTTGCTTAATAGTCACATGGACTGCAGGGCTCTAAATGACACCTGCCCTGAAAAATGCCCTGGGGTAAGGAATAGGCAAGAATATTCAACACATGAGAAATTTTTCAAGAAATCAATAAGAGGAGGGAAGTTGTACTCACTCTTTAAAAAAGAAGGAAAAGAAAAAAAAGGACATGCCTAAAGCTCAGTAGAATGAATTATTAGACACATGCAAATTCAAATGGAAAAAGATTTCAGCTCACACCAATCGTTTCCATCAGCAAAATGTCTACAAACTATAAATGCTGAAGGGGTTTTAGAGAACTGTGTACCTTCTAGCTGCTGGTGGGATGTAAAGTGGTAACAGCACTAACACAAACTGAATGGAGCTGCATGAAAAGATAAAAATTGAGCTACCATATGATGCGGCAGGTCACCTTTTGGGCCTATAACCTAAGACCACCTGAATCGGAAAGACATAGGCAGGCAAATGAGCACTGCAGCAATAATGAAATAGGCAAGACATGGAAGCAGAAAAAAGGTTCATAAACAGATGAATGGACAAAGAAGAAGTGGTATACGTACCAAATAGAATAGTAGCCTCGGGAAAAAAATGAACAATGCCGTTTTCAGGACTACAGTTGAGCCTAGAAATAATCATATAACGTTAAGTAACTCAAAAGGGTACGACAAATATCCTATGATAACATTTATACATGTTATCCTAAGATTGCTACCAATGAACATATTTCCACAGAAAAAGACACTCACAGACTTATCAAATAAACTAATGGTTAGCCAAAATGAAAGGTGGGAGGATGGGTTAACTAGGACTATGGGGTTAACATACATATACTAATGTATGTTAAGTGTATAAAAACATATAACAGATAAACTGTATGAATTATATAATCACCAATACCTTTAAAATATACATTTTGTAATCACATACATGGTAACAGGACCCGAGGATGAACAGACATATGTATGAATCATTGAGCAGATTCTGTACAGCCAGGCAATCAAAACACTAAAATCAAATTTACTCCGATAAGAAATAGAAATTAAATTTAAAAAACAAACCTAAGTAAGGAGACATAAACTTCTGGAGGCTTGTCCCAGCACATTCCACTCTAATTTACAATCTCGGAACACTACCTCCAGGAAGACTCTGTTGCCATAGTAACAAGAGTTGAGAACGTAATAATGCTGCGGCCTTGTGGCTGTTTCCCACAACAGCAGCTTTAAACCCAGTACTAATAGTTGCTTAATAGTCACAAGGACTGCAGGGCTCTAAATGACACCTGCCCTTTAAAATGCCCTGGGGTAGGGAATAGGCAAGAAAATTCAACACATGAGAAATTTTTCAAGAAGTCAATAAGAGGAGGGAAGTTGTACTCACTCTTTAAAAAAAAGGAAAAGAAAAAAAAGGACATGCCTAAAGCTCAGTATAAGGAATTATTAGACACATGCAAATTCAAATTCAAAAAGGTTTCAGCTCACACCAGTCATTTCCATCAGCAAAATGTCTATAAACTATAAATGCTGAAGGGGTTTTAGAGAACTGTGTACCTTCTAGCTGCTGGTGGGATGTAAAGTGGTAACAGCACTAACGCAAACTGAATGGAGCTTCTTGAAAAGGTAAAAATTGAGCTACCATATGATGCAGCAGGTCACCCTTTGGGCCTATAACCTAAGACCACCTGAATCGGAAAGACACAGGCAGGCAAATGAGCACTGCAGCAATATTGAAATAGCCAAGACATGGAAGCAGAAAAAAGGTTCATAAACAGATGAATGGACAAAGAAGAAGTAGTATACGTACCAAATAGAATAGTAGCCTGGGGAAAAAAATGAACAACGCCGTTTTCAGGACTACAGTTGAGCCTAGAAATAATCATATAAGGTTAAGTAACTCAAAAGGGTACGACAAATATCCTATGATAACATTTATACATGTTATCCTAAGATTGCTACCAATGAACATATTTCCACAGAAAAAGACACTCACAGACTTATGAAATAAACTAATGGTTAGCAAAATGAAAGGTGGGAGGATGGGTAAATTAGGACTATGGGGTTAACATACATATACTAATGTATGTTAAGTGTATAACAACATATAACAGATAAACTGTATGAATTATATAATCTCCAATACCTTTAAAATATACATTTTGTAATCACATACATGGTAACAGGACCCTAAGATGAACAGACATATGTATGAATCATTGAGCAGATCCTGTACAGCCAGGCAATCAAAACACTCTAATCAAATTTACGCTGATAAGAAATAGAAATGAAATTTAAAAAACAAACATAAGTAAGGAGACATAAACTTCTGGGGGCTTGTCCCAGCACATTCCACTCTAATTTACAACCTCAGAACACTACCTCCAGGAAGATTCTGTTGCCCTAGTAACAAGAGTTGAGAACGTAATAATGCTGCCGCCTTCTGGCTGTTTCCCACAACAGCAGCTTTAAACCCAGTGCTAATGGTTGCTTAATAGTCACAACGACTGCAGGGGTCTAAATGACACCTGCCCTCAAAAAGTGCCCTTGGGTAGGGAATAGGCAAGAAAATTCAACACATGAGAAATTTTTCAAAAAGTGAATATGAAGAGGGAAGTTGTACTCACACTTTAACAAAAAAAGGAAAAGAAGAAAAAGGATATGCCTAAAGATCAGTATAAGGAATTATTCGCCACATGCGTATCCAACCTCCATAAAGGTTTCAGCTCACAACAGTCAAATGGCCATCAGCAAAAGTCTACAAACTATAAATGCTGAAGGTGTTTTAGAGAAATGTGTACCTTCTATCTGCTGCTGGGATGTAAAGTGGTAACAGCACTAACGCAAACTGAATGGAGCCGCTTGAAAAGGTAGAAATTGAGCTACCATATGATGCGGCAGGGCACCTCTCGGGCTTATAACCTAAGACCACCAGAATCGGAAGGACACAGGCAGTCAAATGTGCACTGCAGCAATACTGAAATAGCCAAGACATGGAAGCAAAAAAAGGTCCATAAACAGATGAATGGACAGAGAAGAAGTGGTATATGGACAGAATGGAATAGTAGCCTCGGGAAAAAAATGAACAATGCCGTTTTCAGGACTACAGTAGAGCCTAGAAATAATAATATAAGGTTAAGTAAGTCAAAAGGGTATGACAAATATCCTATGATATCATTTGTACATGTTATCCTAAGATTGCTACCAATGAACATATTTCCACAGAAAAAGACACTCACAGACGTATGAAATAAACTAATGGTTAGCCAAAATGAAAGGGGGGAGGATGGGTAAATTAGGACTATGGGATTAACATAAATATACTAATGTATGTTACATGCATATAAACATATAACAGATAAACTATATGAATTATATAATCACCAATACCTTTAAAATATACATTCTGTATTCACATACATGGTAACAGAATCCGAAGATGAACAGACATATGTAGGAATCATTGAGCAGATTCTGTACAGCCAGACAATCAAAAAACTCTAATCAAATTTACTCCAAAAAGAAATAGAATTAAATTTAAAAAACAAACATAAGTAAGGAGACATAAACTTCTGGGGGCTCGTCCCAGCACATTCCACTCTAATTTACAACCACGGAACACTACCTCCAGGAAGATTCTGTTGCCCTAGTAACAAGAGATGAGAACGTAATAATGCTGCCGCCTTGTGGCTGTTTCCCACAACAGCAGCATTAAACCCAGTGCTAATGGTTGCTTAATAGTCACAAGGACTGCAGGGCTCTAAATGACACCTGCCCTGAAAAATGCCCTGGGGTAGGGAATAGGCAAGAAAATTCAACACATGAGAAATTTTTCAAGAAGTCAATAAGAGGAGGGAAGTTGTACTCACTCTTTAAAAAAAAAGGAAAAGAAAAAAAAGGACATGCCTAAAGCTCAGTATAAGGAATTATTAGACACATGCAAATTCAAATTCAACAAGGTTTCAGCTCACACCAGTCATTTCCATCAGCAAAATGTCTATAAACTATAAATGCTGAAGGGGTTTTAGAGAACTGTGTACCTTCTAGCTGCTGGTGGGATGTAAAGTGGTAACAGCACTAACGCAAACTGAATGGAGCTTCTTGACAAGGTAAAAATTGAGCTACCATATGATGCAGCAGGTCACCCTTTGGGCCTATAACCTAAGACCACCTGAATCGGAAAGACACAGGCAGGCAAATGAGCACTGCAGCAATATTGAAATAGCCAAGACATGGAAGCAGAAAAAAGGTTCATAAACAGATGAATGGACAAAGAAGAAGTAGTATACGTACCAAATAGAATAGTAGCCTGGGGAAAAAAATGAACAACGCCGTTTTCAGGACTACAGTTGAGCCTAGAAATAATCATATAAGGTTAAGTAACTCAAAAGGGTACGACAAATATCCTATGATAACATTTATACATGTTATCCTAAGATTGCTACCAATGAACATATTTCCACAGAAAAAGACACTCACAGACTTATGAAATAAACTAATGGTTAGCAAAATGAAAGGTGGGAGGATGGGTAAATTAGGACTATGGGGTTAACATACATATACTAATGTATGTTAAGTGTATAACAACATATAACAGATAAACTGTATGAATTATATAATCTCCAATACCTTTAAAATATACATTTTGTAATCACATACATGGTAACAGGACCCTAAGATGAACAGACATATGTATGAATCATTGAGCAGATCCTGTACAGCCAGGCAATCAAAACACTCTAATCAAATTTACGCTGATAAGAAATAGAAATGAAATTTAAAAAACAAACATAAGTAAGGAGACATAAACTTCTGGGGGCTTGTCCCAGCACATTCCACTCTAATTTACAACCTCAGAACACTACCTCCAGGAAGATTCTGTTGCCCTAGTAACAAGAGTTGAGAACGTAATAATGCTGCCGCCTTGTGGCTGTTTCCCACAACAGCAGCATTAAACCCAGTGCTAATGGTTGCTTAATAGTCACAAGGACTGCAGGGATCTAAATGACACCTGGCCTGAAAAATGCCCTGGGGTAGGGAATAGGCAAGAAAATTCAACACATGAGAAATTTTTCAAGAAGTCAATAAGAGGAGGGAAGTTGTACTCATTCTTTAAAAAAAAAGGAAAAGAAAAAAAAGGACATGCCTAAAGCTCAGTATAAGGAATTATTAGACACATGCAAATTCAATTTCAAAAAGGTTTCAGCTCACACCAGTCATTTCCATCAGCAAAATGTCTACAAACTATAAATGCTGAAGGGGTTTTAGAGAACTGTGTACCTTCTAGCTGCTGGTGGGATGTAAAGTGGTAACAGCACTAACGCAAACTGAATGGAGTTTCTTGAAAAGGTAAAAATTGAGCTACCATATGATGCGGCAGGTCACCTTTTGGGCCTATAACCTAAGACCACCTGAATCGGAAAGACACAGGCAGGCAAATGAGCACTGAAGCAATATTGAAATAGCCAAGACATGGAAGCAGAAAAAGGGTTCATAAACAGATGAATGGACAAAGAAGAAGTGGTATACGTACCAAAGAGCATAGTAGCCTCGGGAAAAAAATGAACAATGCCGTTTTCAGGACTACAGTTGAGCCTAGAAATAATCATATAAGGTTCAGTAAGTCAAAAGGGTATGACAAATATCCTATGATATCATTTATACATGTTATCCTAAGATTGCTACCAATGAACATATTTCCACAGAAAAAGACACTCACAGACTTATGAAATAAACTAATGGTTAGACAAAATGAAAGGTGGGAGGATGGGTAAACTAGGACTATGGGGTTAACATACATATACTAATGTATGTTAAGTGTATAAAAACATATAACAGATAAACTGTATGAATTATATAATCACCAATACCTTTAAAATATACATTCTGTAATCACATACATGGTAACAGAATCCGAAGATGAACAGACATATGTAGGAATCATTGAGCAGTTTCTGTACAGCCAGACAATCAAAACACTCTAATCAAATTTACTCCGATAAGAAATAGAAATTAAATTTAAAAAACAAACCTAAGTAAGGAGACATAAACTTCTGGGGGCTTGTCCCAGCACATTCCACTCTAATTTACAACCTCGGAACACTACCTCCAGGAAGATTCTGTTGCCCTAGTAACAAGAGATGACAACGTAATAATGCTGCCGCCTTGTGGCTCTTTCCCACAACAGCAGCTTTAAACCCAGTGCTAATGGTTGCTTAATAGTCACATGGACTGCAGGGCTCTAAATGACACCTTCCCTGAAAAATGCCCTGGGGTAGGGAATAGGCAAGAAAATTCAACACATGAGAAATTTTTCAAGAAGTCAATAAGAGGAGGGAAGTTGTACTCACTCTTTAAAAAAAAGGAAAAGAAAAAAAAGGACATGCCTAAAGCTCAGTATAAGGAATTATTAGACACATGCAAATTCAAATTCAACAAGGTTTCAGCTCACACCAGTCATTTCCATCAGCAAAATGTCTATAAACTATAAATGCTGAAGGGGTTTTAGAGAACTGTGTACCTTCTAGCTGCTGGTGGGATGTAAAGTGGTAACAGCACTAACGCAAACTGAATGGAGCTTCTTGACAAGGTAAAAATTGAGCTACCATATGATGCAGCAGGTCACCCTTTGGGCCTATAACCTAAGACCACCTGAATCGGAAAGACACAGGCAGGCAAATGAGCACTGCAGCAATATTGAAATAGCCAAGACATGGAAGCAGAAAAAAGGTTCATAAACAGATGAATGGACAAAGAAGAAGTAGTATACGTACCAAATAGAATAGTAGCCTGGGGAAAAAAATGAACAACGCCGTTTTCAGGACTACAGTTGAGCCTAGAAATAATCATATAAGGTTAAGTAACTCAAAAGGGTACGACAAATATCCTATGATAACATTTATACATGTTATCCTAAGATTGCTACCAATGAACATATTTCCACAGAAAAAGACACTCACAGACTTATGAAATAAACTAATGGTTAGCAAAATGAAAGGTGGGAGGATGGGTAAATTAGGACTATGGGGTTAACATACATATACTAATGTATGTTAAGTGTATAACAACATATAACAGATAAACTGTATGAATTATATAATCTCCAATACCTTTAAAATATACATTTTGTAATCACATACATGGTAACAGGACCCTAAGATGAACAGACATATGTATGAATCATTGAGCAGATCCTGTACAGCCAGGCAATCAAAACACTCTAATCAAATTTACGCTGATAAGAAATAGAAATGAAATTTAAAAAACAAACATAAGTAAGGAGACATAAACTTCTGGGGGCTTGTCCCAGCACATTCCACTCTAATTTACAACCTCAGAACACTACCTCCAGGAAGATTCTGTTGCCCTAGTAACAAGAGTTGAGAACGTAATAATGCTGCCGCCTTGTGGCTGTTTCCCACAACAGCAGCTTTAAACCCAGTGCTAATGGTTGCTTAATAGTCACAACGACTGCAGGGGTCTAAATGACACCTGCCCTCAAAAAGTGCCCTTGGGTAGGGAATAGGCAAGAAAATTCAACACATGAGAAATTTTTCAAAAAGTGAATATGAAGAGGGAAGTTGTACTCACACTTTAACAAAAAAAGGAAAAGAAGAAAAAGGATATGCCTAAAGATCAGTATAAGGAATTATTCGCCACATGCGTATCCAACCTCCATAAAGGTTTCAGCTCACAACAGTCAAATGGCCATCAGCAAAAGTCTACAAACTATAAATGCTGAAGGTGTTTTAGAGAAATGTGTACCTTCTATCTGCTGCTGGGATGTAAAGTGGTAACAGCACTAACGCAAACTGAATGGAGCCGCTTGAAAAGGTAGAAATTGAGCTACCATATGATGCGGCAGGGCACCTCTCGGGCTTATAACCTAAGACCACCAGAATCGGAAGGACACAGGCAGTCAAATGTGCACTGCAGCAATACTGAAATAGCCAAGACATGGAAGCAAAAAAAGGTCCATAAACAGATGAATGGACAGAGAAGAAGTGGTATATGGACAGAATGGAATAGTAGCCTCGGGAAAAAAATGAACAATGCCGTTTTCAGGACTACAGTAGAGCCTAGAAATAATAATATAAGGTTAAGTAAGTCAAAAGGGTATGACAAATATCCTATGATATCATTTATACATGTTATCCTAAGATTGCTACCAATGAACATATTTCCACAGAAAAAGACACTCACAGACTTATGAAATAAACTAATGGTTAGCCAAAATGAAAGGGGGGAGGATGGGTAAATTAGGACTATGGGATTAACATAAATATACTAATGTATGTTACATGCATATAAACATATAACAGATAAACTATATGAATTATATAATCACCAATACCTTTAAAATATACATTCTGTATTCACATACATGGTAACAGAATCCGAAGATGAACAGACATATGTAGGAATCATTGAGCAGATTCTGTACAGCCAGACAATCAAAAAACTCTAATCAAATTTACTCCAAAAAGAAATAGAATTAAATTTAAAAAACAAACATAAGTAAGGAGACATAAACTTCTGGGGGCTCGTCCCAGCACATTCCACTCTAATTTACAACCACGGAACACTACCTCCAGGAAGATTCTGTTGCCCTAGTAACAAGAGATGAGAACGTAATAATGCTGCCGCCTTGTGGCTGTTTCCCACAACAGCAGCATTAAACCCAGTGCTAATGGTTGCTTAATAGTCACAAGGACTGCAGGGCTCTAAATGACACCTGCCCTGAAAAATGCCCTGGGGTAGGGAATAGGCAAGAAAATTCAACACATGAGAAATTTTTCAAGAAGTCAATAAGAGGAGGGAAGTTGTACTCACTCTTTAAAAAAAAAGGAAAAGAAAAAAAAGGACATGCCTAAAGCTCAGTATAAGGAATTATTAGACACATGCAAATTCAAATTCAACAAGGTTTCAGCTCACACCAGTCATTTCCATCAGCAAAATGTCTATAAACTATAAATGCTGAAGGGGTTTTAGAGAACTGTGTACCTTCTAGCTGCTGGTGGGATGTAAAGTGGTAACAGCACTAACGCAAACTGAATGGAGCTGCTTGACAAGGTAAAAATTGAGCTACCATATGATGCAGCAGGTCACCCTTTGGGCCTATAACCTAAGACCACCTGAATCGGAAAGACACAGGCAGGCAAATGAGCACTGCAGCAATATTGAAATAGCCAAGACATGGAAGCAGAAAAAAGGTTCATAAACAGATGAATGGACAAAGAAGAAGTAGTATACGTACCAAATAGAATAGTAGCCTGGGGAAAAAAATGAACAACGCCGTTTTCAGGACTACAGTTGAGCCTAGAAATAATCATATAAGGTTAAGTAACTCAAAAGGGTACGACAAATATCCTATGATAACATTTATACATGTTATCCTAAGATTGCTACCAATGAACATATTTCCACAGAAAAGACACTCACAGACTTATGAAATAAACTAATGGTTAGCCAAAATGAAAGGTGGGAGGATGGGTAAATTAGGACTATGGGGTTAACATACATATACTAATGTATGTTAAGTGTATAAAAACATGTAACAGATAAACTGTATGAATTATATAATCACCAATACCTTTAAAATATACATTTTGTAATCACATACATGGTAAGAGGACCCGAAGATGAACAGAAATATGTATGAATCACTGAGCAGATCCTGTACAGCCAGGCAATCAAAACACTCTAATCAAATTTACTCCGATAAGAAATAGAAATTAAATTTAAAAAAACAAACATAAGTAAGGACACATAAACTTCTGGGGGCTTGTCCCAGCACATTCCACTCTAATTTACAACCTCAGAACACTACCTCCAGGAAGATTCTGTTGCCCTAGTAACAAGAGATGAGAACGTAATAATGCTGCTGCCTTGTGGCTCTTTCCCACAACAGCAGCTTTAAACCCAGTGCTAATGTTTGCTTAATAGTCACAAGGACTGCAGGGCTCTAAATGACACCTGCCCTTAAAAATGCCCTGGGGTAGGGAATAGGCAAGAAAATTCAACACATTAGAAATTTTTCAAGAAGTCAATAAGAGGAGGGAAGTTGTACTCACTCTTTAAAAAAAAGGAAAAGAGAAAAAAGGACATTCCTAAACCTCAGTATAAGGAATTATTAGACACATGCAAATGCAAATTCAAAAAGGTTTCAGCTCACACCAGTCATTTCCATCAGCAAAATGTCTACAAACTATAAATGCTGAAGGAGTTTTAGAGAACTGTGTACCTTCTAGATCCTGGTTGGATGTAAAGTGGTAACAGCACTAACGCAAACTGAATTGAGCTGTTGAAAAGGTAAAAATTGAGCTACCATATGATGCGGCAGGTCACCTTTTGGGCCTATAACCTAAGACCACCTGAATCGGAAAGACACAGGCAGGCAAATGAGCACTGCAGCAATATTGAAATAGCCAAGACATGGAAGCAGAAAAAAGGTTCATAAACAGATGAATGGACAAAGAGGAAGTGGTATACGTACCAAATAGAATAGTAGCCTCGGGAAAAAAATGAACAATGCCGTTTTCAGGACTACAGTTGAGCCTAGAAATAATCATATAAGGTTAAGTAACTCAAAAGGGTACGACAAATATCCTATGATAACATTTATACATGTTATCCTAAGATAGCTACCAATGAACATATTTCCACAGAAAAAGACACTCACAGACTTATGAAATAAACTAATGGTTAGACAAAATGAAAGGTGGGAGGATGGGTAAACTAGGACTATGGGGTTAACATACATATACTAATGTATGTTAAGTGTATAAAAACATATAACAGATAAACTGTATGAATTATATAATCACCAATACCTTTAAAATATACATTCTGTAATCACATACATGGTAACAGAATCCGAAGATTAACAGACATATGTAGGAATCATTGAGCAGTTTCTGTACAGCCAGAAAATCAAACACTCTAATCAAATTTACTCAGATAAGAAATAGAAATTAAATTTAAAAAACAAACCTAAGTAAGGAGACATAAACTTCTGGGGGCTTGTCCCAGCATATTCCACTCTAATTTACAACCTTGGAACACTACCTCCAGGAAGATTCTGTTGCCCTAGTAACAAGAGATGAGAACGTAATAATGCTGCCACCTTGTGGCTCTTTCCCACAACAGCAGCTTTAAACCCAGTGCTAATGGTTGCTTAATAGTCACATGGACTGCAGGGCTCTAAATGACACCTGCCCTGAAAAATGCCCTGGGGTAGGGAATAGGCAAAAATATTCAACACATGAGAAATTTTTCAAGAAGTCAATAAGAGGAGGGAAGTTGTACTCACTCTTTAAAAAAAAAGGAAAAGAAAAAAAAGGACATGCCTAAAGCTCAGTAGAATGAATTATTAGACACATGCAAATTCAAATTCAAAAAGGTTTCAGCTCACAACAGTCGTTTCCATCAGCAAAATGTCTACAAACTATAAATGCTGAAGGGGTTTTAGAGAACTGTGTACCTTCTAGCTGCTGGTGGGATGTAAAGTGGTAACAGCATTAACACAAACTGAATGGAGCTGCTTGAAAAGATAAAAATTGAGCTACCATATGATGCGGCAGGTCACCTTTTGGGCCTATAACCTAAGACCACCTGAATGGGAAAGACACAGGCAGGCAAATGAGCACTGCAGCAATATTGAAATAGCCAAGACATGGAAGCAGAAAAAAGGTTCATAAACAGATGAATGGACAAAGAAGAAGTGGTATACATACCAAATAGAATAGTAGCCTCGGGAAAAAAATGAACAATGCCGTTTTCAGGACTACAGTTGAGCCTAGAAATTATCATATAACGTTAAGTAACTCAAAAGGGTACGACAAATATCCTATGAAAACATTTATACATGTTATCCTAAGATTGCTACCAATGAACATATTTCCACAGAAAAAGACACTCACAGACTTATCAAATAAACTAATGGTTAGCCAAAATGAAAGGTGGGAGGATGGGTAAATTACGACTATGGGGTTAACATACATATAGTAATGTATGTTAAGTGTATAAAAACATATAACAGATAAACTGTATGAATTATATAATCACCAATACCTTTAAAATATACATTTTGTAATCACATACATGGTAACAGGACCCGAAGATGAACAGACATATGTATGAATCATTGAGCAGATTCTGTACAGCCAGGCAATCAAAACACTCTAATCAAATTTACTCTGATAAGAAATAGAAATTAAATTTAAAAAACAAACATAAGTAAGGAGACATAAACTTCTGGGGGCTTGTCCCAGCACATTCCACTCTAATTTACAACCTCGGAACACTACCTCCAGGAAGACTCTGTTGCCGTAGTGACAAGAGTTGAGAAGGTAATAATGCTCCCGCCTTGTGGCTGTGTCCCACAACAGCAGCTTTAAACCCAGTACTAATAGTTGCTTAATAGTCACAAGGACTGCAGGGCTCTAAATGACACCTGCCCTCAAAAAATGCCCTGGGGTAGGGAATAGGCAAGAAAATTCAACACATGAGAAATTTTTCAAGAAGTCAATAAGAGGAGGGAAGTTGTACTCACTCTTTAAAAAAAAGGAAAAGAAAAAAAAGGACATGCCTAAAGCTCAGTATAAGGAATTATTAGACACATGCAAATTCAAATTCAAAAAGGTTTCAGCTCACACCAGTCATTTCCATCAGCAAAATGTCTATAAAAAATGCTGAAGGGGTTTTAGAGAACTGTGTACCTTCTAGCTGCTGGTGGGATGTAAAGTGGGAACAGCACTAACGCAAACTGAATGGAGCTTCTTGAAAAGGTAAAAATTGAGCTACCATATGATGCAGCAGGTCACCCTTTGGGCCTATAACCTAAGACCACCTGAATCGGAAAGACACGGGCAGGCAAATGAGCACTGCAGCAATATTGAAATAGCAAAGACATGGAAGCAGAAAAAAGGTTCATAAACAGATGAATGGACAAAGAAGAAGTAGTATACGTACCAAATAGAATAGTAGCCTGGGGAAAAAAATGAACAACGCCGTTTTCAGGACTACAGTTGAGCCTAGAAATAATCATATAAGGTTAAGTAACTCAAAAGGGTACGACAAATATCCTATGATAATATTTATACATGTTATCCTAAGATTGCTACCAATGAACATATTTCCACAGAAAAAGACACTCACAGACTTATGAAATAAACTAATGGTTAGCAAAATGAAAGGTGGGAGGATGGGTAAATTAGGACTATGGGGTTAACATACATATACTAATGTATGTTAAGTGTATAAAAACATATAACAGATAAACTGTATGAATTATATAATCACCAATACCTTTAAAATATACATTTTGTAATCACATACATGGTAACAGGACCCGAAGATGAACAGACATATGTATGAATCATTGAGCAGATCCTGTACTGCCAGGCAATCAAAACACTCTAATCAAATTTACACTGATAAGAAATAGAAATGAAATTTAAAAACAAACATAAGTAAGGAGACATAAACTTCTGGGGGCTTGTCCCAGCACATTCCACTCTAATTTACAACCTCAGAACACTACCTCCATGAATATTCTGTTGCCCTAGTAACAAGAGTTGAGAAAGTAATAATGCTGACGCCTTGTGGCTGTTTCCCACAACAGCAGCTTTAAACCCAGTGCTAATGGTTGCTTAATAGTCACAACGACTGCAGGGGTCTAAATGACACCTGCCCTCAAAAAGTGCCCTTGGGTAGGGAATAGGCAACAAAATTCAACACATGAGAAATTTTTCAAAAAGTGAATATGAAGAGGGAAGTTGTACTCACACTTTAACAAAAAAAGGAAAAGAAGAAAAAGGATATGCCTAAAGATCAGTATAAGGAATTATTCGCCACATGTGTATCCAACCTCCATAAAGGTTTCAGCTCACAACAGTCAAATGGCCATCAGCAAAAGTCTACAAACTATAAATGCTGAAGGTGTTTTAGAGAAATGTGTACCTTCTATCTGCTGCTGGGATGTAAAGTGGTAACAGCACTAACGCAAACTGAATGGAGCCGCTTGAAAAGGTAGAAATTGAGCTACCATACGATGCGGCAGGGCACCTCTCGGGCTTATAACCTAAGACCACCAGAATCGGAAAGACACAGGCAGTCAAATGTGCACTGCAGCAATACTGAAATAGCCAAGACATGGAAGCAAAAAAAGGTCCATAAACAGATGAATGGACAGAGAAGAAGTGGTATATGGACAGAATGGAATAGTAGCCTCGGGAAAAAAATGAACAATGCCGTTTTCAGGAATACAGTAGAGCCTAGAAATAATAATATAAGGTTAAGTAAGTCAAAAGGGTATGACAAATATCCTATGATATCATTTGTACATGTTATCCTAAGATTGCTACCAATGAACATATTTCCACAGAAAAAGACACTCACAGACGTATGAAATAAACTAATGGTTAGCCAAAATGAAAGGGGGGAGGATGGGTAAATTAGGACTATGGGATTAACATAAATATACTAATGTATGTTACATGCATATAAACATATAACAGATAAACTATATGAATTATATAATCACCAATACCTTTAAAATATACATTCTGTATTCACATACATGGTAACAGAATCCGAAGATGAACAGACATATGTAGGAATCATTGAGCAGTTTCTGTACAGCCAGACAATCAAAACACTCTAATCAAATTTACTCCGATAAGAAATAGAAATTTAATTTAAAAAACAAACCTAAGTAAGGAGACATAAACTTCTGGGGGCTTGTCCCAGCACATTCCACTCTAATTTACAACCTCGGAACACTACCACCAGGAAGATTCTGTTGCCCTAGTAACAAGAGATGAGAACGTAATAATGCTGCCGCCTTGTGGCTCTTTCCCACAACAGCAGCTTTAAACCCAGTGCTAATGGTTGCTTAATAGTCACATGGACTGCAGGGCTCTAAATGACACCTGCCCTGAAAAATGCCCAGGGGTAGGGAATAGGCAAGAATATTCAACACATGAGAAATTTTTCAAGAAGTCAATAAGAGGAGGGAAGTTGTACTCACTCTTTAAAAAAAAAGGAAAAGAAAAAAAAGGACATGCCTAAAGCTCAGTAGAATGAATTATTAGACACATGCAAATTCAAATTCAAAAAGGTTTCAGCTCACACCAGTCGTTTCCATCAGCAAAATGACTACAAACTATAAATGCTGAAGGGGTTTTAGAGAACTGTGTACCTTCTAGCTGCTGGTGGGATGTAAAGTGGTAACAGCACTAACGCAAACTGAATGGAGTTTCTTGAAAAGGTAAAAATTGAGCTACCATATGATGCGGCAGGTCACCTTTTGGGCCTATAACCTAAGACCACCTAAATCGGAAAGACACAGGCAGGCAAAGGTGCACTGCAGCAATATTGAAATAGCCAAGACATGGAAGCAGAAAAAAGGTTCATAAACAGATGAATGGACAAAGAGGAAGTGGTATACGTACCAAATAGAATAGTAGCCTCGGGAAAAAAATGAACAATGCCGTTTTCAGGACTACAGTTGAGCCTAGAAATAATCATATAAGGTTAAGTAACTCAAAAGGGTACGACAAATATCCTATGATAACATTTATACATGTTATCCTAAGATAGCTACCAATGAACATATTTCCACAGAAAAAGACACTCACAGACTTATGAAATAAACTAATGGTTAGACAAAATGAAAGGTGGGAGGATGGGTAAACTAGGACTATGGGGTTAACATACATATACTAATGTATGTTAAGTGTATAAAAACATATAACAGATAAACTGTATGAATTATATAATCACCAATACCTTTAAAATATACATTCTGTAATCACATACATGGTAACAGAATCCGAAGATTAACAGACATATGTAGGAATCATTGAGCAGTTTCTGTACAGCCAGAAAATCAAACACTCTAATCAAATTTACTCAGATAAGAAATAGAAATTAAATTTAAAAAACAAACCTAAGTAAGGAGACATAAACTTCTGGGGGCTTGTCCCAGCATATTCCACTCTAATTTACAACCTTGGAACACTACCTCCAGGAAGATTCTGTTGCCCTAGTAACAAGAGATGAGAACGTAATAATGCTGCCACCTTGTGGCTCTTTCCCACAACAGCAGCTTTAAACCCAGTGCTAATGGTTGCTTAATAGTCACATGGACTGCAGGGCTCTAAATGACACCTGCCCTGAAAAATGCCCTGGGGTAGGGAATAGGCAAAAATATTCAACACATGAGAAATTTTTCAAGAAGTCAATAAGAGGAGGGAAGTTGTACTCACTCTTTAAAAAAAAAGGAAAAGAAAAAAAAGGACATGCCTAAAGCTCAGTAGAATGAATTATTAGACACATGCAAATTCAAATTCAAAAAGGTTTCAGCTCACAACAGTCGTTTCCATCAGCAAAATGTCTACAAACTATAAATGCTGAAGGGGTTGTAGAGAACTGTGTACCTTCTAGCTGCTGGTGGGATGTAAAGTGGTAACAGCATTAACACAAACAGAATGGAGCTGCTTGAAAAGATAAAAATTGAGCTACCATATGATGCGGCAGGTCACCTTTTGGGCCTATAACCTAAGACCACCTGAATGGGAAAGACACAGGCAGGCAAATGAGCACTGCAGCAATATTGAAATAGCCAAGACATGGAAGCAGAAAAAAGGTTCATAAACAGATGAATGGACAAAGAAGAAGTGGTATACATACCAAATAGAATAGTAGCCTCGGGAAAAAAATGAACAATGCCGTTTTCAGGACTACAGTTGAGCCTAGAAATTATCATATAACGTTAAGTAACTCAAAAGGGTACGACAAATATCCTATGAAAACATTGATACATGTTATCCTAAGATTGCTACCAATGAACATATTTCCACAGAAAAAGACACTCACAGACTTATCAAATAAACTAATGGTTAGCCAAAATGAAAGGTGGGAGGATGGGTAAATTACGACTATGGGGTTAACATACATATAGTAATGTATGTTAAGTGTATAAAAACATATAACAGATAAACTGTATGAATTATATAATCACCAATACCTTTAAAATATACATTTTGTAATCACATACATGGTAACAGGACCCGAAGATGAACAGACATATGTATGAATCATTGAGCAGATTCTGTACAGCCAGGCAATCAAAACACTCTAATCAAATTTACTCTGATAAGAAATAGAAATTAAATTTAAAAAACAAACATAAGTAAGGAGACATAAACTTCTGGGGGCTTGTCCCAGCACATTCCACTCTAATTTACAACCTCGGAACACTACCTCCAGGAAGACTCTGTTGCCGTAGTAACAAGAGTTGAGAAGGTAATAATGCTGCCGCCTTGTGGCTGTGTCCCACAACAGCAGCTTTAAACCCAGTACTAATAGTTGCTTAATAGTCACAAGGACTGCAGGGCTCTAAATGACACCTGCCCTGAAAACTGCCCTGGGGTAGGGAATAGGCAAGAAAATTCAACACATGAGAAATTTTTCAAGAAGTCAATAAGAGGAGGGAAGTTGTACTCACTCTTTAAAAAAAAGGAAAAGAAAAAAAAGGACATGCCTAAAGCTCAGTATAAGGAATTATTAGACACATGCAAATTCAAATTCAAAAAGGTTTCAGCTCACACCAGTCATTTCCATCAGCAAAATGTCTATAAACTATAAATGCTGAAGGGGTTTTAGAGAACTGTGTACCTTCTAGCTGCTGGTGGGATGTAAAGTGGGAACAGCACTAACGCAAACTGAATGGAGCTTCTTGAAAAGGTAAAAATTGAGCTACCATATGATGCAGCAGGTCACCCTTTGGGCCTATAACCTAAGACCACCTGAATCGGAAAGACACGGGCAGGCAAATGAGCACTGCAGCAATATTGAAATAGCAAAGACATGGAAGCAGAAAAAAGGTTCATAAACAGATGAATGGACAAAGAAGAAGTAGTATACGTACCAAATAGAATAGTAGCCTGGGGAAAAAAATGAACAACGCCATTTTCAGGACTACAGTTGAGCCTAGAAATAATCATATAAGGTTAAGTAACTCAAAAGGGTACGACAAATATCCTATGATAATATTTATACATGTTATCCTAAGATTGCTACCAATGAACATATTTCCACAGAAAAAGACACTCACAGACTTATGAAATAAACTAATGGTTAGCAAAATGAAAGGTGGGAGGATGGGTAAATTAGGACTATGGGGTTAACATACATATACTAATGTATGTTAAGTGTATAAAAACATATAACAGATAAACTGTATGAATTATATAATCACCAATACCTTTAAAATATACATTTTGTAACCACATACATGGTAACAGGACCCGAAGATGAACAGACATATGTATGAATCATTGAGCAGATCCTGTACTGCCAGGAAATCAAAACACTCTAATCAAATTTACACTGATAAGAAATAGAAATGAAATTTAAAAACAAACATAAGTAAGGAGACATAAACTTCTGGGGGCTTGTCCCAGCACATTCCACTCTAATTTTCAACCTCAGAACACTACCTCCATGAATATTCTGTTGCCCTAGTAACAAGAGTTGAGAAAGTAATAATGCTGACGCCTTGTGGCTGTTTCCCACAACAGCAGCTTTAAACCCAGTGCTAATGGTTGCTTAATAGTCACAACGACTGCAGGGGTCTAAATGACACCTGCCCTCAAAAAGTGCCCTTGGGTAGGGAATAGGCAACAAAATTCAACACATGAGAAATTTTTCAAAAAGTGAATATGAAGAGGGAAGTTGTACTCACACTTTAACAAAAAAAGGAAAAGAAGAAAAAGGATATGCCTAAAGATCAGTATAAGGAATTATTCGCCACATGCGTATCCAACCTCCATAAAGGTTTCAGCTCACAACAGTCAAATGGCCATCAGCAAAAGTCTACAAACTATAAATGCTGAAGGTGTTTTAGAGAAATGTGTACCTTCTATCTGCTGCTGGGATGTAAAGTGGTAACAGCACTAACGCAAACTGAATGGAGCCGCTTGAAAAGGTAGAAATTGAGCTACCATATGATGCGGCAGGGCACCTCTCGGGCTTATAACCTAAGACCACCAGAATCGGAAAGACACAGGCAGTCAAATGTGCACTGCAGCAATACTGAAATAGCCAAGACATGGAAGCAAAAAAAGGTCCATAAACAGATGAATGGACAGAGAAGAAGTGGTATATGGACAGAATGGAATAGTAGCCTCGGGAAAAAAATGAACAATGCCGTTTTCAGGACTACAGTAGAGCCTAGAAATAATAATATAAGGTTAAGTAAGTCAAAAGGGTATGACAAATATCCTATGATATCATTTGTACATGTTATCCTAAGATTGCTACCAATGAACATATTTCCACAGAAAAAGACACTCACAGACGTATGAAATAAACTAATGGTTAGCCAAAATGAAAGGGGGGAGGATGGGTAAATTAGGACTATGGGATTAACATAAATATACTAATGTATGTTACATGCATATAAACATATAACAGATAAACTATATGAATTATATAATCACCAATACCTTTAAAATATACATTCTGTATTCACATACATGGTAACAGAATCCGAAGATGAACAGACATATGTAGGAATCATTGAGCAGATTCTGTACAGCCAGACAATCAAAAAACTCTAATCAAATTTACTCCAAAAAGAAATAGAATTAAATTTAAAAAACAAACATAAGTAAGGAGACATAAACTTCTGGGGGCTCGTCCCAGCACATTCCACTCTAATTTACAACCACGGAACACTACCTCCAGGAAGATTCTGTTGCCCTAGTAACAAGAGAGGAGAACGTAATAATGCTGCCGCCTTGTGGCTGTTTCCCACAACAGCAGCATTAAACCCAGTGCTAATGCTTGCTTAATAGTCACAAGGACTGCAGGGCTCTAAATGACACCTGCCCTGAAAAATGCCCTGGGGTAGGGAATAGGCAAGAAAATTCAACACATGAGAAATTTTTCAAGAAATCAATAAGAGGAGGGAAGTTGTACTCACTCTTTAAAAAAAAAGGAAAAGAAAAAAAAGGACATGCCTAAAGCTCAGTATAAGGAATTATTAGACACATGCAAATTCAAATTCAACAAGGTTTCAGCTCACACCAGTCATTTCCATCAGCAAAATGTCTATAAACTATAAATGCTGAAGGGGTTTTAGAGAACTGTGTACCTTCTAGCTGCTGGTGGGATGTAAAGTGGTAACAGCACTAACGCAAACTGAATGGAGCTGCTTGAAAAGGTAAAAATTGAGCTACCATATGATGCGGCAGGGCACCTCTTGGGCTTATAACCTAAGACTACCAGAATCGGAAAGACACAGGCAGTCAAATGTGCACTGCAGCAATATTGAAATAGCAAAGACATGGAAGCAAAAAAAATGTCAATAAACAGATGAATGGACAGAGAAGAAGTGGTATATGGACAGAATGGAATAGTAGCCTCGTGGAAAAAATGAACAATGCCGTTTTCAGGACTACAGTTGAGCCTAGAAATAATCATATAAGGTTAAGTAAGTCAAAAGGGTATGACAAATATCCTATGATATCATTTATACATGTTATCCTAAGATTGCTACCAATGAACATATTTCCACAGAAAAAGACACTCACAGACTTATGAAATAAACTAATTGTTAGCCAAAATGAAAGGTGGGAGGATGGGTAAATTAGGACTATGGGGTTAACATACATATACTAATGTATGTTAAGTGTATAAAAACATATAACAGATAAACTGTATGAATTATATAATCACCAATACCTTTAAAATATACATTCTGTAATAACATACATGGTAACAGAATCCGAAGATGAACAGACATATGTAGGAATCATTGAGCAGTTTCTGTACAGCCAGACAATCAAAACACTCTAATCAAAGTTACTCCGATAAGAAATAGAAATTTAATTTAAAAAACAAACCTAAGTAAGGAGACATAAACTTCTGGGGGCTTGTCCCAGCACATTCCACTCTAATTTACAACTTCGGAACACTACCTCCAGAAAGATTCTGTTGCCCTAGTAACAAGAGATGAGAACGTAATAATGCTGCCGCCTTGTGGCTCTTTCCCACAACAGCAGCATTAAACCCAGTGCTAATGGTTGCTTAATAGTCACAAGGACTGCAGGGATCTAAATGACACCTGGCCTGAAAAATGCCCTGGGGTAGGGAATAGGCAAGAAAATTCAACACATGAGAAATTTTTCAAGAAGTCAATAAGAGGAGGGAAGTTGTACTCATTCTTTAAAAAAAAAGGAAAAGAAAAAAAAGGACATGCCTAAAGCTCAGTATAAGGAATTATTAGACACATGCAAATTCGATTTCAAAAAGGTTTCAGCTCACACCAGTCATTTCCATTAGCAAAATGTCTACAAACTATAAATGCTGAAGGGGTTTTAGAGAACTGTGTACCTTCTAGCTGCTGGTGGGATGTAAAGTGGTAACAGCACTAACGCAAACTGAATGGAGTTTCTTGAAAAGGTAAAAATTGAGCTACCATATGATGCGGCAGGTCACCTTTTGGGCCTATAACCTAAGACCACCTAAATCGGAAAGACACAGGCAGGCAAATGTGCACTGCAGCAATATTGAAATAGCCAAGACATGGAAGCAGAAAAAGGGTTCATAAACAGATGAATGGACAAAGAAGAAGTGGTATACGTACCAAAGAGCATAGTAGCCTCGGGAAAAAAATGAACAATGCCGTTTTCAGGACTACAGTTGAGCCTAGAAATAATCATATAAGGTTAAGTAACTCAAAAGGGTACGACAAATATCCTATGATAACATTTATACATGTTATCCTACGATTGCTACCAATGAACATATTTCCACAGAAAAAGCCACTCACAGACTTATGAAATAAACTAATGGTTAGCCAAAATGAAAGGTGGGAGGATGGGTAAATTAGGACTATGGGGTTAACATACATATACTAATGTATGTTAAGTGTATAAAAACATGTAACAGATAAACTGTATGAATTATATAATCACCAATACCTTTAAAATATACATTTTGTAATCACATACATGGTAAGAGGACCCGAAGATGAACAGACATATGTATGAATCACTGAGCAGATCCTGTACAGCCAGGCAATCAAAACACTCTAATCAAATTTACTCCGATAAGAAATAGAAATTAAATTTAAAAAAACAAACATAAGTAAGGAGACATAAACTTCTGGGGGCTTGTCCCAGCACATTCCACTCTAATTTACAACCTCGGAACACTACCTCCAGGAAGACTCTGTTGCCCTAGTAACAAGAGATGAGAACGTAATAATGCTGCCGCCTTGTGGCTCTTTCCCACAACAGCAGCTTTAAACCCAGTGCTAATGTTTGCTTAATAGTCACAAGGACTGCAGGGCTCTAAATGACACCTGCCCTGAAAAATGCCCTGGGGTAGGGAATAGGCAAGAAAATTCAACACATTAGAAATTTTTCAAGAAGTCAATAAGAGGAGGGAAGTTGTACTCACTCTTTAATAAAAAAGGAAAAGAAAAAAAAGGACATGCCTAAAGCTCAGTATAAGGAATTATTAGACACATGCAAATGCAAATTCAAAAAGGTTTCAGCTCACACCAGTCATTTCCATCAGCAAAATGTCTACAAACTATAAATGCTGAAGGAGTTTTAGAGAACTGTGTACCTTCTAGATCCTGGTTGGATGTAAAGTGGTAACAGCACTAACGCAAACTGAATTGAGCTGTTGAAAAGGTAAAAATTGAGCTACCATATGATGCGGCAGGTCACCTTTTGGGCCTATAACCTAAGACCACCTGAATCGGAAAGACACAGGCAGGCAAATGAGCACTGAAGCAATATTGAAATAGCCAAGACATGGAAGCAGAAAAAAGGTTCATAAACAGATGAATGGACAGAGAAGAAGTGGTATATGGACAGAATGCAATAGTAGCCTCGGGGAAAAAATGAACAATGCCGTTTTAAGGACTAGAGTTGAGCCTAGAAATAATCATATAAGGTTCAGTAAGTCAAAAGGGTATGACAAATATCCTATGATATCATTTATACATGTTATCCTAAGATTGCTACCAATGAACATATTTCCACAGAAAAAGACACTCACAGACTTATGAAATAAACTAATGGTTAGACAAAATGAAAGGTGGGAGGATGGGTAAACTAGGACTATGGGGTTAACATACATATACTAATGTATGTTAAGTGTATAAAAACATATAACAGATAAACTGTATGAATTATATAATCACCAATACCTTTAAAATATACATTCTGTAATCACATACATGGTAACAGAATCCGAAGATGAACAGACATATGTAGGAATCATTGAGCAGTTTCTGTACAGCCAGACAATCAAAACACTCTAATCAAATTTACTCAGATAAGAAATAGAAATTAAATTTAAAAAACAAACCTAAGTAAGGAGACATAAACTTCTGGGGGCTTGTCCCAGCACATTCCACTCTAATTTACAACCTCGGAACACTACCTCCAGGAAGATTCTGTTGCCCTAGTAACAAGAGATGAGAACGTAATAATGCTGCCACCTTGTGGCTCTTTCCCACAACAGCAGCTTTAAACCCAGTGCTAATGGTTGCTTAATAGTCACATGGACTGCAGGGCTCTAAATGACACCTGCCCTGAAAAATGCCCTGGGGTAGGGAATAGGCAAAAATATTCAACACATGAGAAATTTTTCAAGAAGTCAATAAGAGGAGGGAAGTTGTACTCACTCTTTAAAAAAAAAGGAAAAGAAAAAAAAGGACATGCCTAAAGCTCAGTAGAATGAATTATTAGACACATGCAAATTCAAATTCAAAAAGGTTTCAGCTCACACCAGTCGTTTCCATCAGCAAAATGTGTACAAACTATAAATGCTGAAGGGGTTTTAGAGAACTGTGTACCTTCTAGCTGCTGGTGGGATGTAAAGTGGTAACAGCACTAACACAAACTGAATGGAGCTGCTTGAAAAGATAAAAATTGAGCTACCATATGATGCGGCAGGTCACCTTTTGGGCCTATAACCTAAGACCACCTGAATCGGAAAGACACAGGCAGGCAACTGAGCACTGCAGCAATATTGAAATAGCCAAGACATGGAAGCAGAAAAAAGGTTCATAAACAGATGAATGGACAAAGAAGAAGTGGTATACGTACCAAATAGAATAGTAGCCTCGGGAAAAAAATGAACAATGCCGTTTTCAGGACTACAGTTGAGCCTAGAAATAATCATATAACGTTAAGTAACTCAAAAGGGTACGACAAATATCCTATGAAAACATTTATACATGTTATCCTAAGATTGCTACCTATGAACATATTTCCACAGAAAAAGACACTCACAGACTTATCAAATAAACTAATGGTTAGCCAAAATGAAAGGTGGGAGGATGGGTAAATTAGGACTATGGGGTTAACATACATATACTAATGTATGTTAAGTGTATAAAAACATATAACAGATAAACTGTATGAATTATATAATCACCAATACCTTTAAAATATACATTTTGTAATCACATACATGGTAACAGGACCCGAAGATGAACAGACATATGTATGAATCATTGAGCAGATTCTGTACAGCCAGGCAATCAAAACACTCTAATCAAATTTACTCTGATAAGAAATAGAAATTAAATTTAAAAAACAAACCTAAGTAAGGAGACATAAACTTCTGGGGGCTTGTCCCAGCACATTCCACTCTAATTTACAACCTCGGAACACTACCTCCAGGAAGATTCTGTTGCCGTAGTAACAAGAGTTGAGAACGTAATAATGCTGCGGCCTTGTGGCTGTTTCCCACAACAGCAGCTTTAAACCCAGTACTAATAGTTGCTTAATAGTCACAAGGACTGCAGGGCTCCAAATGACACCTGCCCTGAAAAATGCCCTGGGGTAGGGAATAGGCAAGAAAATTCAACACACGAGAAATTTTTCAAGAAGTCAATAAGAGGAGGGAAGTTGTACTCACTCTTTAAAAAAAACGAAAAGAAAAAAAAGGACATGCCTAAAGCTCAGTATAAGGAATTATTAGACACATGCAAATTCAAATTCAAAAAGGTTTCAGCTCACACCAGTCATTTCCATCAGCAAAATGTCTATAAACTATAAATGCTGAAGGGGTTTTAGAGAACTGTGTACCTTCTAGCTGCTGGTGGGATGTAAAGTGGTAACAGCACTAACGCAAACTGAATGGAGCTTCTTGACAAGGTAAAAATTGAGCTACCATATGATGCAGCAGGTCACCCTTTGGGCCTATAACCTAAGACCACCTGAATCGGAAAGACACAGGCAGGCAAATGAGCACTGCAGCAATATTGAAATAACCAAGACATGGAAGCAGAAAAAAGGTTCATAAACAGATGAATGGACAAAGAAGAAGTAGTATACGTACCAAATAGAATAGTAGCCTGGGGAAAAAAATGAACAACGCCGTTTTCAGGACTACAGTTGAGCCTAGAAATAATCATATAAGGTTAACTAACTCAAAAGGGTACGACAAATATCCTATGATAACATTTATACATGTTATCCTAAGATTGCTACCAATGAACATATTTCCACAGAAAAAGACACTCACAGACTTATGAAATAAACTAATGGTTAGCAAAATGAAAGGTGGGAGGATGGGTAAATTAGGACTATGGGGTTAACATACATATACTAATGTATGTTAAGTGTATAAAAACATATAACAGATAAACTGTATGAATTATATAATCACCAATACCTTTAAAATATACATTTTGTAATCACATACATGGTAACAGGACCCAAAGATGAAGAGACATATGTATGAATCATTGAGCAGATCCTGTACAGCCAGGCAATCAAAACACTCTAATCAAATTTACGCTGATAAGAAATAGAAATGAAATTTTAAAAACAAACATAAGTAAGGAGACATAAACTTCTGGGGGCTTGTCCCAGCACATTCCACTCTAATTTACAACCTCAGAACACTACCTCCAGGAAGATTCTGTTGCCCTAGTAACAAGAGTTGAGAACGTAATAATGCTGCCGCCTTGTGGCTGTTTCCCACAACAGCAGCTTTAAACCCAGTGCTAATGGTTGCTTAATAGTCACAACGACTGCAGGGGTCTAAATGACACCTGCCCTCAAAAAGTGCCCTTGGGTAGGGAATAGGCAACAAAATTCAACACATGAGAAATTTTTCAAAAAGTGAATATGAAGAGGGCAGTTGTACTCACACTTTAACAAAAAAAGGAAAAGAAGAAAAAGGATATGCCTAAAGATCAGTATAAGGAATTATTCGCCACATGCGTATCCAACCTCCATAAAGGTTTCAGCTCAGAACGGTCAAATGGCCATCAGCAAAAAGTCTACAAACTATAAATGCTGAAGGGGTTTTAGAGAAATGTGTACCTTCTATGTGCTGCTGGGATGTAAAGTGGTAACAGCACTAACGCAAACTGAATGGAGCCGCTTGAAAAGGTAGAAATTGAGCTACCATATGATGCGGCAGGGCACCTCTCGGGCTTATAACCTAAGACCACCAGAATCGGAAAGACACAGGCAGTCAAATGTGCACTGCAGCAATACTGAAATAGCCAAGACATGGAAGCAAAAAAAGGTCCATAAACAGATGAATGGACAGAGAAGAAGTGGTATATGGACAGAATGGAATAGTAGCCTCGGGGAAAAAATGAACAATGCCGTTTTCAGGACTACAGTAGAGCCTAGAAATAATAATATAAGGTTAAGTAAGTCAAAAGGGTATGACAAATATCCTCTGATATCATTTATACATGTTATCCTAAGATTGCTACCAATGAACATATTTCCACAGAAAAAGACACTCACAGACGTATGAAATAAACTAATGGTTAGCCAAAATGAAAGGGGGGAGGATGGGTAAATTAGGACTATGGGATTAACATAAATATACTAATGTATGTTACATGCATATAAACATATAACAGATAAACTATATGAATTATATAATCACCAATACCTTTAAAATATACATTCTGTATTCACATACATGGTAACAGAATCCGAAGATGAACAGACATATGTAGGAATCATTGAGCAGATTCTGTACAGCCAGACAATCAAAAGACTCTAATCAAATTTACTCCAAAAAGAAATAGAATTAAATTTAAAAAACAAACATAAGTAAGGAGACATAAACTTCTGGGGGCTCGTCCCAGCACATTCCACTCTAATTTACAACCACGGAACACTACCTCCAGGAAGATTCTGTTGCCCTAGTAACAAGAGATGAGAACGTAATAATGCTGCTGCCTTGTGGCTGTTTCCCACAACAGCAGCATTAAACCCAGTGCTAATGGTTGCTTAATAGTCACAAGGACTGCAGGGCTCTAAATGACACCTGCCCTGAAAAATGCCCTGGGGTAGGGAATAGGTAAGAAAATTCAACACATGAGAAATTTTTCAAGAAGTCAATAAGAGTAGGGAAGTTGTACTCACTCTTTAAAAAAAAAGGAAAAGAAAAAAAAGGACATGCCTAAAGCTCAGTATAAGGAATTATTAGACACATGCAAATTCAAATTCAACAAGGTTTCAGCTCACACCACTCATTTCCATCAGCAAAATGTCTATAAACTATAAATGCTGAAGGGGTTTTAGAGAACTGTGTACCTTCTAGCTGCTGGTGGGATGTAAAGTGGTAACAGCACTAACGCAAACTGAATGGAGCTGTTGAAAAGGTAAAAATTGAGCTACCATATGATGCGGCAGGTCACCTTTTGGGCCTATAACCTAAGACCACCTGAATCGGAAAGACACAGGCAGGCAAATGAGCACTGCAGCAATATTGAAATAGCCAAGACATGGAAGCAGAAAAAAGGTTCATAAACAGATGAATGGACAAAGAAGAAGTGGTATACGTACCAAACAGAATAGTAGCCTCGGGAAAAAAATGAACAATGCCGTTTTCAGGACTACAGTTGAGCCTAGAAATAATCATATAAGGTTAAGTAACTCAAAAGGGTACGACAAATATCCTATGATAACATTTATACATGTTATCCTAAGATAGCTACCAATGAACATATTTCCACAGAAAAAGACACTCACAGACTTATGAAATAAACTAATGGTTAGCCAAAATGAAAGGTGGGAGGATGGGTTAACTAGGACTATGGGGTTAACATACATATACTAATGTATGTTAAGTGTATAAAAACATATAACAGATAAACTGTATGAATTATATAATCACCAATACCTTTAAAATATACATTTTGTAATCACATACATGGTAACAGGACCCGAGGATGAACAGACATATGTATGAATCATTGAGCAGATTCTGTACAGCCAGGCAATCAAAACACTAAAATCAAATTTACTCCGATAAGAAATAGAAATTAAATTTAAAAAACAAACATAAGTAAGGAGACATAAACTTCTGGAGGCTTGTCCCAGCACATTCCACTCTAATTTACAACCTCGGAACACTACCTCCAGGAAGACTCTGTTGCCATAGTAACAAGAGTTGAGAACGTAATAATGCTGCCGCCTTGTGGCTGTTTCCCACAACAGCAGCTTTAAACCCAGTGCTAATGGTTGCTTAATAGTCAAAACGACTGCAGGGGTCTAAATGACACCTGCCCTCAAAAAATGCCCTGGGGTAGGGAATACGCAAGAAAATTCAACACATGAGAAATTTTTCAAAAAGTGAATATGAAGAGGGAAGTTGTACTCACACTTTAACAAAAAAAGGAAAAGAAGAAAAAGGATATGCCTAAAGATCAGTATAAGGAATTATTCGCCACATGCGTATCCAACCTCCATAAAGGTTTCAGCTCACACCAGTCAAATGGCCATCAGCAAAAAGTCTACAAACTATAAATGCTGAAGGGGTTTTAGAGAAATGTATACCTTCTATCTGCTGCTGGGATGTAAAGTGGTAACAGCACTAACGCAAACTGAATGGAGCTGCTTGAAAAGGTAAAAATTGAGCTACCATATGATGCGGCAGGGCACCTCTTTGGCTTATAACCTAAGACTACCAGAATCGGAAAGACACAGGCAGTCAAATGTGCACTGCAGCAATATGGAAATAGCAAAGACATGGAAGCAAAAAAAATGTCTATAAACAGATGAATGGACAGAGAAGAAGTGGTATTTGGACAGAATGCAATAGTAGCCTCGGGGAAAAAATGAACAATGCCGTTTTAAGGACTAGAGTTGAGCCTAGAAATAATCATATAAGGTTAAGTAAGTCAAAAGGGTATGACAAATATCCTATGATATCATTTATACATGTTATCCTAAGATTGCTACCAATGAACATATTTCCACAGAGAAAGACACTCACAGACTTATGAAATAAACTAATTGTTAGCCAAAATGAAAGGTGGGAGGATGGGTAAATTAGGACTATGGGGTTAACATACATATACTAATGTATGTTAAGTGTATAAAAACATATAACAGATAAACTGTATGAATTATATAATCACCAATACCTTTAAAATATACATTCTGTAATAACATACATGGTAACAGAATCCGAAGATGAACAGACATATGTAGGAATCATTGAGCAGTTTCTGTACAGCCAGACAATCAAAACACTCTAATCAAATTTACTCAGATAAGAAATAGAAATTTAATTTAAAAAACAAACCTAAGTAAGGAGACATAAACTTCTGGGGGCTTGTCCCAGCACATTCCACTCTAATTTACAACCGCGGAACACTACCACCAGGAAGATTCTGTTGCCCTAGTAACAAGAGATGAGAACGTAATAATGCTGCCGCCTTGTGGCTCTTTCCCACAACAGCAGCTTTAAACCCAGTGCTAATGGTTGCTTAATAGTCACATGGACTGCAGGGCTCTAAATGACACCTGCCCTGAAAAATGCCCAGGGGTAGGGAATAGGCAAGAATATTCAACACATGAGAAATTTTTCAAGAAGTCAATAAGAGGAGGGAAGTTGTACTCACTCTTTAAAAAAAAAGGAAAAGAAAAAAAAGGACATGCCTAAAGCTCAGTAGAATGAATTATTAGACACATGCAAATTCAAATTCAAAAAGGTTTCAGCTCACACCAGTCGTTTCCATCAGCAAAATGACTACAAACTATAAATGCTGAAGGGGTTTTAGAGAACTGTGTACCTTCTAGCTGCTGGTGGGATGTAAAGTGGTAACAGCACTAACGCAAACTGAATGGAGTTTCTTGAAAAGGTAAAAATTGAGCTACCATATGATGCGGCAGGTCACCTTTTGGGCCTATAACCTAAGACCACCTAAATCGGAAAGACACAGGCAGGCAAAGGTGCACTGCAGCAATATTGAAATAGCCAAGACATGGAAGCAGAAAAAGGGTTCATAAACAGATGAATGGACAAAAAAGAAGTGGTATACGTACCAAATAGCATAGTAGCCTTGGGAAAAAAATGAACAATACCGTTTTCCGGACTACAGTTGAGCCTAGAAATAATCATATAAGGTTAAGTAACTCAAAAGGGTACGACAAATATCCTATGATAACATTTATACATGTTATCCTACGATTGCTACCAATGAACATATTTCCACAGAAAAGACACTCACAGACTTATGAAATAAACTAATGGTTAGCCAAAATGAAAGGTGGGAGGATGGGTAAATTAGGACTATGGGGTTAACATACATATACTAATGTATGTTAAGTGTATAAAAACATGTAACAGATAAACTGTATGAATTATATAATCACCAATACCTTTAAAATATACATTTTGTAATCACATACATGGTAAGAGGACCCGAAGATGAACAGAAATATGTATGAATCACTGAGCAGATCCTGTACAGCCAGGCAATCAAAACACTCTAATCAAATTTACTCCGATAAGAAATAGAAATTAAATTTAAAAAAACAAACATAAGTAAGGAGACATAAACTTCTGGGGGCTTGTCCCAGCACATTCCACTCTAATTTACAACCTCAGAACACTACCTCCAGGAAGATTCTGTTGCCCTAGTAACAAGAGATGAGAACGTAATAATGCTGCTGCCTTGTGGCTCTTTCCCACAACAGCAGCTTTAAACCCAGTGCTAATGTTTGCTTAATAGTCACAAGGACTGCAGGGCTCTAAATGACACCTGCCCTTAAAAATGCCCTGGGGTAGGGAATAGGCAAGAAAATTCAACACATTAGAAATTTTTCAAGAAGTCAATAAGAGGAGGGAAGTTGTACTCACTCTTTAAAAAAAAAGGAAAAGAGAAAAAAGGACATTCCTAAACCTCAGTATAAGGAATTATTAGACACATGCAAATGCAAATTCAAAAAGGTTTCAGCTCACACCAGTCATTTCCATCAGCAAAATGTCTACAAACTATAAATGCTGAAGGAGTTTTAGAGAACTGTGTACCTTCTAGATCCTGGTTGGATGTAAAGTGGTAACAGCACTAACGCAAACTGAATTGAGCTGTTGAAAAGGTAAAAATTGAGCTACCATATGATGCGGCAGGTCACCTTTTGGGCCTATAACCTAAGACCACCTGAATCGGAAAGACACAGGCAGGCAAATGAGCACTGCATCAATATTGAAATAGCCAAGACATGGAAGCAGAAAAAAGGTTCATAAACAGATGAATGGACAAAGAGGAAGTGGTATACGTACCAAATAGAATAGTAGCCTCGGGAAAAAAATGAACAATGCCGTTTTCAGGACTACAGTTGAGCCTAGAAATAATCATATAAGGTTAAGTAACTCAAAAGGGTACGACAAATATCCTATGATAACATTTATACATGTTATCCTAAGATAGCTACCAATGAACATATTTCCACAGAAAAAGACACTCACAGACTTATGAAATAAACTAATGGTTAGACAAAATGAAAGGTGGGAGGATGGGTAAACTAGGACTATGGGGTTAACATACATATACTAATGTATGTTAAGTGTATAAAAACATATAACAGATAAACTGTATGAATTATATAATCACCAATACCTTTAAAATATACATTCTGTAATCACATACATGGTAACAGAATCCGAAGATTAACAGACATATGTAGGAATCATTGAGCAGTTTCTGTACAGCCAGAAAATCAAACACTCTAATCAAATTTACTCAGATAAGAAATAGAAATTAAATTTAAAAAACAAACCTAAGTAAGGAGACATAAACTTCTGGGGGCTTGTCCCAGCATATTCCACTCTAATTTACAACCTTGGAACACTACCTCCAGGAAGATTCTGTTGCCCTAGTAACAAGAGATGAGAACGTAATAATGCTGCCACCTTGTGGCTCTTTCCCACAACAGCAGCTTTAAACCCAGTGCTAATGGTTGCTTAATAGTCACATGGACTGCAGGGCTCTAAATGACACCTGCCCTGAAAAATGCCCTGGGGTAGGGAATAGGCAAAAATATTCAACACATGAGAAATTTTTCAAGAAGTCAATAAGAGGAGGGAAGTTGTACTCACTCTTTAAAAAAAAAGGAAAAGAAAAAAAAGGACATGCCTAAAGCTCAGTAGAATGAATTATTAGACACATGCAAATTCAAATTCAAAAAGGTTTCAGCTCACAACAGTCGTTTCCATCAGCAAAATGTCTACAAACTATAAATGCTGAAGGGGTTTTAGAGAACTGTGTACCTTCTAGCTGCTGGTGGGATGTAAAGTGGTAACAGCATTAACACAAACTGAATGGAGCTGCTTGAAAAGATAAAAATTGAGCTACCATATGATGCGGCAGGTCACCTTTTGGGCCTATAACCTAAGACCACCTGAATGGGAAAGACACAGGCAGGCAAATGAGCACTGCAGCAATATTGAAATAGCCAAGACATGGAAGCAGAAAAAAGGTTCATAAACAGATGAATGGACAAAGAAGAAGTGGTATACATACCAAATAGAATAGTAGCCTCGGGAAAAAAATGAACAATGCCGTTTTCAGGACTACAGTTGAGCCTAGAAATTATCATATAACGTTAAGTAACTCAAAAGGGTACGACAAATATCCTATGAAAACATTTATACATGTTATCCTAAGATTGCTACCAATGAACATATTTCCACAGAAAAAGACACTCACAGACTTATCAAATAAACTAATGGTTAGCCAAAATGAAAGGTGGGAGGATGGGTTAACTAGGACTATGGGGTTAACATACATATACTAATGTATGTTAAGTGTATAAAAACATATAACAGATAAACTGTATGAATTATATAATCACCAATACCTTTAAAATATACATTTTGTAATCACATACATGGTAACAGGACCCGAGGATGAACAGACATATGTATGAATCATTGAGCAGATTCTGTACAGCCAGGCAATCAAAACACTAAAATCAAATTTACTCCGATAAGAAATAGAAATTAAATTTAAAAAACAAACATAAGTAAGGAGACATAAACTTCTGGAGGCTTGTCCCAGCACATTCCACTCTAATTTACAACCTCGGAACACTACCTCCAGGAAGACTCTGTTGCCATAGTAACAAGAGTTGAGAACGTAATAATGCTGCCGCCTTGTGGCTGTTTCCCACAACAGCAGCTTTAAACCCAGTGCTAATGGTTGCTTAATAGTCAAAACGACTGCAGGGGTCTAAATGACACCTGCCCTCAAAAAATGCCCTGGGGTAGGGAATACGCAAGAAAATTCAACACATGAGAAATTTTTCAAAAAGTGAATATGAAGAGGGCAGTTGTACTCACACTTTAACAAAAAAAGGAAAAGAAGAAAAAGGATATGCCTAAAGATCAGTATAAGGAATTATTCGCCACATGCGTATCCAACCTCCAAAAAGGTTTCAGCTCACACCAGTCAAATGGCCATCAGCAAAAAGTCTACAAACTATAAATGCTGAAGGGGTTTTAGAGAAATGTATACCTTCTATCTGCTGCTGGGATGAAAAGTGGTAACAGCACTAATGCAAACTGAATGGAGCTGCTTGAAAAGGTAAAAATTGAGCTACCATATGATGCGGCAGGGCACCTCTTGGGCTTATAACCTAAGACTACCAGAATCGGAAAGACACAGGCAGTCAAATGTGCACTGCAGCAATATGGAAATAGCAAAGACATGGAAGCAAAAAAAATGTCCATAAACAGATGAATGGACAAAGAAGAAGTGGTATACGTACCAAATAGAATAGTAGCCTCGGGAAAAAAATGAACAATGCCGTTTTCAGGACTACAGTTGAGCCTAGAAATAATCATATAAGGTTAAGTAACTCAAAAGGGTACGACAAATATCCTATGATAACATTTATACATGTTATCCTAAGATAGCTACCAATGAACATATTTCCACAGAAAAAGACACTCACAGACTTATGAAATAAACTAATGGTTAGACAAAATGAAAGGTGGGAGGATGGGTAAACTAGGACTATGGGGTTAACATACATATACTAATGTATGTTAAGTGTATAAAAACATATAACAGATAAACTGTATGAATTATATAATCACCAATACCTTTAAAATATACATTCTGTAATCACATACATGGTAACAGAATCCGAAGATGAACAGACATATGTAGGAATCATTGAGCAGTTTCTGTACAGCCAGACAATCAAAACACTCTAATCAAATTTACTCCGATAAGAAATAGAAATTAAATTTAAAAAACAAACCTAAGTAAGGAGACATAAACTTCTGGGGGCTTGTCCCAGCACATTCCACTCTAATTTACAACCTCGGAACACTACCTCCAGGAAGATTCTGTTGCCCTAGTAACAAGAGATGAGAACGTAATAATGCTGCCGCCTTGTGGCTCTTTCCCACAACAGCAGCTTTAAACCCAGTGCTAATGGTTGCTTAATAATCACATGGACTGCAGGGCTCTAAATGACACCTGCCCTGAAAAATGCCCTGGGGTAGGGAATAGGCAAGAATATTCAACACATGAGAAATTTTTCAAGAAGTCAATAAGAGGAGGGAAGTTGTACTCACTCTTTAAAAAAAAAGGAAAAGAAAAAAAAGGACATGCCTAAAGCTCAGTAGAATGAATTATTAGACACATGCAAATTCAAATTCAAAAAGGTTTCAGCTCACACCAGTCGTTTCCATCAGCAAAATGTCTACAAACTATAAATGCTGAAGGGGTTTTAGAGAACTGTGTACCTTCTAGCTGCTGGTGGGATGTAAAGTGGTAACAGCACTAACGCAAACTGAATGGAGCTGCTTGAAAAGATAAAAATTGAGCTACCATATGATGCGGCAGGTCACCTTTTGGGCCTATAACCTAAGACCACCTGAATCGGAAAGACACAGGCAGGCAAATGAGCACTGCAGCAATATTGAAATAGCCAAGACATGGAAGCAGAAAAAAGGTTCATAAACAGATGAATGGACAAAGAAGAAGTGGTATACGTACCAAATAGAATAGTAGCCTCGGGAAAAAAATGAACAATGCCGTTTTCAGGACTACAGTTGAGCCTAGAAATAATCATATAACGTTAAGTAACTCAAAAGGGTACGACAAATATCCTATGAAAACATTTATACATGTTATCCTAAGATTGCTACCAATGAACATATTTCCACAGAAAAAGACACTCACAGACTTATCAAATAAACTAATGGTTAGCCAAAATGAAAGGTGGGAGGATGGGTAAATTAGGACTATGGGGTTAACATACATATACTAATGTATGTTAAGTGTATAAAAACATATAACAGATAAACTGTATGAATTATATAATCACCAATACCTTTAAAATATACATTTTGTAATCACATACATGGTAACAGGACCCGAAGATGAACAGACATATGTATGAATCATTGAGCAGATTCTGTACAGCCAGGCAATCAAAACACTCTAATCAAATTTACTCTGATAAGAAATAGAAATTAAATTTAAAAAACAAACATAAGTAAGGAGACATAAACTTCTGGGGGCTTGTCCCAGCACATTCCACTCTAATTTACAACCTCGGAACACGACCTCCAGGAAGACTCTGTTGCCGTAGTAACAAGAGTTGAGAACGTAATAATGCTGCCGCCTTGTGGCTGTTTCCCACAACAGCAGCTTTAAACCCAGTACTAATAGTTGCTTAATAGTCACAAGGACTGCAGGGCTCTAAATGACACCTGCCCTGAAAAATGCCCTGGGGTAGGGAATAGGCAAGAAAATTCAACACATGAGAAATTTTTCAAGAAGTCAATAAGAGGAGGGAAGTTGTACTCACTCTTTAAAAAAAAAGGAAAAGAAAAAAAAGGACATGCCTAAAGCTCAGTATAAGGAATTATTAGACACATGCAAATTCAAATTCAACAAGGTTTCAGCTCACACCAGTCATTTCCATCAGCAAAATGTCTATAAACTATAAATGCTGAAGGGGTTTTAGAGAACTGTGTACCTTCTAGCTGCTGGTGGGATGTAAAGTGGTAACAGCACTAACGCAAACTGAATGGAGCTGCTTGAAAAGGTAAAAATTGAGCTACCATATGATGCAGCAGGTCACCCTTTGGGCCTATAACCTAAGACCACCTGAATCGGAAAGACACAGGCAGGCAAATGAGCACTGCAGCAATATTGAAATAGCCAAGACATGGAAGCAGAAAAAAGGTTCATAAACAGATGAATGGACAAAGAAGAAGTAGTATACGTACCAAATAGAATAGTAGCCTGGGGAAAAAAATGAACAACGCCGTTTTCAGGACTACAGTTGAGCCTAGAAATAATCATATATGGTTAACTAACTCAAAAGGGTACGACAAAGATCCTATGATAATATTTATACATGTTATCCTAAGATTGCTACCAATGAACATATTTCCACAGAAAAAGACACTCACAGACTTATGAAATAAACTAATGGTTAGCAAAATGAAAGGTGGGAGGATGGGTAAATTAGGACTATGGGGTTAACATACATATACTAATGTATGTTAAGTGTATAAAAACATATAACAGATAAACTGTATGAATTATATAATCACCAATACCTTTAAAATATACATTTTGTAATCACATACATGGTAACAGGACCCGAAGATGAACAGACATATGTATGAATCATTGAGCAGATCCTGTACAGCCAGGCAATCAAAACACTCTAATCAAATTTACGCTGATAAGAAATAGAAATGAAATTTAAAAAACAAACATAAGTAAGGAGACATAAACTTCTGGGGGCTTGTCCCAGCACATTCCACTCTAATTTACAACCTCAGAACACTACCTCCAGGAAGATTCTGTTGCCCTAGTAACAAGAGTTGAGAACGTAATAATGCTGCCGCCTTGTGGCTGTTTCCCACAACAGCAGCTTTAAACCCAGTGCTAATGGTTGCTTAATAGTCACAACGACTGCAGGGGTCTAAATGACACCTGCCCTCAAAAAGTGCCCTTGGGTAGGGAATAGGCAAGAAAATTCAACACATGAGAAATTTTCCAAAAAGTGAATATGAAGAGGGCAGTTGTACTCACACTTTAACAAAAAAAGGAAAAGAAGAAAAAGGATATGCCTAAAGATCAGTATAAGGAATTATTCGCCACATGCGTATCCAACCTCCATAAAGGTTTCAGCTCACAACGGTCAAATGGCCATCAGCAAAAAGTCTACAAACTATAAATGCTGAAGGGGTTTTAGAGAAATGTGTACCTTCTATGTGCTGCTGGGATGTAAAGTGGTAACAGCACTAACGCAAACTGAATGGAGCCGCTTGAAAAGGTAGAAATTGAGCTACCATATGATGCGGCAGGGCACCTCTCGGGCTTATAACCTAAGACCACCAGAATCGGAAAGACACAGGCAGTCAAATGTGCACTGCAGCAATACTGAAATAGCCAAGACATGGAAGCAAAAAAAGGTCCATAAACAGATGAATGGACAGAGAAGAAGTGGTATATGGACAGAATGGAATAGTAGCCTCGGGGAAAAAATGAACAATGCCGTTTTAAGGACTACAGTGGAGCCTAGAAATAATAATATAAGGTTAAGTAAGTCAAAAGGGTATGACAAATATCCTATGATATCATTTGTACATGTTATCCTAAGATTGCTACCAATGAACATATTTCCACAGAAAAAGACACTCACAGACTTATGAAATAAACTAATGGTTAGCCAAAATGAAAGGGGGGAGGATGGGTAAATTAGGACTATGGGATTAACATAAATATACTAATGTATGTTACATGCATATAAACATATAACACATAAACTATATGAATTATATAATCACCAATACCTTTAAAATATACATTCTGTATTCACATACATGGTAACAGAATCCGAAGATGAACAGACATATGTAGGAATCATTGAGCAGATTCTGTACAGCCAGACAATCAAAAGACTCTAATCAAATTTACTCCAAAAAGAAATAGAATTAAATTTAAAAAACAAACATAAGTAAGGAGACATAAACTTCTGGGGGCTCGTCCCAGCACATTCCACTCTAATTTACAACCACGGAACACTACCTCCAGGAAGATTCTGTTGCCCTAGTAACAAGAGATGAGAACGTAATAATGCTGCTGCCTTGTGGCTGTTTCCCACAACAGCAGCATTAAACCCAGTGCTAATGGTTGCTTAATAGTCACAAGGACTGCAGGGCTCTAAATGACACCTGCCCTGAAAAATGCCCTGGGGTAGGGAAAAGGCAAGAAAATTCAACACATGAGAAATTTTTCAAGAAGTCAATAAGAGGAGGGAAGTTGTACTCACTCTTTAAAAAAAAGGAAAAGAAAAAAAGGGACATGCCTAAAGCTCAGTATAAGGAATTATTAGACACATGCAAATTCAAATTCAACAAGGTTTCAGCTCACACCAGTCATTTCCATCAGCAAAATGTCTATAAACTATAAATGCTGAAGGGGTTTTAGAGAAGTGTGTACCTTCTAGCTGCTGGTGGGATGTAAAGTGGTAACAGCACTAACGCAAACTGAATGGAGCTTCTTGAAAAGGTAAAAATTGAGCTACCATATGATGCAGCAGGTCACCCTTTGGGCCTATAACCTAAGACCACCTGAATCGGAAAGACACAGGCAGGCAAATGAGCACTGCAGCAATATTGAAATAGCCAAGACATGGAAGCAGAAAAAAGGTTCATAAACAGATGAATGGACAAAGAAGAAGTAGTATACGTACCAAATAGAATAGTAGCCTGGGGAAAAAAATGAACAACGCCGTTTTCAGGACTACAGTTGAGCCTAGAAATAATCATATAAGGTTAAGTAACTCAAAAGGGTACGACAAAGATCCTATGATAATATTTATACATGTTATCCTAAGATTGCTACCAATGAACATATTTCCACAGAAAAAGACACTCACAGACTTATGAAATAAACTAATGGTTAGCAAAATGAAAGGTGGGAGGATGGGTAAATTAGGACTATGGGGTTAACATACATATACTAATGTATGTTAAGTGTATAAAAACATATAACAGATAAACTGTATGAATTATATAATCACCAATACCTTTAAAATATACATTTTGTAATCACATACATGGTAACAGGACCCGAAGATGAACAGACATATGTATGAATCATTGAGCAGATCCTGTACAGCCAGGCAATCAAAACACTCTAATCAAATTTACGCTGATAAGAAATAGAAATGAAATTTAAAAAACAAACATAAGTAAGGAGACATAAACTTCTGGGGGCTTGTCCCAGCACATTCCACTCTAATTTACAACCTCAGAACACTACCTCCAGGAAGATTCTGTTGCCCTAGTAACAAGATTTGAGAACGTAATAATGCTGCCGCCTTGTGGCTGTTTCCCACAACAGCAGCTTTAAACCCAGTGCTAATGGTTGCTTAATAGTCACAACGACTGCAGGGGTCTAAATGACACCTGCCCTCAAAAAGTGCCCTTGGGTAGGGAATAGGCAAGAAAATTCAACACATGAGAAATTTTTCAAAAAGTGAATATGAAGAGGGAAGTTGTACTCACACTTTAACAAAAAAAGGAAAAGAAGAAAAAGGATATGCCTAAAGATCAGTATAAGGAATTATTCGCCACATGCGTATCCAACCTCCATAAAGGTTTCAGCTCACAACAGTCAAATGGCCATCAGCAAAAAGTCTACAAACTATAAATGCTGAAGGGGTTTTAGAGAAATGTCTACCTTCTATCTGCTGCTGGGATGTAAAGTGGTAACAGCACTAACGCAAACTGAATGGAGCCGCTTGAAAAGGTAGAAATTGAGCTACCATATGATGCGGCAGGGCACCTCTCGGGCTTATAACCTAAGACCACCAGAATCGGAAAGACACAGGCAGTCAAATGTGCACTGCAGCAATACTGAAATAGCCAAGACATGGAAGCAGAAAAAAGGTTCATAAACAGATGAATGGACAAAGAAGAAGTGGTATACGTACCAAATAGAATAGTAGCCTCGGGAAAAAAATGAACAATGCCGTTTTCAGGACTACAGTTGAGCCTAGAAATAATCATATAAGGTTAAGTAACTCAAAAGGGTACGACAAATATCCTATGATAACATTTATACATGTTATCCTAAGATAGCTACCAATGAACATATTTCCACAGAAAAAGACACTCACAGACTTATCAAATAAACTAATGGTTAGCCAAAATGAAAGGTGGGAGGATGGGTTAACTAGGACTATGGGGTTAACATACATATACTAATGTATGTTAAGTGTATAAAAACATATAACAGATAAACTGTATGAATTATATAATCACCAATACCTTTAAAATATACATTTTGTAATCACATACATGGTAACAGGACCCGAGGATGAACAGACATATGTATGAATCATTGAACAGATTCTGTACAGCCAGGCAATCAAAACACTAAAATCAAATTTACTCCGATAAGAAATAGAAATTAAATTTAAAAAACAAACATAAGTAAGGAGACATAAACTTCTGGAGGCTTGTCCCAGCACATTCCACTCTAATTTACAACCTCGGAACACTACCTCCAGGAAGACTCTGTTGCCATAGTAACAAGAGTTGAGAACGTAATAATGCTGCCGCCTTGTGGCTGTTTCCCACAACAGCAGCTTTAAACCCAGTGCTAATGGTTGCTTCATAGTCAAAACGACTGCAGGGGTCTAAATGACACCTGCCCTCAAAAAATGCCCTGGGGTAGGGAATACGCAAGAAAATTCAACACATGAGAAATTTTTCAAAAAGTGAATATGAAGAGGGAAGTTGTACTCACACTTTAACAAAAAAAGGAAAAGAAGAAAAAGGATATGCCTAAAGATCAGTATAAGGAATTATTCGCCACATGCGTATCCAACCTCCAAAAAGGTTTCAGCTCACACCAGTCATTTCCATCAGCAAAATGTCTATAAACTATAAATGCTGAAGGGGTTTTAGAGAAATGTATACCTTCTAGCTGCTGGTGGGATGTAAAGTGGTAACAGCACTAACGCAAACTGAATGGAGCTGCTTGAAAAGGTAAAAATTGAGCTACCATATGATGCAGCAGGGCACCTCTTGGGCTTATAACCTAAGACTACCAGAATCGGAAAGACACGGGCAGTCAAATGTGCACTGCAGCAACATGGAAATAGCAAAGACATGGAAGCAAAAAAAATGTCCATAAACAGATAAATGGACAGAGAAGAAGTGGTATATGGACAGAATGGAATAGTAGCCTCGGGGAAAAAATGATCAATGCCGTTTTCAGGACTACAGTTGAGCCTAGAAATAATCATATAAGGTTAAGTAAGTCAAAAGGGTATGACAATTATCCTATGATATCATTTATACATGTTATCCTAAGATTGCTACCAATGAACATATTTCCACAGAAAAAGACACTCACAGACTTATGAAATAAACTAATTGTTAGCCAAAATGAAAGGTGGGAGGACGGGTAAATTAGGACTATGGGGTTAACATACATATACTAATGTATGTTAAGTGTATAAAAACATATAACAGATAAACTGTATGAATTATATAATCACCAATACCTTTAAAATATACATTCTGTAATCACATACATGGTAACAGAATCCGAAGATGAACAGACATATGTAGGAATCATTGAGCAGTTTCTGTACAGCCAGACAATCAAAACACTCTAATCAAATTTACTCCGATAAGAAATAGAAATTAAATTTAAAAAACAAACCTAAGTAAGGAGACATAAACTTCTGGGGGCTTGTCCCAGCACATTCCACTCTAATTTACAACCTCGGAACACTACCTCCAGGAAGATTCTGTTGCCCTAGTAACAAGAGATGAGAACGTAATAATGCTGCCGCCTTGTGGCTCTTTCCCACAACAGCAGATTTAAACACAGTGCTAATGGTTGCTTAATAGTCACATGGACTGCAGGGCTCTAAATGACACCTGCCCTGAAAAATGCCCTGGGGTAAGGAATAGGCAAGAATATTCAACACATGAGAAATTTTTCAAGAAATCAATAAGAGGAGGGAAGTTGTACTCACTCTTTAAAAAAGAAGGAAAAGAAAAAAAAGGACATGCCTAAAGCTCAGTAGAATGAATTATTAGACACATGCAAATTCAAATGGAAAAAGATTTCAGCTCACACCAATCGTTTCCATCAGCAAAATGTCTACAAACTATAAATGCTGAAGGGGTTTTAGAGAACTGTGTACCTTCTAGCTGCTGGTGGGATGTAAAGTGGTAACAGCACTAACACAAACTGAATGGAGCTGCATGAAAAGATAAAAATTGAGCTACCATATGATGCGGCAGGTCACCTTTTGGGCCTATAACCTAAGACCACCTGAATCGGAAAGACACAGGCAGGCAAATGAGCACTGCAGCAATAATGAAATAGCCAAGACATGGAAGCAGAAAAAAGGTTCATAAACAGATGAATGGACAAAGAAGAAGTGGTATACGTACCAAATAGAATAGTAGCCTCGGGAAAAAAATGAACAATGCCGTTTTCAGGACTACAGTTGAGCCTAGAAATAATCATATAACGTTAAGTAACTCAAAAGGGTACGACAAATATCCTATGATAACATTTATACATGTTATCCTAAGATTGCTACCAATGAACATATTTCCACAGAAAAAGACACTCACAGACTTATCAAATAAACTAATGGTTAGCCAAAATGAAAGGTGGGAGGATGGGTTAACTAGGACTATGGGGTTAACATACATATACTAATGTATGTTAAGTGTATAAAAACATATAACAGATAAACTGTATGAATTATATAATCACCAATACCTTTAAAATATACATTTTGTAATCACATACATGGTAACAGGACCCGAGGATGAACAGACATATGTATGAATCATTGAGCAGATTCTGTACAGCCAGGCAATCAAAACACTAAAATCAAATTTACTCCGATAAGAAATAGAAATTAAATTTAAAAAACAAACCTAAGTAAGGAGACATAAACTTCTGGAGGCTTGTCCCAGCACATTCCACTCTAATTTACAACCTCGGAACACTACCTCCAGGAAGACTCTGTTGCCATAGTAACAAGAGTTGAGAACGTAATAATGCTGCGGCCTTGTGGCTGTTTCCCACAACAGCAGCTTTAAACCCAGTACTAATAGTTGCTTAATAGTCACAAGGACTGCAGGGCTCTAAATGACACCTGCCCTTTAAAATGCCCTGGGGTAGGGAATAGGCAAGAAAATTCAACACATGAGAAATTTTTCAAGAAGTCAATAAGAGGAGGGAAGTTGTACTCACTCTTTAAAAAAAAGGAAAAGAAAAAAAAGGACATGCCTAAAGCTCAGTATAAGGAATTATTAGACACATGCAAATTCAAATTCAAAAAGGTTTCAGCTCACACCAGTCATTTCCATCAGCAAAATGTCTATAAACTATAAATGCTGAAGGGGTTTTAGAGAACTGTGTACCTTCTAGCTGCTGGTGGGATGTAAAGTGGTAACAGCACTAACGCAAACTGAATGGAGCTTCTTGAAAAGGTAAAAATTGAGCTACCATATGATGCAGCAGGTCACCCTTTGGGCCTATAACCTAAGACCACCTGAATCGGAAAGACACAGGCAGGCAAATGAGCACTGCAGCAATATTGAAATAGCCAAGACATGGAAGCAGAAAAAAGGTTCATAAACAGATGAATGGACAAAGAAGAAGTAGTATACGTACCAAATAGAATAGTAGCCTGGGGAAAAAAATGAACAACGCCGTTTTCAGGACTACAGTTGAGCCTAGAAATAATCATATAAGGTTAAGTAACTCAAAAGGGTACGACAAATATCCTATGATAACATTTATACATGTTATCCTAAGATTGCTACCAATGAACATATTTCCACAGAAAAAGACACTCACAGACTTATGAAATAAACTAATGGTTAGCAAAATGAAAGGTGGGAGGATGGGTAAATTAGGACTATGGGGTTAACATACATATACTAATGTATGTTAAGTGTATAACAACATATAACAGATAAACTGTATGAATTATATAATCTCCAATACCTTTAAAATATACATTTTGTAATCACATACATGGTAACAGGACCCTAAGATGAACAGACATATGTATGAATCATTGAGCAGATCCTGTACAGCCAGGCAATCAAAACACTCTAATCAAATTTACGCTGATAAGAAATAGAAATGAAATTTAAAAAACAAACATAAGTAAGGAGACATAAACTTCTGGGGGCTTGTCCCAGCACATTCCACTCTAATTTACAACCTCGGAACACTACCTCCAGGAAGATTCTGTTGCCCTAGTAACAAGAGTTGAGAACGTAATAATGCTGCCGCCTTGTGGCTGTTTCCCACAACAGCAGCTTTAAACCCAGTGCTAATGGTTGCTTAATAGTCACAACGACTGCAGGGGTCTAAATGACACCTGCCCTCAAAAAGTGCCCTTGGGTAGGGAATAGGCAAGAAAATTCAACACATGAGAAATTTTTCAAAAAGTGAATATGAAGAGGGAAGTTGTACTCACACTTTAACAAAAAAAGGAAAAGAAGAAAAAGGATATGCCTAAAGATCAGTATAAGGAATTATTCGCCACATGCGTATCCAACCTCCATAAAGGTTTCAGCTCACAACAGTCAAATGGCCATCAGCAAAAGTCTACAAACTATAAATGCTGAAGGTGTTTTAGAGAAATGTGTACCTTCTATCTGCTGCTGGGATGTAAAGTGGTAACAGCACTAACGCAAACTGAATGGAGCCGCTTGAAAAGGTAGAAATTGAGCTACCATATGATGCGGCAGGGCACCTCTCGGGCTTATAACCTAAGACCACCAGAATCGGAAGGACACAGGCAGTCAAATGTGCACTGCAGCAATACTGAAATAGCCAAGACATGGAAGCAAAAAAAGGTCCATAAACAGATGAATGGACAGAGAAGAAGTGGTATATGGACAGAATGGAATAGTAGCCTCGGGAAAAAAATGAACAATGCCGTTTTCAGGACTACAGTAGAGCCTAGAAATAATAATATAAGGTTAAGTAAGTCAAAAGGGTATGACAAATATCCTATGATATCATTTATACATGTTATCCTAAGATTGCTACCAATGAACATATTTCCACAGAAAAAGACACTCACAGACTTATGAAATAAACTAATGGTTAGCCAAAATGAAAGGGGGGAGGATGGGTAAATTAGGACTATGGGATTAACATAAATATACTAATGTATGTTACATGCATATAAACATATAACAGATAAACTATATGAATTATATAATCACCAATACCTTTAAAATATACATTCTGTATTCACATACATGGTAACAGAATCCGAAGATGAACAGACATATGTAGGAATCATTGAGCAGATTCTGTACAGCCAGACAATCAAAAAACTCTAATCAAATTTACTCCAAAAAGAAATAGAATTAAATTTAAAAAACAAACATAAGTAAGGAGACATAAACTTCTGGGGGCTCGTCCCAGCACATTCCACTCTAATTTACAACCACGGAACACTACCTCCAGGAAGATTCTGTTGCCCTAGTAACAAGAGATGAGAACGTAATAATGCTGCCGCCTTGTGGCTGTTTCCCACAACAGCAGCATTAAACCCAGTGCTAATGGTTGCTTAATAGTCACAAGGACTGCAGGGCTCTAAATGACACCTTCCCTGAAAAATGCCCTGGGGTAGGGAATAGGCAAGAAAATTCAACACATGAGAAATTTTTCAAGAAGTCAATAAGAGGAGGGAAGTTGTACTCACTCTTTAAAAAAAAAGGAAAAGAAAAAAAAGGACATGCCTAAAGCTCAGTATAAGGAATTATTAGACACATGCAAATTCAAATTCAACAAGGTTTCAGCTCACACCAGTCATTTCCATCAGCAAAATGTCTATAAACTATAAATGCTGAAGGGGTTTTAGAGAACTGTGTACCTTCTAGCTGCTGGTGGGATGTAAAGTGGTAACAGCACTAACGCAAACTGAATGGAGCTTCTTGACAAGGTAAAAATTGAGCTACCATATGATGCAGCAGGTCACCCTTTGGGCCTATAACCTAAGACCACCTGAATCGGAAAGACACAGGCAGGCAAATGAGCACTGCAGCAATATTGAAATAGCCAAGACATGGAAGCAGAAAAAAGGTTCATAAACAGATGAATGGACAAAGAAGAAGTAGTATACGTACCAAATAGAATAGTAGCCTGGGGAAAAAAATGAACAACGCCGTTTTCAGGACTACAGTTGAGCCTAGAAATAATCATATAAGGTTAAGTAACTCAAAAGGGTACGACAAATATCCTATGATAACATTTATACATGTTATCCTAAGATTGCTACCAATGAACATATTTCCACAGAAAAAGACACTCACAGACTTATGAAATAAACTAATGGTTAGCAAAATGAAAGGTGGGAGGATGGGTAAATTAGGACTATGGGGTTAACATACATATACTAATGTATGTTAAGTGTATAACAACATATAACAGATAAACTGTATGAATTATATAATCTCCAATACCTTTAAAATATACATTTTGTAATCACATACATGGTAACAGGACCCTAAGATGAACAGACATATGTATGAATCATTGAGCAGATCCTGTACAGCCAGGCAATCAAAACACTCTAATCAAATTTACGCTGATAAGAAATAGAAATGAAATTTAAAAAACAAACATAAGTAAGGAGACATAAACTTCTGGGGGCTTGTCCCAGCACATTCCACTCTAATTTACAACCTCAGAACACTACCTCCAGGAAGATTCTGTTGCCCTAGTAACAAGAGTTGAGAACGTAATAATGCTGCCGCCTTGTGGCTGTTTCCCACAACAGCAGCTTTAAACCCAGTGCTAATGGTTGCTTAATAGTCACAACGACTGCAGGGGTCTAAATGACACCTGCCCTCAAAAAGTGCCCTTGGGTAGGGAATAGGCAAGAAAATTCAACACATGAGAAATTTTTCAAAAAGTGAATATGAAGAGGGAAGTTGTACTCACACTTTAACAAAAAAAGGAAAAGAAGAAAAAGGATATGCCTAAAGATCAGTATAAGGAATTATTCGCCACATGCGTATCCAACCTCCATAAAGGTTTCAGCTCACAACAGTCAAATGGCCATCAGCAAAAGTCTACAAACTATAAATGCTGAAGGTGTTTTAGAGAAATGTGTACCTTCTATCTGCTGCTGGGATGTAAAGTGGTAACAGCACTAACGCAAACTGAATGGAGCCGCTTGAAAAGGTAGAAATTGAGCTACCATATGATGCGGCAGGGCACCTCTCGGGCTTATAACCTAAGACCACCAGAATCGGAAGGACACAGGCAGTCAAATGTGCACTGCAGCAATACTGAAATAGCCAAGACATGGAAGCAAAAAAAGGTCCATAAACAGATGAATGGACAGAGAAGAAGTGGTATATGGACAGAATGGAATAGTAGCCTCGGGAAAAAAATGAACAATGCCGTTTTCAGGACTACAGTAGAGCCTAGAAATAATAATATAAGGTTAAGTAAGTCAAAAGGGTATGACAAATATCCTATGATATCATTTATACATGTTATCCTAAGATTGCTACCAATGAACATATTTCCACAGAAAAAGACACTCACAGACTTATGAAATAAACTAATGGTTAGCCAAAATGAAAGGGGGGAGGATGGGTAAATTAGGACTATGGGATTAACATAAATATACTAATGTATGTTACATGCATATAAACATATAACAGATAAACTATATGAATTATATAATCACCAATACCTTTAAAATATACATTCTGTATTCACATACATGGTAACAGAATCCGAAGATGAACAGACATATGTAGGAATCATTGAGCAGATTCTGTACAGCCAGACAATCAAAAAACTCTAATCAAATTTACTCCAAAAAGAAATAGAATTAAATTTAAAAAACAAACATAAGTAAGGAGACATAAACTTCTGGGGGCTCGTCCCAGCACATTCCACTCTAATTTACAACCACGGAACACTACCTCCAGGAAGATTCTGTTGCCCTAGTAACAAGAGATGAGAACGTAATAATGCTGCCGCCTTGTGGCTGTTTCCCACAACAGCAGCATTAAACCCAGTGCTAATGGTTGCTTAATAGTCACAAGGACTGCAGGGCTCTAAATGACACCTGCCCTGAAAAATGCCCTGGGGTAGGGAATAGGCAAGAAAATTCAACACATGAGAAATTTTTCAAGAAGTCAATAAGAGGAGGGAAGTTGTACTCACTCTTTAAAAAAAAAGGAAAAGAAAAAAAAGGACATGCCTAAAGCTCAGTATAAGGAATTATTAGACACATGCAAATTCAAATTCAACAAGGTTTCAGCTCACACCAGTCATTTCCATCAGCAAAATGTCTATAAACTATAAATGCTGAAGGGGTTTTAGAGAACTGTGTACCTTCTAGCTGCTGGTGGGATGTAAAGTGGTAACAGCACTAACGCAAACTGAATGGAGCTTCTTGACAAGGTAAAAATTGAGCTACCATATGATGCAGCAGGTCACCCTTTGGGCCTATAACCTAAGACCACCTGAATCGGAAAGACACAGGCAGGCAAATGAGCACTGCAGCAATATTGAAATAGCCAAGACATGGAAGCAGAAAAAAGGTTCATAAACAGATGAATGGACAAAGAAGAAGTAGTATACGTACCAAATAGAATAGTAGCCTGGGGAAAAAAATGAACAACGCCGTTTTCAGGACTACAGTTGAGCCTAGAAATAATCATATAAGGTTAAGTAACTCAAAAGGGTACGACAAATATCCTATGATAACATTTATACATGTTATCCTAAGATTGCTACCAATGAACATATTTCCACAGAAAAAGACACTCACAGACTTATGAAATAAACTAATGGTTAGCAAAATGAAAGGTGGGAGGATGGGTAAATTAGGACTATGGGGTTAACATACATATACTAATGTATGTTAAGTGTATAACAACATATAACAGATAAACTGTATGAATTATATAATCTCCAATACCTTTAAAATATACATTTTGTAATCACATACATGGTAACAGGACCCTAAGATGAACAGACATATGTATGAATCATTGAGCAGATCCTGTACAGCCAGGCAATCAAAACACTCTAATCAAATTTACGCTGATAAGAAATAGAAATGAAATTTAAAAAACAAACATAAGTAAGGAGACATAAACTTCTGGGGGCTTGTCCCAGCACATTCCACTCTAATTTACAACCTCAGAACACTACCTCCAGGAAGATTCTGTTGCCCTAGTAACAAGAGTTGAGAACGTAATAATGCTGCCGCCTTGTGGCTGTTTCCCACAACAGCAGCTTTAAACCCAGTGCTAATGGTTGCTTAATAGTCACAACGACTGCAGGGGTCTAAATGACACCTGCCCTCAAAAAGTGCCCTTGGGTAGGGAATAGGCAAGAAAATTCAACACATGAGAAATTTTTCAAAAAGTGAATATGAAGAGGGAAGTTGTACTCACACTTTAACAAAAAAAGGAAAAGAAGAAAAAGGATATGCCTAAAGATCAGTATAAGGAATTATTCGCCACATGCGTATCCAACCTCCATAAAGGTTTCAGCTCACAACAGTCAAATGGCCATCAGCAAAAGTCTACAAACTATAAATGCTGAAGGTGTTTTAGAGAAATGTGTACCTTCTATCTGCTGCTGGGATGTAAAGTGGTAACAGCACTAACGCAAACTGAATGGAGCCGCTTGAAAAGGTAGAAATTGAGCTACCATATGATGCGGCAGGGCACCTCTCGGGCTTATAACCTAAGACCACCAGAATCGGAAGGACACAGGCAGTCAAATGTGCACTGCAGCAATACTGAAATAGCCAAGACATGGAAGCAAAAAAAGGTCCATAAACAGATGAATGGACAGAGAAGAAGTGGTATATGGACAGAATGGAATAGTAGCCTCGGGAAAAAAATGAACAATGCCGTTTTCAGGACTACAGTAGAGCCTAGAAATAATAATATAAGGTTAAGTAAGTCAAAAGGGTATGACAAATATCCTATGATATCATTTATACATGTTATCCTAAGATTGCTACCAATGAACATATTTCCACAGAAAAAGACACTCACAGACTTATGAAATAAACTAATGGTTAGCCAAAATGAAAGGGGGGAGGATGGGTAAATTAGGACTATGGGATTAACATAAATATACTAATGTATGTTACATGCATATAAACATATAACAGATAAACTATATGAATTATATAATCACCAATACCTTTAAAATATACATTCTGTATTCACATACATGGTAACAGAATCCGAAGATGAACAGACATATGTAGGAATCATTGAGCAGATTCTGTACAGCCAGACAATCAAAAAACTCTAATCAAATTTACTCCAAAAAGAAATAGAATTAAATTTAAAAAACAAACATAAGTAAGGAGACATAAACTTCTGGGGGCTCGTCCCAGCACATTCCACTCTAATTTACAACCACGGAACACTACCTCCAGGAAGATTCTGTTGCCCTAGTAACAAGAGATGAGAACGTAATAATGCTGCCGCCTTGTGGCTGTTTCCCACAACAGCAGCATTAAACCCAGTGCTAATGGTTGCTTAATAGTCACAAGGACTGCAGGGCTCTAAATGACACCTGCCCTGAAAAATGCCCTGGGGTAGGGAATAGGCAAGAAAATTCAACACATGAGAAATTTTTCAAGAAGTCAATAAGAGGAGGGAAGTTGTACTCACTCTTTAAAAAAAAAGGAAAAGAAAAAAAAGGACATGCCTAAAGCTCAGTATAAGGAATTATTAGACACATGCAAATTCAAATTCAACAAGGTTTCAGCTCACACCAGTCATTTCCATCAGCAAAATGTCTATAAACTATAAATGCTGAAGGGGTTTTAGAGAACTGTGTACCTTCTAGCTGCTGGTGGGATGTAAAGTGGTAACAGCACTAACGCAAACTGAATGGAGCTTCTTGACAAGGTAAAAATTGAGCTACCATATGATGCAGCAGGTCACCCTTTGGGCCTATAACCTAAGACCACCTGAATCGGAAAGACACAGGCAGGCAAATGAGCACTGCAGCAATATTGAAATAGCCAAGACATGGAAGCAGAAAAAAGGTTCATAAACAGATGAATGGACAAAGAAGAAGTAGTATACGTACCAAATAGAATAGTAGCCTGGGGAAAAAAATGAACAACGCCGTTTTCAGGACTACAGTTGAGCCTAGAAATAATCATATAAGGTTAAGTAACTCAAAAGGGTACGACAAATATCCTATGATAACATTTATACATGTTATCCTAAGATTGCTACCAATGAACATATTTCCACAGAAAAAGACACTCACAGACTTATGAAATAAACTAATGGTTAGCAAAATGAAAGGTGGGAGGATGGGTAAATTAGGACTATGGGGTTAACATACATATACTAATGTATGTTAAGTGTATAACAACATATAACAGATAAACTGTATGAATTATATAATCTCCAATACCTTTAAAATATACATTTTGTAATCACATACATGGTAACAGGACCCTAAGATGAACAGACATATGTATGAATCATTGAGCAGATCCTGTACAGCCAGGCAATCAAAACACTCTAATCAAATTTATGCTGATAAGAAATAGAAATGAAATTTAAAAAACAAACATAAGTAAGGAGACATAAACTTCTGGGGGCTTGTCCCAGCACATTCCACTCTAATTTACAACCTCAGAACACTACCTCCAGGAAGATTCTGTTGCCCTAGTAACAAGAGTTGAGAACGTAATAATGCTGCCGCCTTGTGGCTGTTTCCCACAACAGCAGCTTTAAACCCAGTGCTAATGGTTGCTTAATAGTCACAACGACTGCAGGGGTCTAAATGACACCTGCCCTCAAAAAGTGCCCTTGGGTAGGGAATAGGCAAGAAAATTCAACACATGAGAAATTTTTCAAAAAGTGAATATGAAGAGGGAAGTTGTACTCACACTTTAACAAAAAAAGGAAAAGAAGAAAAAGGATATGCCTAAAGATCAGTATAAGGAATTATTCGCCACATGCGTATCCAACCTCCATAAAGGTTTCAGCTCACAACAGTCAAATGGCCATCAGCAAAAGTCTACAAACTATAAATGCTGAAGGTGTTTTAGAGAAATGTGTACCTTCTATCTGCTGCTGGGATGTAAAGTGGTAACAGCACTAACGCAAACTGAATGGAGCCGCTTGAAAAGGTAGAAATTGAGCTACCATATGATGCGGCAGGGCACCTCTCGGGCTTATAACCTAAGACCACCAGAATCGGAAGGACACAGGCAGTCAAATGTGCACTGCAGCAATACTGAAATAGCCAAGACATGGAAGCAAAAAAAGGTCCATAAACAGATGAATGGACAGAGAAGAAGTGGTATATGGACAGAATGGAATAGTAGCCTCGGGAAAAAAATGAACAATGCCGTTTTCAGGACTACAGTAGAGCCTAGAAATAATAATATAAGGTTAAGTAAGTCAAAAGGGTATGACAAATATCCTATGATATCATTTATACATGTTATCCTAAGATTGCTACCAATGAACATATTTCCACAGAAAAAGACACTCACAGACTTATGAAATAAACTAATGGTTAGCCAAAATGAAAGGGGGGAGGATGGGTAAATTAGGACTATGGGATTAACATAAATATACTAATGTATGTTACATGCATATAAACATATAACAGATAAACTATATGAATTATATAATCACCAATACCTTTAAAATATACATTCTGTATTCACATACATGGTAACAGAATCCGAAGATGAACAGACATATGTAGGAATCATTGAGCAGATTCTGTACAGCCAGACAATCAAAAAACTCTAATCAAATTTACTCCAAAAAGAAATAGAATTAAATTTAAAAAACAAACATAAGTAAGGAGACATAAACTTCTGGGGGCTCGTCCCAGCACATTCCACTCTAATTTACAACCACGGAACACTACCTCCAGGAAGATTCTGTTGCCCTAGTAACAAGAGATGAGAACGTAATAATGCTGCCGCCTTGTGGCTGTTTCCCACAACAGCAGCATTAAACCCAGTGCTAATGGTTGCTTAATAGTCACAAGGACTGCAGGGCTCTAAATGACACCTGCCCTGAAAAATGCCCTGGGGTAGGGAATAGGCAAGAAAATTCAACACATGAGAAATTTTTCAAGAAGTCAATAAGAGGAGGGAAGTTGTACTCACTCTTTAAAAAAAAAGGAAAAGAAAAAAAAGGACATGCCTAAAGCTCAGTATAAGGAATTATTAGACACATGCAAATTCAAATTCAACAAGGTTTCAGCTCACACCAGTCATTTCCATCAGCAAAATGTCTATAAACTATAAATGCTGAAGGGGTTTTAGAGAACTGTGTACCTTCTAGCTGCTGGTGGGATGTAAAGTGGTAACAGCACTAACGCAAACTGAATGGAGCTGCTTGAAAAGGTAAAAATTGAGCTACCATATGATGCGGCAGGGCACCTCTTGGGCTTATAACCTAAGACTACCAGAATCGGAAAGACACAGGCAGTCAAATGTGCACTGCAGCAATATTGAAATAGCAAAGACATGGAAGCAAAAAAAATGTCAATAAACAGATGAATGGACAGAGAAGAAGTGGTATATGGACAGAATGGAATAGTAGCCTCGTGGAAAAAATGAACAATGCCGTTTTCAGGACTACAGTAGAGCCTAGAAATAATCATATAAGGTTAAGTAAGTCAAAAGGGTATGACAATTATCCTATGATATCATTTATACATGTTATCCTAAGATTGCTACCAATGAACATATTTCCACAGAAAAAGACACTCACAGACTTATGAAATAAACTAATTGTTAGCCAAAATGAAAGGTGGGAGGACGGGTAAATTAGGACTATGGGGTTAACATACATATACTAATGTATGTTAAGTGTATAAAAACATATAACAGATAAACTGTATGAATTATATAATCACCAATACCTTTAAAATATACATTCTGTAATCACATACATGGTAACAGAATCCGAAGATGAACAGACATATGTAGGAATCATTGAGCAGTTTCTGTACAGCCAGACAATCAAAACACTCTAATCAAATTTACTCCGATAAGAAATAGAAATTAAATTTAAAAAACAAACCTAAGTAAGGAGACATAAACTTCTGGGGGCTTGTCCCAGCACATTCCACTCTAATTTACAACCTCGGAACACTACCTCCAGGAAGATTCTGTTGCCCTAGTAACAAGAGATGAGAACGTAATAATGCTGCCGCCTTGTGGCTCTTTCTCAAAACAGCAGCTTTAAACCCAGTGCTAATGGTTGCTTAATAGTCACATGGACTGCAGGGCTCTAAATGACACCTGCCCTGAAAAATGCCCTGGGGTAAGGAATAGGCAAGAATATTCAACACATGAGAAATTTTTCAAGAAATCAATAAGAGGAGGGAAGTTGTACTCACTCTTTAAAAAAAAAGGAAAAGAAAAAAAAGGACATGCCTAAAGCTCAGTAGAATGAATTATTAGACACATGCAAATTCAAATGGAAAAAGGTTTCAGCTCACACCAATCGTTTCCATCAGCAAAATGTCTACAAACTATAAATGCTGAAGGGGTTTTAGAGAACTGTGTACCTTCTAGCTGCTGGTGGGATGTAAAGTGGTAACAGCACTAACACAAACTGAATGGAGCTGCTTGAAAAGATAAAAATTGAGCTACCATATGATGCGGCAGGTCACCTTTTGGGCCTATAACCTAAGACCACCTGAATCGGAAAGACACAGGCAGGCAAATGAGCACTGCAGCAATATTGAAATAGCCAAGACATGGAAGCAGAAAAAAGGTTCATAAACAGATGAATGGACAAAGAAGAAGTGGTATACGTACCAAATAGAATAGTAGCCTCGGGAAAAAAATGAACAATGCCGTTTTCAGGACTACAGTTGAGCCTAGAAATAATCATATAAGCTTAAGTAACTCAAAAGGGTACGACAAATATCCTATGATAACATTTATACATGTTATCCTAAGATAGCTACCAATGAACATATTTCCACAGAAAAAGACACTCACAGACTTATGAAATAAACTAATGGTTAGCCAAAATGAAAGGTGGGAGGATGGGTTAACTAGGACTATGGGGTTAACATACATATACTAATGTATGTTAAGTGTATAAAAACATATAACAGATAAACTGTATGAATTATATAATCACCAATACCTTTAAAATATACATTTTGTAATCACATACATGGTAACAGGACCCGAGGATGAACAGACATATGTATGAATCATTGAGCAGATTCTGTACAGCCAGGCAATCAAAACACTAAAATCAAATTTACTCTGATAAGAAATAGAAATTAAATTTAAAAAACAAACCTAAGTAAGGAGACATAAACTTCTGGAGGCTTGTCCCAGCACATTCCACTCTAATTTACAACCTCGGAACACTACCTCCAGGAAGACTCTGTTGCCATAGTAACAAGAGTTGAGAACGTAATAATGCTGCCGCCTTGTGGCTGTTTCCCACAACAGCAGCTTTAAACCCAGTGCTAATGGTTGCTTAATAGTCAAAACGACTGCAGGGGTCTAAATGACACGTGCCCTCAAAAAATGCCCTGGGGTAGGGAATAGGCAAGAAAATTCAACACATGAGAAATTTTTCAAAAAGTGAATATGAAGAGGGAAGTTGTACTCACACTTTAACAAAAAAAGGAAAAGAAGAAAAAGGATATGCCTAAAGATCAGTATAAGGAATTATTCGCCACATGCGTATCCAACCTCCAAAAAGGTTTCAGCTCACACCAGTCAAATGGCCATCAGCAAAAAGTCTACAAAGTATAAATGCTGAAAGGGTTTTAGAGAAATGTATACCTTCTATCTGCTGCTGGGATGTAAAGTGGTAACAGCACTAACGCAAACTGAATGGAGCTGCTTGAAAAGGTAAAAATTGAGCTACCATATGATGCGGCAGGGCACCTCTTCGGCTTATAACCTAAGACTACCAGAATCGGAAAGACACAGGCAGTCAAATGTGCACTGCAGCAATATGGAAATAGCAAAGACATGGAAGCAAAAAAAATGTCCATAAACAGATGAATGGACAGAGAAGAAGCGGTATATGGACAGAATGCAATAGTAGCCTCGGAGAAAAAATGAACAATGCCGTTTTAAGGACTAGAGTTGAGCCTAGAAATAATCATATAAGGTTAAGTAAGTCAAAAGGGTATGACAAATATCCTATGATATCATTTATACATGTTATCCTAAGATTGCTACCAATGAACATATTTCCACAGAAAAAGACACTCACAGACTTATGAAATAAACTAATTGTTAGCCAAAATGAAAGGTGGGAGGATGGGTAAATTAGGACTATGGGGTTAACATACATATACTAATGTATGTTAAGTGTATAAAAACATATAACAGATAAACTGTATGAATTATATAATCACCAATACCTTTAAAATATACATTCTGTAATAACATACATGGTAACAGAATCCAAAGATGAACAGACATATGTAGGAATCATTGAGCAGTTTCTGTACAGCCAGACAATCAAAACACTCTAATCAAAGTTACTCCGATAAGAAATAGAAATTTAATTTAAAAAACAAACCTAAGTAAGGAGACATAAACTTCTGGGGGCTTGTCCCAGCACATTCCACTCTAATTTACAACTTCGGAACACTACCTCCAGGAAGATTCTGTTGCCCTAGTAACAAGAGATGAGAACGTAATAATGCTGCCGCCTTGTGGCTCTTTCCCACAACAGCAGCATTAAACCCAGTGCTAATGGTTGCTTAATAGTCACAAGGACTGCAGGGATCTAAATGACACCTGGCCTGAAAAATGCCCTGGGGTAGGGAATAGGCAAGAAAATTCAACACATGAGAAATTTTTCAAGAAGTCAATAAGAGGAGGGAAGTTGTACTCATTCTTTAAAAAAAAAGGAAAAGAAAAAAAAGGACATGCCTAAAGCTCAGTATAAGGAATTATTAGACACATGCAAATTCAATTTCAAAAAGGTTTCAGCTCACACCAGTCATTTCCATCAGCAAAATGTCTACAAACTATAAATGCTGAAGGGGTTTTAGAGAACTGTGTACCTTCTAGCTGCTGGTGGGATGTAAAGTGGTAACAGCACTAACGCAAACTGAATGGAGTTTCTTGAAAAGGTAAAAATTGAGCTACCATATGATGCGGCAGGTCACCTTTTGGGCCTATAACCTAAGACCACCTGAATCGGAAAGACACAGGCAGGCAAATGAGCACTGAAGCAATATTGAAATAGCCAAGACATGGAAGGAGAAAAAGGGTTCATAAACAGATGAATGGACAAAGAAGAAGTGGTATACGTACCAAAGAGCATAGTAGCCTCGGGAAAAAAATGAACAATGCCGTTTTCAGGACTACAGTTGAGCCTAGAAATAATCATATAAGGTTCAGTAAGTCAAAAGGGTATGACAAATATCCTATGATATCATTTATACATGTTATCCTAAGATTGCTACCAATGAACATATTTCCACAGAAAAAGACACTCACAGACTTATGAAATAAACTAATGGTTAGACAAAATGAAAGGTGGGAGGATGGGTAAACTAGGACTATGGGGTTAACATACATATACTAATGTATGTTAAGTGTATAAAAACATATAACAGATAAACTGTATGAATTATATAATCACCAATACCTTTAAAATATACATTCTGTAATCACATACATGGTAACAGAATCCGAAGATGAACAGACATATGTAGGAATCATTGAGCAGTTTCTGTACAGCCAGACAATCAAAACACTCTAATCAAATTTACTCAGATAAGAAATAGAAATTAAATTTAAAAAACAAACCTAAGTAAGGAGACATAAACTTCTGGGGGCTTGTCCCAGCACATTCCACTCTAATTTACAACCTCGGAACACTACCTCCAGGAAGATTCTGTTGCCCTAGTAACAAGAGATGAGAACGTAATAATGCTGCCGCCTTGTGGCTGTTTCCCACAACAGCAGCTTTAAACCCAGTGCTAATGGTTGCTTAATAGTCAAAACGACTGCAGGGGTCTAAATGACACCTGCCCTCAAAAAATACCCTGGGGTAGGGAATAGGCAAGAAAATTCAACACATGAGAAATTTTTCAAGAAGTCAATAAGAGGAGGGAAGTTGTACTCACTCTTTAAAAAAAAGGAAAAGAAAAAAAAGGACATGCCTAAAGCTCAGTATAAGGAATTATTAGACACATGCAAATTCAAATTCAAAAAGGTTTCAGCTCACACCAGTCATTTCCATCAGCAAAATGTCTATAAACTATAAATGCTGAAGGGGTTTTAGAGAACTGTGTACCTTCTAGCTGCTGGTGGGATGTAAAGTGGTAACAGCACTAACGCAAACTGAATGGAGCTGCTTGAAAAGGTAAAAATTGAGCTACCATATGATGCGGCAGGGCACCTCTTCGGCTTATAACCTAAGACTACCAGAATCGGAAAGACACAGGCAGTCAAATGTGCACTGCAGCAATATTGAAATAGCAAAGACATGGAAGCAAAAAAAATGTCCATAAACAGATGAATGGACAGAGAAGAAGTGGTATATGGACAGAATGGAATAGTAGCCTCGGGGAAAAAATGAACAATGCCGTTTTCAGGACTACAGTAGAGCCTAGAAATAATCATATAAGGTTAAGTAAGTCAAAAGGGTATGACAATTATCCTATGATATCATTTATACATGTTATCCTAAGATTGCTACCAATGAACATATTTCCACAGAAAAAGACACTCACAGACTTATGAAATAAACTAATTGTTAGCCAAAATGAAAGGTGGGAGGACGGGTAAATTAGGACTATGGGGTTAACATACATATACTAATGTATGTTAAGTGTATAAAAACATATAACAGATAAACTGTATGAATTATATAATCACCAATACCTTTAAAATATACATTCTGTAATCACATACATGGGAACAGAATCCGAAGATGAACAGACATATGTAGGAATCATTGAGCAGTTTCTGTACAGCCAGACAATCAAAACACTCTAATCAAATTTACTCCGATAAGAAATAGAAATTAAATTTAAAAAACAAACCTAAGTAAGGAGACATAAACTTCTGGGGGCTTGTCCCAGCACATTCCACTCTAATTTACAACCTCGGAACACTACCTCCAGGAAGATTCTGTTGCCCTAGTAACAAGAGATGAGAACGTAATAATGCTGCCGCCTTGTGGCTCTTTCCCACAACAGCAGCTTTAAACCCAGTGCTAATGGTTGCTTAATAATCACATGGACTGCAGGGCTCTAAATGACACCTGCCCTGAAAAATGCCCTGGGGTAAGGAATAGGCAAGAATATTCAACACATGAGAAATTTTTCAAGAAATCAATAAGAGGAGGGAAGTTGTACTCACTCTTTAAAAAAAAAGGAAAAGAAAAAAAAGGACATGCCTAAACCTCATTAGAATGAATTATTAGACACATGCAAATTCAAATGGAAAAAGGTTTCAGCTCACACCAATCGTTTCCATCAGCAAAATGTCTACAAACTATAAATGCTGAAGGGGTTTTAGAGAACTGTGTACCTTCTAGCTGCTGGTGGGATGTAAAGTGGTAACAGCACTAACACAAACTGAATGGAGCTGCTTGAAAAGGTAAAAATTGAGCTACCATATGATGCGGCAGGTCACCTTTTGGGCCTATAACCTAAGACCACCTGAATCGGAAAGACACAGGCAGGCAAATGAGCACTGCAGCAATATTGAAATAGCCAAGACATGGAAGCAGAAAAAAGGTTCATAAACAGATGAATGGACAAAGAAGAAGTGGTATACGTACCAAACAGAATAGTAGCCTCGGGAAAAAAATGAACAATGCCGTTTTCAGGACTACAGTTGAGCCTAGAAATAATCATATAACGTTAAGTAACTCAAAAGGGTACGACAAATATCCTATGATAACATTTATACATGTTATCCTAAGATAGCTACCAATGAACATATTTCCACAGAAAAAGACACTCACAGACTTATCAAATAAACTAATGGTTAGCCACAATGAAAGGTGGGAGGATGGGTTAACTAGGACTATGGGGTTAACATACATATACTAATGTATGTTAAGTGTATAAAAACATATAACAGATAAACTGTATGAATTATATAATCACCAATACCTTTAAAATATACATTTTGTAATCACATACATGGTAACAGGACCCGAGGATGAACAGACATATGTATGAATCATTGAGCAGATTCTGTACAGCCAGGCAATCAAAACACTAAAATCAAATTTACTCCGATAAGAAATAGAAATTAAATTTAAAAAACAAACATAAGTAAGGAGACATAAACTTCTGGAGGCTTGTCCCAGCACATTCCACTCTAATTTACAACCTCGGAACACTACCTCCAGGAAGACTCTGTTGCCATAGTAACAAGAGTTGAGAACATAATAATGCTGCCGCCTTGTGGCTGTTTCCCACAACAGCAGCTTTAAACCCAGTGCTAATGGTTGCTTAATAGTCAAAACGACTGCAGGGGTCTAAATGACACCTGCCCTCAAAAAATACCCTGGGGTAGGGAATAGGCAAGAAAATTCAACACATGAGAAATTTTTCAAGAAATCAATAAGAGGAGGGAAGTTGTACTCACTCTTTAAAAAAAAGGAAAAGAAAAAAAAGGACATGCCTAAAGCTCAGTATAAGGAATTATTAGACACATGCAAATTCAAATTCAAAAAGGTTTCAGCTCACACCAGTCATTTCCATCAGCAAAATGTCTATAAACTATAAATGCTGAAGGGGTTTTAGAGAACTGTGTACCTTCTAGCTGCTGGTGGGATGTAAAGTGGTAACAGCACTAACGCAAACTGAATGGAGCTTCTTGACAAGGTAAAAATTGAGCTACCATATGATGCAGCAGGTCACCCTTTGGGCCTATAACCTAAGACCACCTGAATCGGAAAGACACAGGCAGGCAAATGAGCACTGCAGCAATATTGAAATAGCCAAGACATGGAAGCAGAAAAAAGGTTCATAAACAGATGAATGGACAAAGAAGAAGTAGTATACGTACCAAATAGAATAGTAGCCTGGGGAAAAAAATGAACAACGCCGTTTTCAGGACTACAGTTGAGCCTAGAAATAATCATATAAGGTTAACTAACTCAAAAGGGTACGACAAATATCCTATGATAATATTTATACATGTTATCCTAAGATTGCTACCAATGAACATATTTCCACAGAAAAAGACACTCACAGACTTATGAAATAAACTAATGGTTAGCAAACTGAAAGGTGGGAGGATGGGTAAATTAGGACTATGGGGTTAACATACATATACTAATGTATGTTAAGTGTATAACAACATATAACAGATAAACTGTATGAATTATATAATCACCAATACCTTTAAAATATACATTTTGTAATCACATACATGGTAACAGGACCCGAAGATGAACAGACATATGTATGAATCATTGAGCAGATCCTGTACAGCCAGGCAATCAAAACACTCTAATCAAATTTACGCTGATAAGAAATAGAAATGAAATTTAAAAAACAAACATAAGTAAGGAGACATAAACTTCTGGGGGCTTGTCCCAGCACATTCCACTCTAATTTACAACCTCAGAACACTACCTCCAGGAAGATTCTGTTGCCCTAGTAACAAGAGTTGAGAACGTAATAATGCTGCCGCCTTGTGGCTGTTTCCCACAACAGCAGCTTTAAACCCAGTGCTAATGGTTGCTTAATAGTCACAACGACTGCAGGGGTCTAAATGACACCTGCCCTCAAAAAGTGCCCTTGGGTAGGGAATAGGCAAGAAAATTCAACACATGAGAAATTTTTCAAAAAGTGAATATGAAGAGGGAAGTTGTACTCACACTTTAACAAAAAAAGGAAAAGAAGAAAAAGGATATGCCTAAAGATCAGTATAAGGAATTATTCGCCACATGCGTATCCAACCTCCATAAAGGTTTCAGCTCACAACAGTCAAATGGCCATCAGCAAAAGTCTACAAACTATAAATGCTGAAGGTGTTTTAGAGAAATGTGTACCTTCTATCTGCTGCTGGGATGTAAAGTGGTAACAGCACTAACGCAAACTGAATGGAGCCGCTTGAAAAGGTAGAAATTGAGCTACCATATGATGCGGCAGGGCACCTCTCGGGCTTATAACCTAAGACCACCAGAATCGGAAAGACACAGGCAGTCAAATGTGCACTGCAGCAATACTGAAATAGCCAAGACATGGAAGCAAAAAAAGGTCCATAAACAGATGAATGGACAGAGAAGAAGTGGTATATGGACAGAATGGAATAGTAGCCTCGGGAAAAAAATGAACAATGCCGTTTTCAGGACTACAGTGGAGCCTAGAAATAATAATATAAGGTTAAGTAAGTCAAAAGGGTATGACAAATATCCTATGATATCATTTGTACATGTTATCCTAAGATTGCTACCAATGAACATATTTCCACAGAAAAAGACACTCACAGACTTATGAAATAAACTAATGGTTAGCCAAAATGAAAGGGGGGAGGATGGGTAAATTAGGACTATGGGATTAACATAAATATACTAATGTATGTTACATGCATATAAACATATAACAGATAAACTATATGAATTATATAATCACCAATACCTTTAAAATATACATTCTGTATTCACATACATGGTAACAGAATCCGAAGATGAACAGACATATGTAGGAATCATTGAGCAGATTCTGTACAGCCAGACAATCAAAAAACTCTAATCAAATTTACTCCAAAAAGAAATAGAATTAAATTTAAAAAACAAACATAAGTAAGGAGACATAAACTTCTGGGGGCTCGTCCCAGCACATTCCACTCTAATTTACAACCACGGAACACTACCTCCAGGAAGATTCTGTTGCCCTAGTAACAAGAGATGAGAACGTAATAATGCTGCCGCCTTGTGGCTGTTTCCCACAACAGCAGCATTAAACCCAGTGCTAATGGTTGCTTAATAGTCACAAGGACTGCAGGGCTCTAAATGACACCTGCCCTGAAAAATGCCCTGGGGTAGGGAATAGGCAAGAAAATTCAACACATGAGAAATTTTTCAAGAAGTCAATAAGAGGAGGGAAGTTGTACTCACTCTTTAAAAAAAAGGAAAAGAAAAAAAAGGACATGCCTAAAGCTCAGTATAAGGAATTATTAGACACATGCAAATTCAAATTCAACAAGGTTTCAGCTCACACCAGTCATTTCCATCAGCAAAATGTCTATAAACTATAAATGCTGAAGGGGTTTTAGAGAACTGTGTACCTTCTAGCTGCTGGTGGGATGTAAAGTGGTAACAGCACTAACGCAAACTGAATGGAGCTGCTTGAAAAGGTAAAAATTGAGCTACCATATGATGCAGCAGGGCACCTCATGGGCTTATAACCTAAGACTACCAGAATCGGAAAGACACAGGCAGTCAAATGTGCACTGTAGCAATATTGAAATAGCAAAGACATGGAAGCAAAAAAAATGTCCATAAACAGATGAATGGACAGAGAAGAAGTGGTATATGGACAGAATGGAATAGTAGCCTCGGGGAAAAAATGAACAATGCCGTTTTCAGGACTACAGTAGAGCCTAGAAATAATCATATAAGGTTAAGTAAGTCAAAAGGGTATGACAATTATCCTATGATATCATTTATACATGTTATCCTAAGATTGCTACCAATGAACATATTTCCACAGAAAAAGACACTCACAGACTTATGAAATAAACTAATTGTTAGCCAAAATGAAAGGTGGGAGGATGGGTAAATTAGGACTATGGGGTTAACATACATATACTAATGTATGTTAAGTGTATAAAAACATATAACAGATAAACTGTATGAATTATATAATCACCAATACCTTTAAAATATACATTCTGTAATCACATACATGGTAACAGAATTCGAAGATGAACAGACATATGTAGGAATCATTGAGCAGTTTCTGTACAGCCAGACAATCAAAACACTCTAATCAAATTTACTCCGATAAGAAATAGAAATTACATTTAAAAAACAAACCTAAGTAAGGAGACATAAACTTCTGGGGGCTTGTCCCAGCACATTCCACTCTAATTTACAACCTCGGAACACTACCTCCAGGAAGATTCTGTTGCCCTAGTAACAAGAGATGAGAACGTAATAATGCTGCCGCCTTGTGGCTCTTTCTCACAACAGCAGCTTTAAACCCAGTGCTAATGGTTGCTTAATAGTCACATGGACTGCAGGGCTCTAAATGACACCTGCCCTGAAAAATGCCCTGGGGTAAGGAATAGGCAAGAATATTCAACACATGAGAAATTTTTCAAGAAATCAATAAGAGGAGGGAAGTTGTACTCACTCTTTAAAAAAAAAGGAAAAGAAAAAAAAGGACATGCCTAAAGCTCAGTAGAATGAATTATTAGACACATGCAAATTCAAATGGAAAAAGGTTTCAGCTCACACCAATCGTTTCCATCAGCAAAATGTCTACAAACTATAAATGCTGAAGGGGTTTTAGAGAACTGTGTACCTTCTAGCTGCTGGTGGGATGTAAAGTGGTAACAGCACTAACACAAACTGAATGGAGCTGCTTGAAAAGATAAAAATTGAGGTACCATATGATGCGGCAGGTCACCTTTTGGGCCTATAACCTAAGACCACCTGAATCGGAAAGACACAGGCAGGCAAATGAGCACTGCAGCAATATTGAAATAGCCAAGACATGGAAGCAGAAAAAAGGTTCATAAACAGATGAATGGACAAAGAAGAAGTGGTATACGTACCAAATAGAATAGTAGCCTCGGGAAAAAAATGAACAATGCCGTTTTCAGGACTACAGTTGAGCCTAGAAATAATCATATAACGTTAAGTAACTCAAAAGGGTACGACAAATATCCTATGATAACATTTATACATGTTATCCTAAGATTGCTACCAATGAACATATTTCCACAGAAAAAGACACTCACAGACTTATCAAATAAACTAATGGTTAGCCAAAATGAAAGGTGGGAGGATGGGTTAACTAGGACTATGGGGTTAACATACATATACTAATGTATGTTAAGTGTATAAAAACATATAACAGATAAACTGTATGAATTATATAATCACCAATACCTTTAAAATATACATTTTGTAATCACATACATGGTAACAGGACCCGAGGATGAACAGACATATGTATGAATCATTGAGCAGATTCTGTACAGCCAGGCAATCAAAACACTAAAATCAAATTTACTCCGATAAGAAATAGAAATTAAATTTAAAAAACAAACATAAGTAAGGAGACATAAACTTCTGGAGGCTTGTCCCAGCACATTCCACTCTAATTTACAACCTCGGAACACTACCTCCAGGAAGACTCTGTTGCCATAGTAACAAGAGTTGAGAACGTAATAATGCTGCCGCCTTGTGGCTGTTTCCCACAACAGCAGCTTTAAACCCAGTGCTAATGGTTGCTTAATAGTCAAAACGACTGCAGGGGTCTAAATGACACCTGCCCTCAAAAAATGCCCTGGGGTAGGGAATACGCATGAAAATTCAACACATGAGAAATTTTTCAAAAAGTGAATATGAAGAGGGCAGTTGTACTCACACTTTAACAAAAAAAGGAAAAGAAGAAAAAGGATATGCCTAAAGATCAGTATAAGGAATTATTCGCCACATGCGTATCCAACCTCCAAAAAGGTTTCAGCTCACACCAGTCAAATGGCCATCAGCAAAAAGTCTACAAACTATAAATGCTGAAGGGGTTTTAGAGAAATGTATACCTTCTATCTGCTGCTGGGATGAAAAGTGGTAACAGCACTAATGCAAACTGAATGGAGCTGCTTGAAAAGGTAAAAATTGAGCTACCATATGATGCGGCAGGGCACCTCTTGGGCTTATAACCTAAGACTACCAGAATCGGAAAGACACAGGCAGTCAAATGTGCACTGCAGCAATATGGAAATAGCAAAGACATGGAAGCAAAAAAAATGTCCATAAACAGATGAATGGACAAAGAAGAAGTGGTATACGTACCAAATAGAATAGTAGCCTCGGGAAAAAAATGAACAATGCCGTTTTCAGGACTACAGTTGAGCCTAGAAATAATCATATAAGGTTAAGTAACTCAAAAGGGTACGACAAATATCCTATGATAACATTTATACATGTTATCCTAAGATAGCTACCAATGAACATATTTCCACAGAAAAAGACACTCACAGACTTATGAAATAAACTAATGGTTAGACAAAATGAAAGGTGGGAGGATGGGTAAATTAGGACTATGGGGTTAACATACATATACTAATGTATGTTAAGTGTATAAAAACATATAACAGATAAACTGTATGAATTATATAATCACCAATACCTTTAAAATATACATTCTGTAATCACATACATGGGAACAGAATCCGAAGATGAACAGACATATGTAGGAATCATTGAGCAGTTTCTGTACAGCCAGACAATCAAAACACTCTAATCAAATTTACTCCGATAAGAAATAGAAATTAAATTTAAAAAACAAACCTAAGTAAGGAGACATAAACTTCTGGGGGCTTGTCCCAGCACATTCCACTCTAATTTACAACCTCGGAACACTACCTCCAGGAAGATTCTGTTGCCCTAGTAACAAGAGATGAGAACGTAATAATGCTGCCGCCTTGTGGCTCTTTCCCACAACAGCAGCTTTAAACCCAGTGCTAATGGTTGCTTAATAATCACATGGACTGCAGGGCTCTAAATGACACCTGCCCTGAAAAATGCCCTGGGGTAAGGAATAGGCAAGAATATTCAACACATGAGAAATTTTTCAAGAAATCAATAAGAGGAGGGAAGTTGTACTCACTCTTTAAAAAAAAAGGAAAAGAAAAAAAAGGACATGCCTAAACCTCAGTAGAATGAATTATTAGACACATGCAAATTCAAATGGAAAAAGGTTTCAGCTCACACCAATCGTTTCCATCAGCAAAATGTCTACAAACTATAAATGCTGAAGGGGTTTTAGAGAAATGTGTACCTTCTAGCTGCTGGTGGGATGTAAAGTGGTAACAGCACTAACACAAACTGAATGGAGCTGCTTGAAAAGATAAAAATAGAGCTACCATATGATGCGGCAGGTCACCTTTTGGGCCTATAACCTAAGACCACCTGAATCGGAAAGACACAGGCAGGCAAATGAGCACTGCAGCAATATTGAAATAGCCAAGACATGGAAGCAGAAAAAAGGTTCATAAACAGATGAATGGACAAAGAAGAAGTGGTATACGTACCAAACAGAATAGTAGCCTCGGGAAAAAAATGAACAATGCCGTTTTCAGGACTACAGTTGAGCCTAGAAATAATCATATAACGTTAAGTAACTCAAAAGGGTACGACAAATATCCTATGATAACATTTATACATGTTATCCTAAGATAGCTACCAATGAACATATTTCCACAGAAAAAGACACTCACAGACTTATCAAATAAACTAATGGTTAGCCAAAATGAAAGGTGGGAGGATGGGTTAACTAGGACTATGGGGTTAACATACATATACTAATGTATGTTAAGTGTATAAAAACATATAACAGATAAACTGTATGAATTATATAATCACCAATACCTTTAAAATATACATTTTGTAATCACATACATGGTAACAGGACCCGAGGATGAACAGACATATGTATGAATCATTGAGCAGATTCTGTACAGCCAGGCAATCAAAACACTAAAATCAAATTTACTCCGATAAGAAATAGAAATTAAATTTAAAAAACAAACATAAGTAAGGAGACATAAACTTCTGGAGGCTTGTCCCAGCACATTCCACTCTAATTTACAACCTCGGAACACTACCTCCAGGAAGACTCTGTTGCCATAGTAACAAGAGTTGAGAACGTAATAATGCTGCCGCCTTGTGGCTGTTTCCCACAACAGCAGCTTTAAACCCAGTGCTAATGGTTGCTTAATAGTCAAAACGACTGCAGGGGTCTAAATGACACCTGCCCTCAAAAAATGCCCTGGGGTAGGGAATACGCAAGAAAATTCAACACATGAGAAATTTTTCAAAAAGTGAATATGAAGAGGGCAGTTGTACTCACACTTTAACAAAAAAAGGAAAAGAAGAAAAAGGATATGCCTAAAGATCAGTATAAGGAATTATTCGCCACATGCGTATCCAACCTCCAAAAAGGTTTCAGCTCACACCAGTCAAATGGCCATCAGCAAAAAGTCTACAAACTATAAATGCTGAAGGGGTTTTAGAGAAATGTATACCTTCTATCTGCTGCTGGGATGAAAAGTGGTAACAGCACTAATGCAAACTGAATGGAGCTGCTTGAAAAGGTAAAAATTGAGCTACCATATGATGCGGCAGGGCACCTCTTGGGCTTATAACCTAAGACTACCAGAATCGGAAAGACACAGGCAGTCAAATGTGCACTGCAGCAATATGGAAATAGCAAAGACATGGAAGCAAAAAAAATGTCCATAAACAGATGAATGGACAAAGAAGAAGTGGTATACGTACCAAATAGAATAGTAGCCTCGGGAAAAAAATGAACAATGCCGTTTTCAGGACTACAGTTGAGCCTAGAAATAATCATATAAGGTTAAGTAACTCAAAAGGGTACGACAAATATCCTATGATAACATTTATACATGTTATCCTAAGATAGCTACCAATGAACGTATTTCCACAGAAAAAGACACTCACAGACTTATGAAATAAACTAATGGTTAGACAAAATGAAAGGTGGGAGGATGGGTAAACTAGGACTATGGGGTTAACATACATATACTAATGTATGTTAAGTGTATAAAAACATATAACAGATAAACTGTATGAATTATATAATCACCAATACCTTTAAAATATACATTCTGTAATCACATACATGGGAACAGAATCCGAAGATGAACAGACATATGTAGGAATCATTGAGCAGTTTCTGTACAGCCAGACAATCAAAACACTCTAATCAAATTTACTCCGATAAGAAATAGAAATTAAATTTAAAAAACAAACCTAAGTAAGGAGACATAAACTTCTGGGGGCTTGTCCCAGCACATTCCACTCTAATTTACAACCTCGGAACACTACCTCCAGGAAGATTCTGTTGCCCTAGTAACAAGAGATGAGAACGTAATAATGCTGCCGCCTTGTGGCTCTTTCCCACAACAGCAGCTTTAAACCCAGTGCTAATGGTTGCTTAATAATCACATGGACTGCAGGGCTCTAAATGACACCTGCCCTGAAAAATGCCCTGGGGTAAGGAATAGGCAAGAATATTCAACACATGAGAAATTTTTCAAGAAATCAATAAGAGGAGGGAAGTTGTACTCACTCTTTAAAAAAAAAGGAAAAGAAAAAAAAGGACATGCCTAAACCTCAGTAGAATGAATTATTAGACACATGCAAATTCAAATGGAAAAAGGTTTCAGCTCACACCAATCGTTTCCATCAGCAAAATGTCTACAAACTATAAATGCTGAAGGGGTTTTAGAGAACTGTGTACCTTCTAGCTGCTGGTGGGATGTAAAGTGGTAACAGCACTAACACAAACTGAATGGAGCTGCTTGAAAAGATAAAAATAGAGCTACCATATGATGCGGCAGGTCACCTTTTGGGCCTATAACCTAAGACCACCTGAATCGGAAAGACACAGGCAGGCAAATGAGCACTGCAGCAATATTGAAATAGCCAAGACATGGAAGCAGAAAAAAGGTTCATAAACAGATGAATGGACAAAGAAGAAGTGGTATACGTACCAAACAGAATAGTAGCCTCGGGAAAAAAATGAACAATGCCGTTTTCAGGACTACAGTTGAGCCTAGAAATAATCATATAACGTTAAGTAACTCAAAAGGGTACGACAAATATCCTATGATAACATTTATACATGTTATCCTAAGATAGCTACCAATGAACATATTTCCACAGAAAAAGACACTCACAGACTTATCAAATAAACTAATGGTTAGCCAAAATGAAAGGGGGGAGGATGGGTTAACTAGGACTATGGGGTTAACATACATATACTAATGTATGTTAAGTGTATAAAAACATATAACAGATAAACTGTATGAATTATATAATCACCAATACCTTTAAAATATACATTTTGTAATCACATACATGGTAACAGGACCCGAGGATGAACAGACATATGTATGAATCATTGAGCAGATTCTGTACAGCCAGGCAATCAAAACACTAAAATCAAATTTACTCCGACAAGAAATAGAAATTAAATTTAAAAAACAAACATAAGTAAGGAGACATAAACTTCTGGAGGCTTGTCCCAGCACATTCCACTCTAATTTACAACCTCGGAACACTACCTCCAGGAAGACTCTGTTGCCATAGTAACAAGAGTTGAGAACATAATAATGCTGCCGCCTTGTGGCTGTTTCCCACAACAGCAGCTTTAAACCCAGTGCTAATGGTTGCTTAATAGTCAAAACGACTGCAGGGGTCTAAATGACACCTGCCCTCAAAAAATACCCTGGGGTAGGGAATAGGCAAGAAAATTCAACACATGAGAAATTTTTCAAGAAGTCAATAAGAGGAGGGAAGTTGTACTCACTCTTTAAAAAAAAGGAAAAGAAAAAAAAGGACATGCCTAAAGCTCAGTATAAGGAATTATTAGACACATGCAAATTCAAATTCAAAAAGGTTTCAGCTCACACCAGTCATTTCCATCAGCAAAATGTCTATAAACTATAAATGCTGAAGGGGTTTTAGAGAACTGTGTACCTTCTAGCTGCTGGTGGGATGTAAAGTGGTAACAGCACTAACGCAAACTGAATGGAGCTTCTTGACAAGGTAAAAATTGAGCTACCATATGATGCAGCAGGTCACCCTTTGGGCCTATAACCTAAGACCACCTGAATCGGAAAGACACAGGCAGGCAAATGAGCACTGCAGCAATATTGAAATAGCCAAGACATGGAAGCAGAAAAAAGGTTCATAAACAGATGAATGGACAAAGAAGAAGTAGTATACGTACCAAATAGAATAGTAGCCTGGGGAAAAAAATGAACAACGCCGTTTTCAGGACTACAGTTGAGCCTAGAAATAATCATATAAGGTTAACTAACTCAAAAGGGTACGACAAATATCCTATGATAATATTTATACATGTTATCCTAAGATTGCTACCAATGAACATATTTCCACAGAAAAAGACACTCACAGACTTATGAAATAAACTAATGGTTAGCAAACTGAAAGGTGGGAGGATGGGTAAATTAGGACTATGGGGTTAACATACATATACTAATGTATGTTAAGTGTATAACAACATATAACAGATAAACTGTATGAATTATATAATCACCAATACCTTTAAAATATACATTTTGTAATCACATACATGGTAACAGGACCCGAAGATGAACAGACATATGTATGAATCATTGAGCAGATCCTGTACAGCCAGGCAATCAAAACACTCTAATCAAATTTACGCTGATAAGAAATAGAAATGAAATTTAAAAAACAAACATAAGTAAGGAGACATAAACTTCTGGGGGCTTGTCCCAGCACATTCCACTCTAATTTACAACCTCAGAACACTACCTCCAGGAAGATTCTGTTGCCCTAGTAACAAGAGTTGAGAACGTAATAATGCTGCCGCCTTGTGGCTGTTTCCCACAACAGCAGCTTTAAACCCAGTGCTAATGGTTGCTTAATAGTCACAACGACTGCAGGGGTCTAAATGACACCTGCCCTCAAAAAGTGCCCTTGGGTAGGGAATAGGCAAGAAAATTCAACACATGAGAAATTTTTCAAAAAGTGAATATGAAGAGGGAAGTTGTACTCACACTTTAACAAAAAAAGGAAAAGAAGAAAAAGGATATGCCTAAAGATCAGTATAAGGAATTATTCGCCACATGCGTATCCAACCTCCATAAAGGTTTCAGCTCACAACAGTCAAATGGCCATCAGCAAAAGTCTACAAACTATAAATGCTGAAGGTGTTTTAGAGAAATGTGTACCTTCTATCTGCTGCTGGGATGTAAAGTGGTAACAGCACTAACGCAAACTGAATGGAGCCGCTTGAAAAGGTAGAAATTGAGCTACCATATGATGCGGCAGGGCACCTCTCGGGCTTATAACCTAAGACCACCAGAATCGGAAAGACACAGGCAGTCAAATGTGCACTGCAGCAATACTGAAATAGCCAAGACATGGAAGCAAAAAAAGGTCCATAAACAGATGAATGGACAGAGAAGAAGTGGTATATGGACAGAATGGAATAGTAGCCTCGGGAAAAAAATGAACAATGCCGTTTTCAGGACTACAGTGGAGCCTAGAAATAATAATATAAGGTTAAGTAAGTCAAAAGGGTATGACAAATATCCTATGATATCATTTGTACATGTTATCCTAAGATTGCTACCAATGAACATATTTCCACAGAAAAAGACACTCACAGACTTATGAAATAAACTAATGGTTAGCCAAAATGAAAGGGGGGAGGATGGGTAAATTAGGACTATGGGATTAACATAAATATACTAATGTATGTTACATGCATATAAACATATAACAGATAAACTATATGAATTATATAATCACCAATACCTTTAAAATATACATTCTGTATTCACATACATGGTAACAGAATCCGAAGATGAACAGACATATGTAGGAATCATTGAGCAGATTCTGTACAGCCAGACAATCAAAAAACTCTAATCAAATTTACTCCAAAAAGAAATAGAATTAAATTTAAAAAACAAACATAAGTAAGGAGACATAAACTTCTGGGGGCTCGTCCCAGCACATTCCACTCTAATTTACAACCACGGAACACTACCTCCAGGAAGATTCTGTTGCCCTAGTAACAAGAGATGAGAACGTAATAATGCTGCCGCCTTGTGGCTGTTTCCCACAACAGCAGCATTAAACCCAGTGCTAATGGTTGCTTAATAGTCACAAGGACTGCAGGGCTCTAAATGACACCTGCCCTGAAAAATGCCCTGGGGTAGGGAATAGGCAAGAAAATTCAACACATGAGAAATTTTTCAAGAAGTCAATAAGAGGAGGGAAGTTGTACTCACTCTTTAAAAAAAAAGGAAAAGAAAAAAAAGGACATGCCTAAAGCTCAGTATAAGGAATTATTAGACACATGCAAATTCAAATTCAACAAGGTTTCAGCTCACACCAGTCATTTCCATCAGCAAAATGTCTATAAACTATAAATGCTGAAGGGGTTTTAGAGAACTGTGTACCTTCTAGCTGCTGGTGGGATGTAAAGTGGTAACAGCACTAACGCAAACTGAATGGAGCTGCTTGAAAAGGTAAAAATTGAGCTACCATATGATGCAGCAGGGCACCTCATGGGCTTATAACCTAAGACTACCAGAATCGGAAAGACACAGGCAGTCAAATGTGCACTGCAGCAATACTGAAATAGCAAAGACATGGAAGCAAAAAAAATGTCCATAAACAGATGAATGGACAGAGAAGAAGTGGTATATGGACAGAATGGAATAGTAGCCTCGGGGAAAAAATGAACAATGCCGTTTTCAGGACTACAGTAGAGCCTAGAAATAATCATATAAGGTTAAGTAAGTCAAAGGGGTATGACAATTATCCTATGATATCATTTATACATGTTATCCTAAGATTGCTACCAATGAACATATTTCAACAGAAAAAGACACTCACAGACTTATGAAATAAACTAATTGTTAGCCAAAATGAAAGGTGGGAGGATGGGTAAATTAGGACTATGGGGTTAACATACATATACTAATGTATGTTAAGTGTATAAAAACATATAACAGATAAACTGTATGAATTATATAATCACCAATACCTTTAAAATATACATTCTGTAATCACATACATGGTAACAGAATCCGAAGATGAACAGACATATGTAGGAATCATTGAGCAGTTTCTGTACAGCCAGACAATCAAAACACTCTAATCAAATTTACTCCGATAAGAAATAGAAATTACATTTAAAAAACAAACCTAAGTAAGGAGACATAAACTTCTGGGGGCTTGTCCCAGCACATTCCACTCTAATTTACAACCTCAGAACACTACCTCCAGGAAGATTCTGTTGCCCTAGTAACAAGAGATGAGAACCTAATAATGCTGCCGCCTTGTGGCTCTTTCTCACAACAGCAGCTTTAAACCCAGTGCTAATGGTTGCTTAATAGTCACATGGACTGCAGGGCTCTAAATGACACCTGCCCTGAAAAATGCCCTGGGGTAAGGAATAGGCAAGAATATTCAACACATGAGAAATTTTTCAAGAAATCAATAAGAGGAGGGAAGTTGTACTCACTCTTTAAAAAAAAAGGAAAAGAACAAAAAGGACATGTCTAAAGCTCAGTAGAATGAATTATTAGACACATGCAAATTCAAATGGAAAAAGGTTTCAGCTCACACCAATCGTTTCCATCAGCAAAATGTCTACAAACTATAAATGCTGAAGGGGTTTTAGAGAACTGTGTACCTTCTAGCTGCTGGTGGGATGTAAAGTGGTAACAGCACTAACGCAAACTGAATGGAGCTGCTTGAAAAGATAAAAATTGAGCTACCATATGATGCGGCAGGTCACCTTTTGGGCCTATAACCTAAGACCACCTGAATCGGAAAGACACAGGCAGGCAAATGAGCACTGCAGCAATATTGAAATAGCCAAGACATGGAAGCAGAAAAAAGGTTCATAAACAGATGAATGGACAAAGAAGAAGTGGTATACGTACCAAATAGAATAGTAGCCTCGGGAAAAAAATGAACAATGCCGTTTTCAGGACTACAGTTGAGCCTAGAAATAATCATATAACGTTAAGTAACTCAAAAGGGTACGACAAATATCCTATGAAAACATTTATACATGTTATCCTAAGATTGCTACCAATGAACATATTTCCACAGAAAAAGACACTCACAGACTTATCAAATAAACTAATGGTTAGCCAAAATGAAAGGTGGGAGGATGGGTAAATTAGGACTATGGGGTTAACATACATATACTAATGTATGTTAAGTGTATAAAAACATATAACAGATAAACTGTATGAATTATATAATCACCAATACCTTTAAAATATACATTTTGTAATCACATACATGGTAACAGGACCCGAAGATGAACAGACATATGTATGAATCATTGAGCAGATTCTGTACAGCCAGGCAATCAAAACACTCTAATCAAATTTACTCTGATAAGAAATAGAAATTAAATTTAAAAAACAAACATAAGTAAGGAGACATAAACTTCTGGGGGCTTGTCCCAGCACATTCCACTCTAATTTACAACCTCGGAACACGACCTCCAGGAAGACTCTGTTGCCGTAGTAACAAGAGTTGAGAACGTAATAATGCTGCGGCCTTGTGGCTGTTTCCCACAACAGCAGCTTTAAACCCAGTACTAATAGTTGCTTAATAGTCTCAAGGACTGCAGGGCTCTAAATGACACCTGCCCTGAAAAATGCCCTGGGGTAGGGAATAGGCAAGAAAATTCAACACATGAGAAATTTTTCAAAAAGTGAATATGAAGAGGGAAGTTGTACTCACACTTTAACAAAAAAAGGAAAAGAAGAAAAAGGATATGCCTAAAGATCAGTATAAGGAATTATTCGCCACATGCGTATCCAACCTCCATAAAGGTTTCAGCTCACAACAGTCAAATGGCCGTCAGCAAAAGTCTACAAACTATAAATGCTGAAGGTGTTTTAGAGAAATGTGTACCTTCTATCTGCTGCTGGGATGTAAAGTGGTAACAGCACTAACGCAAACTGAATGGAGCCGCTTGAAAAGGTAGAAATTGAGCTACCATATGATGCGGCAGGGCACCTCTCGGGCTTATAACCTAAGACCACCAGAATCGGAAAGACACAGGCAGTCAAATGTGCACTGCAGCAATACTGAAATAGCCAAGACATGGAAGCAAAAAAAGGTCCATAAACAGATGAATGGACAGAGAAGAAGTGGTATATGGACAGAATGGAATAGTAGCCTCGGGAAAAAAATGAACAATGCCGTTTTCAGGACTACAGTGGAGCCTAGAAATAAGAATATAAGGTTAAGTAAGTCAAAAGGGTATGACAAATATCCTATGATATCATTTGTACATGTTATCCTAAGATTGCTACCAATGAACATATTTCCACAGAAAAAGACACTCACAGACTTATGAAATAAACTAATGGTTAGCCAAAATGAAAGGGGGGAGGATGGGTAAATTAGGACTATGGGATTAACATAAATATACTAATGTATGTTACATGCATATAAACATATAACAGATAAACTATATGAATTATATAATCACCAATACCTTTAAAATATACATTCTGTATTCACATACATGGTAACAGAATCCGAAGATGAACAGACATATGTAGGAATCATTGAGCAGATTCTGTACAGCCAGACAATCAAAAAACTCTAATCAAATTTACTCCAAAAAGAAATAGAATTAAATTTAAAAAACAAACATAAGTAAGGAGACATACACTTCTGGGGGCTCGTCCCAGCACATTCCACTCTAATTTACAACCACGGAACACTACCTCCAGGAAGATTCTGTTGCCCTAGTAACAAGAGATGAGAACGTAATAATGCTGCCGCCTTGTGGCTGTTTCCCACAACAGCAGCATTAAACCCAGTGCTAATGGTTGCTTAATAGTCACAAGGACTGCAGGGCTCTAAATGACACCTGCCCTGAAAAATGCCCTGGGGTAGGGAATAGGCAAGAAAATTCAACACATGAGAAATTTTTCAAGAAGTCAATAAGAGGAGGGAAGTTGTACTCACTCTTTAAAAAAAAAGGAAAAGAAAAAAAAGGACATGCCTAAAGCTCAGTATAAGGAATTATTAGACACATGCAAATTCAAATTCAACAAGGTTTCAGCTCACACCAGTCATTTCCATCAGCAAAATGTCTATAAACTATAAATGCTGAAGGGGTTTTAGAGAACTGTGTACCTTCTAGCTGCTGGTGGGATGTAAAGTGGTAACAGCACTAACGCAAACTGAATGGAGCTGCTTGAAAAGGTAAAAATTGAGCTACCATATGATGCAGCAGGGCACCTCATGGGCTTATAACCTAAGACTACCAGAATCGGAAAGACACAGGCAGTCAAATGTGCACTGCAGCAATACTGAAATAGCAAAGACATGGAAGCAAAAAAAATGTCCATAAACAGATGAATGGACAGAGAAGAAGTGGTATATGGACAGAATGGAATAGTAGCCTCGGGGAAAAAATGAACAATGCCGTTTTCAGGACTACAGTAGAGCCTAGAAATAATCATATAAGGTTAAGTAAGTCAAAGGGGTATGACAATTATCCTATGATATCATTTATACATGTTATCCTAAGATTGCTACCAATGAACATATTTCAACAGAAAAAGACACTCACAGACTTATGAAATAAACTAATTGTTAGCCAAAATGAAAGGTGGGAGGATGGGTAAATTAGGACTATGGGGTTAACATACATATACTAATGTATGTTAAGTGTATAAAAACATATAACAGATAAACTGTATGAATTATATAATCACCAATACCTTTAAAATATACATTCTGTAATCACATACATGGTAACAGAATCCGAAGATGAACAGACATATGTAGGAATCATTGAGCAGTTTCTGTACAGCCAGACAATCAAAACACTCTAATCAAATTTACTCCGATAAGAAATAGAAATTACATTTAAAAAACAAACCTAAGTAAGGAGACATAAACTTCTGGGGGCTTGTCCCAGCACATTCCACTCTAATTTACAACCTCAGAACACTACCTCCAGGAAGATTCTGTTGCCCTAGTAACAAGAGATGAGAACCTAATAATGCTGCCGCCTTGTGGCTCGTTCTCACAACAGCAGCTTTAAACCCAGTGCTAATGGTTGCTTAATAGTCACATGGACTGCAGGGCTCTAAATGACACCTGCCCTGAAAAATGCCCTGGGGTAAGGAATAGGCAAGAATATTCAACACATGAGAAATTTTTCAAGAAATCAATAAGAGGAGGGAAGTTGTACTCACTCTTTAAAAAAAAAGGAAAAGAACAAAAAGGACATGTCTAAAGCTCAGTAGAATGAATTATTAGACACATGCAAATTCAAATGGAAAAAGGTTTCAGCTCACACCAATCGTTTCCATCAGCAAAATGTCTACAAACTATAAATGCTGAAGGGGTTTTAGAGAACTGTGTACCTTCTAGCTGCTGGTGGGATGTAAAGTGGTAACAGCACTAACGCAAACTGAATGGAGCTGCTTGAAAAGATAAAAATTGAGCTACCATATGATGCGGCAGGTCACCTTTTGGGCCTATAACCTAAGACCACCTGAATCGGAAAGACACAGGCAGGCAAATGAGCACTGCAGCAATATTGAAATAGCCAAGACATGGAAGCAGAAAAAAGGTTCATAAACAGATGAATGGACAAAGAAGAAGTGGTATACGTACCAAATAGAATAGTAGCCTCGGGAAAAAAATGAACAATGCCGTTTTCAGGACTACAGTTGAGCCTAGAAATAATCATATAACGTTAAGTAACTCAAAAGGGTACGACAAATATCCTATGAAAACATTTATACATGTTATCCTAAGATTGCTACCAATGAACATATTTCCACAGAAAAAGACACTCACAGACTTATCAAATAAACTAATGGTTAGCCAAAATGAAAGGTGGGAGGATGGGTAAATTAGGACTATGGGGTTAACATACATATACTAATGTATGTTAAGTGTATAAAAACATATAACAGATAAACTGTATGAATTATATAATCACCAATACCTTTAAAATATACATTTTGTAATCACATACATGGTAACAGGACCCGAAGATGAACAGACATATGTATGAATCATTGAGCAGATTCTGTACAGCCAGGCAATCAAAACACTCTAATCAAATTTACTCTGATAAGAAATAGAAATTAAATTTAAAAAACAAACATAAGTAAGGAGACATAAACTTCTGGGGGCTTGTCCCAGCACATTCCACTCTAATTTACAACCTCGGAACACGACCTCCAGGAAGACTCTGTTGCCGTAGTAACAAGAGTTGAGAACGTAATAATGCTGCGGCCTTGTGGCTGTTTCCCACAACAGCAGCTTTAAACCCAGTACTAATAGTTGCTTAATAGTCTCAAGGACTGCAGGGCTCTAAATGACACCTGCCCTGAAAAATGCCCTGGGGTAGGGAATAGGCAAGAAAATTCAACACATGAGAAATTTTTCAAGAAGTCAATAAGAGGAGGGAAGTTGTACTCACTCTTTAAAAAAAAGGAAAAGAAAAAAAAGGACATGCCTAAAGCTCAGTATAAGGAATTATTAGACACATGCAAATTCAAATTCAAAAAGGTTTCAGCTCACACCAGTCATTTCCATCAGCAAAATGTCTATAAACTATAAATGCTGAAGGGGTTTTAGAGAACTGTGTACCTTCTAGCTGCTGGTGGGATGTAAAGTGGTAACAGCACTAACGCAAACTGAATGGAGCTTCTTGACAAGGTAAAAATTGAGCTACCATATGATGCAGCAGGTCACCCTTTGGGCCTATAACCTAAGACCACCTGAATCGGAAAGACACAGGCAGGCAAATGAGCACTGCAGCAATATTGAAATAGCCAAGACATGGAAGCAGAAAAAAGGTTCATAAACAGATGAATGGACAAAGAAGAAGTGGTATACGTACCAAATAGAATAGTAGCCTCGGGAAAAAAATGAACAATGCCGTTTTCAGGACTACAGTTGAGCCTAGAAATAATCATATAACGTTAAGTAACTCAAAAGGGTACGACAAATATCCTATGATAACATTTATACATGTTATCCTAAGATTGCTACCAATGAACATATTTCCACAGAAAAAGACACTCACAGACTTATCAAATAAACTAATGGTTAGCCAAAATGAAAGGTGGGAGGATGGGTTAACTAGGACTATGGGGTTAACATACATATACTAATGTATGTTAAGTGTATAAAAACATATAACAGATAAACTGTATGAATTATATAATCACCAATACCTTTAAAATATACATTTTGTAATCACATACATGGTAACAGGACCCGAGGATGAACAGACATATGTATGAATCATTGAGCAGATTCTGTACAGCCAGGCAATCAAAACACTAAAATCAAATTTACTCCGATAAGAAATAGAAATTAAATTTAAAAAACAAACATAAGTAAGGAGACATAAACTTCTGGAGGCTTGTCCCAGCACATTCCACTCTAATTTACAACCTCGGAACACTACCTCCAGGAAGACTCTGTTGCCATAGTAACAAGAGTTGAGAACGTAATAATGCTGCCGCCTTGTGGCTGTTTCCCACAACAGCAGCTTTAAACCCAGTGCTAATGGTTGCTTAATAGTCAAAACGACTGCAGGGGTCTAAATGACACCTGCCCTCAAAAAATGCCCTGGGGTAGGGAATACGCAAGAAAATTCAACACATGAGAAATTTTTCAAAAAGTGAATATGAAGAGGGCAGTTGTACTCACACTTTAACAAAAAAAGGAAAAGAAGAAAAAGGATATGCCTAAAGATCAGTATAAGGAATTATTCGCCACATGCGTATCCAACCTCCAAAAAGGTTTCAGCTCACACCAGTCAAATGGCCATCAGCAAAAAGTCTACAAACTATAAATGCTGAAGGGGTTTTAGAGAAATGTATACCTTCTATCTGCTGCTGGGATGAAAAGTGGTAACAGCACTAATGCAAACTGAATGGAGCTGCTTGAAAAGGTAAAAATTGAGCTACCATATGATGCGGCAGGGCACCTCTTGGGCTTATAACCTAAGACTACCAGAATCGGAAAGACACAGGCAGTCAAATGTGCACTGCAGCAATATGGAAATAGCAAAGACATGGAAGCAAAAAAAATGTCCATAAACAGATGAATGGACAAAGAAGAAGTGGTATACGTACCAAATAGAATAGTAGCCTCGGGAAAAAAATGAACAATGCCGTTTTCAGGAATACAGTTGAGCCTAGAAATAATCATATAAGGTTAAGTAACTCAAAAGGGTACGACAAATATCCTATGATAACATTTATACATGTTATCCTAAGATAGCTACCAATGAACATATTTCCACAGAAAAAGACACTCACAGACTTATGAAATAAACTAATGGTTAGACAAAATGAAAGGTGGGAGGATGGGTAAACTAGGACTATGGGGTTAACATACATATACTAATGTATGTTAAGTGTATAAAAACATATAACAGATAAACTGTATGAATTATATAATCACCAATACCTTTAAAATATACATTCTGTAATCACATACATGGTAACAGAATCCGAAGATGAACAGACATATGTAGGAATCATTGAGCAGTTTCTGTACAACCAGACAATCAAAACACTCTAATCAAATTTACTCCGATAAGAAATAGAAATTAAATTTAAAAAACAAACCTAAGTAAGGAGACATAAACTTCTGGGGGCTTGTCCCAGCACATTCCACTCTAATTTACAACCTCGGAACACTACCTCCAGGAAGATTCTGTTGCCCTAGTAACAAGAGATGAGAACGTAATAATGCTGCCGCCTTGTGGCTCTTTCCCACAACAGCAGCTTTAAACCCAGTGCTAATGGTTGCTTAATAATCACATGGACTGCAGGGCTCTAAATGACACCTGCCCTGAAAAATGCCCTGGGGTAGGGAATAGGCAAGAATATTCAACACATGAGAAATTTTTCAAGAAGTCAATAAGAGGAGGGAAGTTGTACTCACTCTTTAAAAAAAAAGGAAAAGAAAAAAAAGGACATGCCTAAAGCTCAGTAGAATGAATTATTAGACACATGCAAATTCAAATTCAAAAAGGTTTCAGCTCACACCAGTCGTTTCCATCAGCAAAATGTCTACAAACTATAAATGCTGAAGGGGTTTTAGAGAACTGTGTACCTTCTAGCTGCTGGTGGGATGTAAAGTGGTAACAGCACTAACGCAAACTGAATGGAGCTTCTTGACAAGGTAAAAATTGAGCTACCATATGATGCAGCAGGTCACCCTTTGGGCCTATAACCTAAGACCACCTGAATCGGAAAGACACAGGCAGGCAAATGAGCACTGCAGCAATATTGAAATAGCCAAGACATGGAAGCAGAAAAAAGGTTCATAAACAGATGAATGGACAAAGAAGAAGTAGTATACGTACCAAATAGAATAGTAGCCTGGGGAAAAAAATGAACAACGCCGTTTTCAGGACTACAGTTGAGCCTAGAAATAATCATATAAGGTTAACTAACTCAAAAGGGTACGACAAATATCCTATGATAATATTTATACATGTTATCCTAAGATTGCTACCAATGAACATATTTCCACAGAAAAAGACACTCACAGACTTATGAAATAAACTAATGGTTAGCAAAATGAAAGGTGGGAGGATGGGTAAATTAGGACTATGGGGTTAACATACATATACTAATGTATGTTAAGTGTATAACAACATATAACAGATAAACTGTATGAATTATATAATCTCCAATACCTTTAAAATATACATTTTGTAATCACATACATGGTAACAGGACCCTAAGATGAACAGACATATGTATGAATCATTGAGCAGATCCTGTACAGCCAGGCAATCAAAACACTCTAATCAAATTTACGCTGATAAGAAATAGAAATGAAATTTAAAAAACAAACATAAGTAAGGAGACATAAACTTCTGGGGGCTTGTCCCAGCACATTCCACTCTAATTTACAACCTCAGAACACTACCTCCAGGAAGATTCTGTTGCCCTAGTAACAAGAGTTGAGAACGTAATAATGCTGCCGCCTTGTGGCTGTTTCCCACAACAGCAGCTTTAAACCCAGTGCTAATGGTTGCTTAATAGTCACAACGACTGCAGGGGTCTAAATGACACCTGCCCTCAAAAAGTGCCCTTGGGTAGGGAATAGGCAAGAAAATTCAACACATGAGAAATTTTTCAAAAAGTGAATATGAAGAGGGAAGTTGTACTCACACTTTAACAAAAAAAGGAAAAGAAGAAAAAGGATATGCCTAAAGATCAGTATAAGGAATTATTCGCCACATGCGTATCCAACCTCCATAAAGGTTTCAGCTCACAACAGTCAAATGGCCATCAGCAAAAGTCTACAAACTATAAATGCTGAAGGTGTTTTAGAGAAATGTGTACCTTCTATCTGCTGCTGGGATGTAAAGTGGTAACAGCACTAACGCAAACTGAATGGAGCCGCTTGAAAAGGTAGAAATTGAGCTACCATATGATGCGGCAGGGCACCTCTCGGGCTTATAACCTAAGACCACCAGAATCGGAAAGACACAGGCAGTCAAATGTGCACTGCAGCAATACTGAAATAGCCAAGACATGGAAGCAAAAAAAGGTCCATAAACAGATGAATGGACAGAGAAGAAGTGGTATATGGACAGAATGGAATAGTAGCCTCGGGAAAAAAATGAACAATGCCGTTTTCAGGACTACAGTGGAGCCTAGAAATAAGAATATAAGGTTAAGTAAGTCAAAAGGGTATGACAAATATCCTATGATATCATTTGTACATGTTATCCTAAGATTGCTACCAATGAACATATTTCCACAGAAAAAGACACTCACAGACTTATGAAATAAACTAATGGTTAGCCAAAATGAAAGGGGGGAGGATGGGTAAATTAGGACTATGGGATTAACATAAATATACTAATGTATGTTACATGCATATAAACATATAACACATAAACTATATGAATTATATAATCACCAATACCTTTAAAATATACATTCTGTATTCACATACATGGTTACAGAATCCGAAGATGAACAGACATATGTAGGAATCATTGAGCAGATTCTGTACAGCCAGACAATCAAAACACTCTAATCAAATTTACTCAGATAAGAAATAGAAATTAAATTTAAAAAACAAACCTAAGTAAGGAGACATAAACTTCTGGGGGCTTGTCCCAGCACATTCCACTCTAATTTACAACCTCGGAACACTACCTCCAGGAAGATTCTGTTGCCCTAGTAACAAGAGATGAGAACGTAATAATGCTGCCGCCTTGTGGCTCTTTCCCACAACAGCAGCTTTATACCCAGTGCTAATGGTTGCTTAATAGTCACATGGACTGCAGGGCTCTAAATGACACCTGCCCTGAAAAATGCCCTGGGGTAGGGAATAGGCAATAATATTCAACACATGAGAAATTTTTCAAGAAGTCAATAAGAGGAGGGAAGTTGTACTCACTCTTTAAAAAAAAGGAAAAGAAAAAAAAGGACATGCCTAAAGCTCAGTAGAATGAATTTTTAGACACATGCAAATTCAAATTCAAAAAGGTTTCAGCTCACACCAGTCGTTTCCATCAGCAAAATGTCTACAAACTATAAATGCTGAAGGGGTTTCAGAGAACTGTGTACCTTCTAGCTGCTGGTGGGATGTAAAGTGGTAACAGCACTAACGCAAACTGAATGGAGCTGCTTGAAAAGGTAAAAATTGAGCTACCATATGATGCGGCAGGGCACCTCTTGGGCTTATAACCTAAGACTACCAGAATCGGAAAGACACAGGCAGGCAAATGAGCACTGCAGCAATATTGAAATAGCCAAGACATGGAAGCAGAAAAAAGGTTCATAAACAGATGAATGGACAAAGAAGAAGTGGTATACGTACCAAATAGAATAGTAGCCTCGGGAAAAAAATGAACAATGCCGTTTTCAGGACTACAGTTGAGCCTAGAAATAATCATATAACGTTAAGTAACTCAAAAGGGTACGACAAATATCCTATGATAACATTTATACATGTTATCCTAAGATTGCTACCAATGAACATATTTCCACAGAAAAAGACACTCACAGACTTATCAAATAAACTAATGGTTAGCCAAAATGAAAGGTGGGAGGATGGGTTAACTAGGACTATGGGGTTAACATACATATACTAATGTATGTTAAGTGTATAAAAACATATAACAGATAAACTGTATGAATTATATAATCACCAATACCTTTAAAATATACATTTTGTAATCACATACATGGTAACAGGACCCGAGGATGAACAGACATATGTATGAATCATTGAGCAGATTCTGTACAGCCAGGCAATCAAAACACTAAAATCAAATTTACTCTGATAAGAAATAGAAATTAAATTTAAAAAACAAACATAAGTAAGGAGACATAAACTTCTGGAGGCTTGTCCCAGCACATTCCACTCTAATTTACAACCTCGGAACACTACCTCCAGGAACACTCTGTTGCCATAGTAACAAGAGTTGAGAACATAATAATGCTGCTGCCTTGTGGCTGTTTCCCACAACAGCAGCTTTAAACCCAGTGCTAATGGTTGCTTAATAGTCACAACGACTGCAGGGGTCTAAATGACACCTGCCCTCAAAAAATGCCCTGGGGTAGGGAATACGCAAGAAAATTCAACACATGAGAAATTTTTCAAAAAGTGAATATGAAGAGGGAAGTTGTACTCACACTTTAACAAAAAAAGGAAAAGAAGAAAAAGGATATGCCTAAAGATCAGTATAAGGAATTATTCGCCACATGCGTATCCAACCTCCAAAAAGGTTTCAGCTCACACCAGTCAAATGGCCATCAGCAAAAAGTCTACAAACTATAAATGCTGAAGGGGTTTTAGAGAAATGTATACCTTCTATCTGCTGCTGGGATGTAAAGTGGTAACAGCAGTAACGCAAACTGAATGGAGCTGCTTGAAAAGGTAAAAATTGAGCTACCATATGATGCGGCAGGTCACCTTTTGGGCCTATAACCTAAGACCACCTGAATCAGAAAGACACAGGCAGGCAAATGAGCACTGCAGCAATATTGAAATAGCCAAGACATGGAAGCAGAAAAAAGGTTCATAAACAGATGAATGGACAAAGAAGAAGTGGTATACGTACCAAATAGAATAGTAGCCTCGGGAAAAAAATGAACAATGCCGTTTTCAGGACTACAGTTGAGCCTAGAAATAATCATATAAGCTTAAGTAACTCAAAAGGGTACGACAAATATCCTATGATAACATTTATACATGTTATCCTAAGATAGCTACCAATGAACATATTTCCACAGAAAAAGACACTCACAGACTTATGAAATAAACTAATGGTTAGACAAAATGAAAGGTGGGAGGATGGGTAAAATAGGGCTATGGGGTTAACATACATATACTAATGTATGTTAAGTGTATAAAAACATATAACAGATAAACTGTATGAATTATATAATCACCAATACCTTTAAAATATACATTCTGTAATCACATTCATGGTAACAGAATCCGAAGATGAACAGACATATGTAGGAATCATTGAGCAGTTTCTGTACAGCCAGACAATCAAAACACTCTAATCAAATTTACTACGATAAGAAATAGAAATTAAATTTAAAAAACAAACCTAAGTAAGGAGACATAAACTTCTGGGGGCTTGTCCCAGCACATTCCACTCTAATTTACAACCTCGGAACACTACCTCCAGGAAGATTCTGTTGCCCTAGTAACAAGAGATGAGAACGTAATAATGCTGCCGCCTTGTGGCTCTTTCCCACAACAGCAGCTTTAAACCCAGTGCTAATGGTTGCTTAATAGTCACATGGACTGCAGGGCTCTAAATGACACCTGCCCTGAAAAATGCCCTGGGGTAGGGAATAGGCAATAATATTCAACACATGAGAAATTTTTTAAGAAGTCAATAAGAGGAGGGAAGTTGTACTCACTCTTTAAATAAAAAGGAAAAGAAAAAAAAGGACATGCCTAAAGCTCAGTAGAATGAATTATTAGACACATGCAAATTGAAATTCAAAAAGGTTTCAGCTCACACCAGTCGTTTCCATCAGCAAAATGTCTACAAACTATAAATGCTGAAGGGGTTTTAGAGAACTGTGTACCTTCTAGCTGCTGGTGGGATGTAAAGTGGTAACAGCACTAACGCAAACTGAATGGAGCTGCTTGAAAAGATAAAAATTGAGCTACCATATGATGCGGCAGGTCACCTTTTGGGCCTATAACCTAAGACCACCTGAATCGGAAAGACACAGGCAGGCAAATGAGCACTGCAGCAATATTGAAATAGCCAAGACATGGAAGCAGAAAAAAGGTTCATAAACAGATGAATGGACAAAGAAGAAGTGGTATACGTACCAAATAGAATAGTAGCCTCGGGAAAAAAATGAACAATGCCGTTTTCAGGACTACAGTTGAGCCTAGAAATAATCATATAACGTTAAGTAACTCAAAAGGGTACGACAAAATCCTATGAAAACATTTATACATGTTATCCTAAGATTGCTACCAATGAACATATTTCCACAGAAAAAGACACTCACAGACTTATGAAATAAACTAATGGTTAGCCAAAATGAAAGGGGGGAGGATGGGTAAATTAGGACTATGGGGTTAACATACATATACTAATGTATGTTAAGTGTATAAAAACATATAACAGATAAACTGTATGAATTATATAATCACCAATACCTTTAAAATATACATTTTGTAATCACATACATGGTAACAGGACCCGAAGATGAACAGACATATGTATGAATCATTGAGCAGATTCTGTACAGCCAGGCAATCAAAACACGCTAATCAAATTTACTCTGATAAGAAATAGAAATTAAATTTAAAAAACAAACATAAGTAAGGAGACATAAACTTCTGGGGGCTTGTCCCAGCACATTCCACTCTAATTTACAACCTCGGAACACTACCTCCAGGAAGACTCTGTTGCCGTAGTAACAAGAATTGAGAACGTAATAATGCTGCGGCCTTGTGGCTGTTTCCCACAACAGCAGCTTTAAACCCAGTACTAATAGTTGCTTAATAGTCACAAGGACTGCAGGGCTCTAAATGACACCTGCCCTGAAAAATGCCCTGGGGTAGGGAATAGGCAAGAAAATTCAACACATGAGAAATTTTTCAAGAAGTCAATAAGAGGAGGGAAGTTGTACTCACTCTTTAAAAAAAAAGGAAAAGAAAAAAAAGGACATGCCTAAAGCTCAGTATAAGGAATTATTAGACACATGCAAATTCAAATTCAACAAGGTTTCAGCTCACACCAGTCATTTCCATCAGCAAAATGTCTATAAACTATAAATGCTGAAGGGGTTTTAGAGAACTGTGTACCTTCTAGCTGCTGGTGGGATGTAAAGTGGTAACAGCACTAAGGCAAACTGAATGGAGCTGCTTGAAAAGGTAAAAATTGAGCTACCATATGATGCAGCAGGTCACCCTTTGGGCCTATAACCTAAGACCACCTGAATCGGAAAGACACAGGCAGGCAAATGAGCACTGCAGCAATATTGAAATAGCCAAGACATGGAAGCAGAAAAAAGGTTCATAAACAGATGAATGGACAAAGAAGAAGTAGTATACGTACCAAATAGAATAGTAGCCTGGGGAAAAAAATGAACAACGCCGTTTTCAGGACTACAGTTGAGCCTAGAAATAATCATATATGGTTAACTAACTCAAAAGGGTACGACAAAGATCCTATGATAATATTTATACATGTTATCCTAAGATTGCTACCAATGAACATATTTCCACAGAAAAAGACACTCACAGACTTATGAAATAAACTAATGGTTAGCAAAATGAAAGGTGGGAGGATGGGTAAATTAGGACTATGGGGTTAACATACATATACTAATGTATGTTAAGTGTATAAAAACATATAACAGATAAACTGTATGAATTATATAATCACCAATACCTTTAAAATATACATTTTGTAATCACATACATGGTAACAGGACCCGAAGATGAACAGACATATGTATGAATCATTGAGCAGATCCTGTACAGCCAGGCAATCAAAACACTCTAATCAAATTTACGCTGATAAGAAATAGAAATGAAATTTAAAAAACAAACATAAGTAAGGAGACATAAACTTCTGGGGGCTTGTCCCAGCACATTCCACTCTAATTTACAACCTCAGAACACTACCTCCAGGAAGATTCTGTTGCCCTAGTAACAAGAGTTGAGAACGTAATAATGCTGCCGCCTTGTGGCTGTTTCCCACAACAGCAGCTTTAAACCCAGTGCTAATGGTTGCTTAATAGTCACAACGACTGCAGGGGTCTAAATGACACCTGCCCTCAAAAAGTGCCCTTGGGTAGGGAATAGGCAAGAAAATTCAACACATGAGAAATTTTTCAAAAAGTGAATATGAAGAGGGCAGTTGTACTCACACTTTAACAAAAAAAGGAAAAGAAGAAAAAGGATATGCCTAAAGATCAGTATAAGGAATTATTCGCCACATGCGTATCCAACCTCCATAAAGGTTTCAGCTCACAACGGTCAAATGGCCATCAGCAAAAAGTCTACAAACTATAAATGCTGAAGGGGTTTTAGAGAAATGTGTACCTTCTATGTGCTGCTGGGATGTAAAGTGGTAACAGCACTAACGCAAACTGAATGGAGCCGCTTGAAAAGGTAGAAATTGAGCTACCATATGATGCGGCAGGGCACCTCTCGGGCTTATAACCTAAGACCACCAGAATCGGAAAGACACAGGCAGTCAAATGTGCACTGCAGCAATACTGAAATAGCCAAGACATGGAAGCAAAAAAAGGTCCATAAACAGATGAATGGACAGAGAAGAAGTGGTATATGGACAGAATGGAATAGTAGCCTCGGGGAAAAAATGAACAATGCCGTTTTCAGGACTACAGTAGAGCCTAGAAATAATAATATAAGGTTAAGTAAGTCAAAAGGGTATGACAAATATCCTATGATATCATTTATACATGTTATCCTAAGATTGCTACCAATGAACATATTTCCACAGAAAAAGACACTCACAGACTTATGAAATAAACTAATGGTTAGCCAAAATGAAAGGGGGGAGGATGGGTAAATTAGGACTATGGGATTAACATAAATATACTAATGTATGTTACATGCATATAAACATATAACAGATAAACTATATGAATTATATAATCACCAATACCTTTAAAATATACATTCTGTATTCACATACATGGTAACAGAATCCGAAGATGAACAGACATATGTAGGAATCATTGAGCAGATTCTGTACAGCCAGACAATCAAAAGACTCTAATCAAATTTACTCCAAAAAGAAATAGAATTAAATTTAAAAAACAAACATAAGTAAGGAGACATAAACTTCTGGGGGCTCGTCCCAGCACATTCCACTCTAATTTACAACCACGGAACACTACCTCCAGGAAGATTCTGTTGCCCTAGTAACAAGAGATGAGAACGTAATAATGCTGCTGCCTTGTGGCTGTTTCCCACAACAGCAGCATTAAACCCAGTGCTAATGGTTGCTTAATAGTCACAAGGACTGCAGGGCTCTAAATGACACCTGCCCTGAAAAATGCCCTGGGGTAGGGAAAAGGCAAGAAAATTCAACACATGAGAAATTTTTCAAGAAGTCAATAAGAGGAGGGAAGTTGTACTCACTCTTTAAAAAAAAGGAAAAGAAAAAAAGGGACATGCCTAAAGCTCAGTATAAGGAATTATTAGACACATGCAAATTCAAATTCAACAAGGTTTCAGCTCACACCAGTCATTTCCATCAGCAAAATGTCTATAAACTATAAATGCTGAAGGGGTTTTAGAGAAGTGTGTACCTTCTAGCTGCTGGTGGGATGTAAAGTGGTAACAGCACTAACGCAAACTGAATGGAGCTTCTTGAAAAGGTAAAAATTGAGCTACCATATGATGCAGCAGGTCACCCTTTGGGCCTATAACCTAAGACCACCTGAATCGGAAAGACACAGGCAGGCAAATGAGCACTGCAGCAATATTGAAATAGCCAAGACATGGAAGCAGAAAAAAGGTTCATAAACAGATGAATGGACAAAGAAGAAGTAGTATACGTACCAAATAGAATAGTAGCCTGGGGAAAAAAATGAACAACGCTGTTTTCAGGACTACAGTTGAGCCTAGAAATAATCATATAAGGTTAAGTAACTCAAAAGGGTACGACAAAGATCCTATGATAATATTTATACATGTTATCCTAAGATTGCTACCAATGAACATATTTCCACAGAAAAAGACACTCACAGACTTATGAAATAAACTAATGGTTAGCAAAATGAAAGGTGGGAGGATGGGTAAATTAGGACTATGGGGTTAACATACATATACTAATGTATGTTAAGTGTATAAAAACATATAACAGATAAACTGTATGAATTATATAATCACCAATACCTTTAAAATATACATTTTGTAATCACATACATGGTAACAGGACCCGAAGATGAACAGACATATGTATGAATCATTGAGCAGATCCTGTACAGCCAGGCAATCAAAACACTCTAATCAAATTTACGCTGATAAGAAATAGAAATGAAATTTAAAAAACAAACATAAGTAAGGAGACATAAACTTCTGGGGGCTTGTCCCAGCACATTCCACTCTAATTTACAACCTCAGAACACTACCTCCAGGAAGATTCTGTTGCCCTAGTAACAAGATTTGAGAACGTAATAATGCTGCCGCCTTGTGGCTGTTTCCCACAACAGCAGCTTTAAACCCAGTGCTAATGGTTGCTTAATAGTCACAACGACGGCAGGGGTCTAAATGACACCTGCCCTCAAAAAGTGCCCTTGGGTAGGGAATAGGCAAGAAAATTCAACACATGAGAAATTTTTCAAAAAGTGAATATGAAGAGGGAAGTTGTACTCACACTTTAACAAAAAAAGGAAAAGAAGAAAAAGGATATGCCTAAAGATCAGTATAAGGAATTATTCGCCACATGCGTATCCAACCTCCATAAAGGTTTCAGCTCACAACAGTCAAATGGCCATCAGCAAAAAGTCTACAAACTATAAATGCTGAAGGGGTTTTAGAGAAATGTCTACCTTCTATCTGCTGCTGGGATGTAAAGTGGTAACAGCACTAACGCAAACTGAATGGAGCCGCTTGAAAAGGTAGAAATTGAGCTACCATATGATGCGGCAGGGCACCTCTCGGGCTTATAACCTAAGACCACCAGAATCGGAAAGACACAGGCAGTCAAATGTGCACTGCACCAATACTGAAATAGCCAAGACATGGAAGCAGAAAAAAGGTTCATAAACAGATGAATGGACAAAGAAGAAGTGGTATACGTACCAAATAGAATAGTAGCCTCGGGAAAAAAATGAACAATGCCGTTTTCAGGACTACAGTTGAGCCTAGAAATAATCATATAAGGTTAAGTAACTCAAAAGGGTACGACAAATATCCTATGATAACATTTATACATGTTATCCTAAGATAGCTACCAATGAACATATTTCCACAGAAAAAGACACTCACAGACTTATGAAATAAACTAATGGTTAGCCAAAATGAAAGGTGGGAGGATGGGTTAACTAGGACTATGGGGTTAACATACATATACTAATGTATGTTAAGTGTATAAAAACATATAACAGATAAACTGTATGAATTATATAATCACCAATACCTTTAAAATATACATTTTGTAATCACATACATGGTAACAGGACCCGAGGATGAACAGACATATGTATGAATCATTGAGCAGATTCTGTACAGCCAGGCAATCAAAACACTAAAATCAAATTTACTCCGATAAGAAATAGAAATTAAATTTAAAAAACAAACATAAGTAAGGAGACATAAACTTCTGGAGGCTTGTCCCAGCACATTCCACTCTAATTTACAACCTCGGAACACTACCTCCAGGAAGACTCTGTTGCCCTAGTAACAAGAGTTGAGAACGTAATAATGCTGCCGCCTTGTGGCTGTTTCCCACAACAGCAGCTTTAAACCCAGTGCTAATGGTTGCTTCATAGTCAAAACGACTGCAGGGGTCTAAATGACACCTGCCCTCAAAAAATGCCCTGGGGTAGGGAATACGCAAGAAAATTCAACACATGAGAAATTTTTCAAAAAGTGAATATGAAGAGGGAAGTTGTACTCACACTTTAACAAAAAAAGGAAAAGAAGAAAAAGGATATGCCTAAAGATCAGTATAAGGAATTATTCGCCACATGCGTATCCAACCTCCAAAAAGGTTTCAGCTCACACCAGTCATTTCCATCAGCAAAATGTCTATAAACTATAAATGCTGAAGGGGTTTTAGAGAAATGTATACCTTCTAGCTGCTGGTGGGATGTAAAGTGGTAACAGCACTAACGCAAACTGAATGGAGCTGCTTGAAAAGGTAAAAATTGAGCTACCATATGATGCAGCAGGGCACCTCTTGGGCTTATAACCTAAGACTACCAGAATCGGAAAGACACGGGCAGTCAAATGTGCACTGCAGCAATATGGAAATAGCAAAGACATGGAAGCAAAAAAAATGTCCATAAACAGATGAATGGACAGAGAAGAAGTGGTATATGGACAGAATGGAATAGTAGCCTCGGGGAAAAAATGAACAATGCCGTTTTCAGGACTACAGTTGAGCCTAGAAATAATAATATAAGGTTAAGTAAGTCAAAAGGGTATGACAAATATCCTATGATATCATTTATACATGTTATCCTAAGATTGCTACCAATGAACATATTTCCACAGAAAAAGACACTCACAGACTTATGAAATAAACTAATTGTTAGCCAAAATGAAAGGTGGGAGGACGGGTAAATTAGGACTATGGGGTTAACATACATATACTAATGTATGTTAAGTGTATAAAAACATATAACAGATAAACTGTATGAATTATATAATCACCAATACCTTTAAAATATACATTCTGTAATCACATGCATGGTAACAGAATCCGAAGATGAACAGACATATGTAGGAATCATTGAGCAGTTTCTGTACAGCCAGACAATCAAAACACTCTAATCAAATTTACTCCGATAAGAAATAGAAATTAAATTTAAAAAACAAACCTAAGTAAGGAGACATAAACTTCTGGGGGCTTGTCCCAGCACATTCCACTCTAATTTACAACCTCGGAACACTACCTCCAGGAAGATTCTGTTGCCCTAGTAACAAGAGATGAGAACGTAATAATGCTGCCGCCTTGTGGCTCTTTCTCAAAACAGCAGCTTTAAACCCAGTGCTAATGGTTGCTTAATAGTCACATGGACTGCAGGGCTCTAAATGACACCTGCCCTGAAAAATGCCCTGGGGTAAGGAATAGGCAAGAATATTCAACACATGAGAAATTTTTCAAGAAATCAATAAGAGGAGGGAAGTTGTACTCACTCTTTAAAAAAAAAGGAAAAGAAAAAAAAGGACATGCCTAAAGCTCAGTAGAATGAATTATTAGACACATGCAAATTCAAATGGAAAAAGGTTTCAGCTCACACCAATCGTTTCCATCAGCAAAATGTCTACAAACTATAAATGCTGAAGGGGTTTTAGAGAACTGTGTACCTTCTAGCTGCTGGTGGGATGTAAAGTGGTAACAGCACTAACACAAACTGAATGGAGCTGCTTGAAAAGATAAAAATTGAGCTACCATATGATGCGGCAGGTCACCTTTTGGGCCTATAACCTAAGACCACCTGAATCGGAAAGACACAGGCAGGCAAATGAGCACTGCAGCAATATTGAAATAGCCAAGACATGGAAGCAGAAAAAAGGTTCATAAACAGATGAATGGACAAAGAAGAAGTGGTATACGTACCAAATAGAATAGTAGCCTCGGGAAAAAAATGAACAATGCCGTTTTCAGGACTACAGTTGAGCCTAGAAATAATCATATAAGCTTAAGTAACTCAAAAGGGTACGACAAATATCCTATGATAACATTTATACATGTTATCCTAAGATAGCTACCAATGAACATATTTCCACAGAAAATGACACTCACAGACTTATGAAATAAACTAATGGTTAGCCAAAATGAAAGGTGGGAGGATGGGTTAACTAGGACTATGGGGTTAACATACATATACTAATGTATGTTAAGTGTATAAAAACATATAACAGATAAACTGTATGAATTATATAATCACCAATACCTTTAAAATATACATTTTGTAATCACATACATGGTAACAGGACCCGAGGATGAACAGACATATGTATGAATCATTGAGCAGATTCTGTACAGCCAGGCAATCAAAACACTAAAATCAAATTTACTCTGATAAGAAATAGAAATTAAATTTAAAAAACAAACCTAAGTAAGGAGACATAAACTTCTGGAGGCTTGTCCCAGCACATTCCACTCTAATTTACAACCTCGGAACACTACCTCCAGGAAGACTCTGTTGCCATAGTAACAAGAGTTGAGAACGTAATAATGCTGCCGCCTTGTGGCTGTTTCCCACAACAGCAGCTTTAAACCCAGTGCTAATGGTTGCTTAATAGTCAAAACGACTGCAGGGGTCTAAATGACACGTGCCCTCAAAAAATGCCCTGGGGTAGGGAATAGGCAAGAAAATTCAACACATGAGAAATTTTTCAAAAAGTGAATATGAAGAGGGAAGTTGTACTCACACTTTAACAAAAAAAGGAAAAGAAGAAAAAGGATATGCCTAAAGATCAGTATAAGGAATTATTCGCCACATGCGTATCCAACCTCCAAAAAGGTTTCAGCTCACACCAGTCAAATGGCCATCAGCAAAAAGTCTACAAAGTATAAATGCTGAAAGGGTTTTAGAGAAATGTATACCTTCTATCTGCTGCTGGGATGTAAAGTGGTAACAGCACTAACGCAAACTGAATGGAGCTGCTTGAAAAGGTAAAAATTGAGCTACCATATGATGCGGCAGGGCACCTCTTCGGCTTATAACCTAAGACTACCAGAATCGGAAAGACACAGGCAGTCAAATGTGCACTGCAGCAATATGGAAATAGCAAAGACATGGAAGCAAAAAAAATGTCCATAAACAGATGAATGGACAGAGAAGAAGCGGTATATGGACAGAATGCAATAGTAGCCTCGGAGAAAAAATGAACAATGCCGTTTTAAGGACTAGAGTTGAGCCTAGAAATAATCATATAAGGTTAAGTAAGTCAAAAGGGTATGACAAATATCCTATGATATCATTTATACATGTTATCCTAAGATTGCTACCAATGAACATATTTCCACAGAAAAAGACACTCACAGACTTATGAAATAAACTAATTGTTAGCCAAAATGAAAGGTGGGAGGATGGGTAAATTAGGACTATGGGGTTAACATACATATACTAATGTATGTTAAGTGTATAAAAACATATAACAGATAAACTGTATGAATTATATAATCACCAATACCTTTAAAATATACATTCTGTAATAACATACATGGTAACAGAATCCAAAGATGAACAGACATATGTAGGAATCATTGAGCAGTTTCTGTACAGCCAGACAATCAAAACACTCTAATCAAAGTTACTCCGATAAGAAATAGAAATTTAATTTAAAAAACAAACCTAAGTAAGGAGACATAAACTTCTGGGGGCTTGTCCCAGCACATTCCACTCTAATTTACAACTTCGGAACACTACCTCCAGGAAGATTCTGTTGCCCTAGTAACAAGAGATGAGAACGTAATAATGCTGCCGCCTTGTGGCTCTTTCCCACAACAGCAGCATTAAACCCAGTGCTAATGGTTGCTTAATAGTCACAAGGACTGCAGGGATCTAAATGACACCTGGCCTGAAAAATGCCCTGGGGTAGGGAATAGGCAAGAAAATTCAACACATGAGAAATTTTTCAAGAAGTCAATAAGAGGAGGGAAGTTGTACTCATTCTTTAAAAAAAAAGGAAAAGAAAAAAAAGGACATGCCTAAAGCTCAGTATAAGGAATTATTAGACACATGCAAATTCAATTTCAAAAAGGTTTCAGCTCACACCAGTCATTTCCATCAGCAAAATGTCTACAAACTATAAATGCTGAAGGGGTTTTAGAGAACTGTGTACCTTCTAGCTGCTGGTGGGATGTAAAGTGGTAACAGCACTAACGCAAACTGAATGGAGTTTCTTGAAAAGGTAAAAATTGAGCTACCATATGATGCGGCAGGGCACCTCATGGGCTTATAACCTAAGACCACCTGAATCGGAAAGACACAGGCAGGCAAATGAGCACTGAAGCAATATTGAAATAGCCAAGACATGGAAGCAAAAAAAATGTCCATAAACAGATGAATGGACAGAGAAGAAGTGGTATATGGACAGAATGGAATAGTAGCCTCGGGGAAAAAATGAACAATGCCGTTTTCAGGACTACAGTAGAGCCTAGAAATAATCATATAAGGTTAAGTAAGTCAAAAGGGTATGACAATTATCCTATGATATCATTTATACATGTTATCCTAAGATTGCTACCAATGAACATATTTCCACAGAAAAAGACACTCACAGACTTATGAAATAAACTAATTGTTAGCCAAAATGAAAGGTGGGAGGATGGGTAAATTAGGACTATGGGGTTAACATACATATACTAATGTATGTTAAGTGTATAAAAACATATAACAGATAAACTGTATGAATTATATAATCACCAATACCTTTAAAATATACATTCTGTAATCACATACATGGTAACAGAATTCGAAGATGAACAGACATATGTAGGAATCATTGAGCAGTTTCTGTACAGCCAGACAATCAAAACACTCTAATCAAATTTACTCCGATAAGAAATAGAAATTACATTTAAAAAACAAACCTAAGTAAGGAGACATAAACTTCTGGGGGCTTGTCCCAGCACATTCCACTCTAATTTACAACCTCGGAACACTACCTCCAGGAAGATTCTGTTGCCCTAGTAACAAGAGATGAGAACGTAATAATGCTGCCGCCTTGTGGCTCTTTCTCACAACAGCAGCTTTAAACCCAGTGCTAATGGTTGCTTAATAGTCACATGGACTGCAGGGCTCTAAATGACACCTGCCCTGAAAAATGCCCTGGGGTAAGGAATAGGCAAGAATATTCAACACATGAGAAATTTTTCAAGAAATCAATAAGAGGAGGGAAGTTGTACTCACTCTTTAAAAAAAAAGGAAAAGAAAAAAAAGGACATGCCTAAAGCTCAGTAGAATGAATTATTAGACACATGCAAATTCAAATGGAAAAAGGTTTCAGCTCACACCAATCGTTTCCATCAGCAAAATGTCTACAAACTATAAATGCTGAAGGGGTTTTAGAGAACTGTGTACCTTCTAGCTGCTGGTGGGATGTAAAGTGGTAACAGCACTAACACAAACTGAATGGAGCTGCTTGAAAAGGTAAAAATTGAGCTACCATATGATGCGGCAGGTCACCTTTTGGGCCTATAACCTAAGACCACCTGAATCGGAAAGACACAGGCAGGCAAATGAGCACTGCAGCAATATTGAAATAGCCAAGACATGGAAGCAGAAAAAAGGTTCATAAACAGATGAATGGACAAAGAAGAAGTGGTATACGTACCAAATAGAATAGTAGCCTCGGGAAAAAAATGAACAATGCCGTTTTCAGGACTACAGTTGAGCCTAGAAATAATCATATAACGTTAAGTAACTCAAAAGGGTACGACAAATATCCTATGATAACATTTATACATGTTATCCTAAGATTGCTACCAATGAACATATTTCCACAGAAAAAGACACTCACAGACTTATCAAATAAACTAATGGTTAGCCAAAATGAAAGGTGGGAGGATGGGTTAACTAGGACTATGGGGTTAACATACATATACTAATGTATGTTAAGTGTATAAAAACATATAACAGATAAACTGTATGAATTATATAATCACCAATACCTTTAAAATATACATTTTGTAATCACATACATGGTAACAGGACCCGAGGATGAACAGACATATGTATGAATCATTGAGCAGATTCTGTACAGCCAGGCAATCAAAACACTAAAATCAAATTTACTCCGATAAGAAATAGAAATTAAATTTAAAAAACAAACATAAGTAAGGAGACATAAACTTCTGGAGGCTTGTCCCAGCACATTCCACTCTAATTTACAACCTCGGAACACTACCTCCAGGAAGACTCTGTTGCCATAGTAACAAGAGTTGAGAACGTAATAATGCTGCCGCCTTGTGGCTGTTTCCCACAACAGCAGCTTTAAACCCAGTGCTAATGGTTGCTTAATAGTCAAAACGACTGCAGGGGTCTAAATGACACCTGCCCTCAAAAAATGCCCTGGGGTAGGGAATACGCATGAAAATTCAACACATGAGAAATTTTTCAAAAAGTGAATATGAAGAGGGCAGTTGTACTCACACTTTAACAAAAAAAGGAAAAGAAGAAAAAGGATATGCCTAAAGATCAGTATAAGGAATTATTCGCCACATGCGTATCCAACCTCCAAAAAGGTTTCAGCTCACACCAGTCAAATGGCCATCAGCAAAAAGTCTACAAACTATAAATGCTGAAGGGGTTTTAGAGAAATGTATACCTTCTATCTGCTGCTGGGATGAAAAGTGGTAACAGCACTAATGCAAACTGAATGGAGCTGCTTGAAAAGGTAAAAATTGAGCTACCATATGATGCGGCAGGGCACCTCTTGGGCTTATAACCTAAGACTACCAGAATCGGAAAGACACAGGCAGTCAAATGTGCACTGCAGCAATATGGAAATAGCAAAGACATGGAAGCAAAAAAAATGTCCATAAACAGATGAATGGACAAAGAAGAAGTGGTATACGTACCAAATAGAATAGTAGCCTCGGGAAAAAAATGAACAATGCCGTTTTCAGGACTACAGTTGAGCCTAGAAATAATCATATAAGGTTAAGTAACTCAAAAGGGTACGACAAATATCCTATGATAACATTTATACATGTTATCCTAAGATAGCTACCAATGAACATATTTCCACAGAAAAAGACACTCACAGACTTATGAAATAAACTAATGGTTAGACAAAATGAAAGGTGGGAGGATGGGTAAATTAGGACTATGGGGTTAACATACATATACTAATGTATGTTAAGTGTATAAAAACATATAACAGATAAACTGTATGAATTATATAATCACCAATACCTTTAAAATATACATTCTGTAATCACATACATGGGAACAGAATCCGAAGATGAACAGACATATGTAGGAATCATTGAGCAGTTTCTGTACAGCCAGACAATCAAAACACTCTAATCAAATTTACTCCGATAAGAAATAGAAATTAAATTTAAAAAACAAACCTAAGTAAGGAGACATAAACTTCTGGGGGCTTGTCCCAGCACATTCCACTCTAATTTACAACCTCGGAACACTACCTCCAGGAAGATTCTGTTGCCCTAGTAACAAGAGATGAGAACGTAATAATGCTGCCGCCTTGTGGCTCTTTCCCACAACAGCAGCTTTAAACCCAGTGCTAATGGTTGCTTAATAATCACATGGACTGCAGGGCTCTAAATGACACCTGCCCTGAAAAATGCCCTGGGGTAAGGAATAGGCAAGAATATTCAACACATGAGAAATTTTTCAAGAAATCAATAAGAGGAGGGAAGTTGTACTCACTCTTTAAAAAAAAAGGAAAAGAAAAAAAAGGACATGCCTAAACCTCAGTAGAATGAATTATTAGACACATGCAAATTCAAATGGAAAAAGGTTTCAGCTCACACCAATCGTTTCCATCAGCAAAATGTCTACAAACTATAAATGCTGAAGGGGTTTTAGAGAAATGTGTACCTTCTAGCTGCTGGTGGGATGTAAAGTGGTAACAGCACTAACACAAACTGAATGGAGCTGCTTGAAAAGATAAAAATAGAGCTACCATATGATGCGGCAGGTCACCTTTTGGGCCTATAACCTAAGACCACCTGAATCGGAAAGACACAGGCAGGCAAATGAGCACTGCAGCAATATTGAAATAGCCAAGACATGGAAGCAGAAAAAAGGTTCATAAACAGATGAATGGACAAAGAAGAAGTGGTATACGTACCAAACAGAATAGTAGCCTCGGGAAAAAAATGAACAATGCCGTTTTCAGGACTACAGTTGAGCCTAGAAATAATCATATAACGTTAAGTAACTCAAAAGGGTACGACAAATATCCTATGATAACATTTATACATGTTATCCTAAGATAGCTACCAATGAACATATTTCCACAGAAAAAGACACTCACAGACTTATCAAATAAACTAATGGTTAGCCAAAATGAAAGGTGGGAGGATGGGTTAACTAGGACTATGGGGTTAACATACATATACTAATGTATGTTAAGTGTATAAAAACATATAACAGATAAACTGTATGAATTATATAATCACCAATACCTTTAAAATATACATTTTGTAATCACATACATGGTAACAGGACCCGAGGATGAACAGACATATGTATGAATCATTGAGCAGATTCTGTACAGCCAGGCAATCAAAACACTAAAATCAAATTTACTCCGATAAGAAATAGAAATTAAATTTAAAAAACAAACATAAGTAAGGAGACATAAACTTCTGGAGGCTTGTCCCAGCACATTCCACTCTAATTTACAACCTCGGAACACTACCTCCAGGAAGACTCTGTTGCCATAGTAACAAGAGTTGAGAACGTAATAATGCTGCCGCCTTGTGGCTGTTTCCCACAACAGCAGCTTTAAACCCAGTGCTAATGGTTGCTTAATAGTCAAAACGACTGCAGGGGTCTAAATGACACCTGCCCTCAAAAAATGCCCTGGGGTAGGGAATACGCAAGAAAATTCAACACATGAGAAATTTTTCAAAAAGTGAATATGAAGAGGGCAGTTGTACTCACACTTTAACAAAAAAAGGAAAAGAAGAAAAAGGATATGCCTAAAGATCAGTATAAGGAATTATTCGCCACATGCGTATCCAACCTCCAAAAAGGTTTCAGCTCACACCAGTCAAATGGCCATCAGCAAAAAGTCTACAAACTATAAATGCTGAAGGGGTTTTAGAGAAATGTATACCTTCTATCTGCTGCTGGGATGAAAAGTGGTAACAGCACTAATGCAAACTGAATGGAGCTGCTTGAAAAGGTAAAAATTGAGCTACCATATGATGCGGCAGGGCACCTCTTGGGCTTATAACCTAAGACTACCAGAATCGGAAAGACACAGGCAGTCAAATGTGCACTGCAGCAATATGGAAATAGCAAAGACATGGAAGCAAAAAAAATGTCCATAAACAGATGAATGGACAAAGAAGAAGTGGTATACGTACCAAATAGAATAGTAGCCTCGGGAAAAAAATGAACAATGCCGTTTTCAGGACTACAGTTGAGCCTAGAAATAATCATATAAGGTTAAGTAACTCAAAAGGGTACGACAAATATCCTATGATAACATTTATACATGTTATCCTAAGATAGCTACCAATGAACGTATTTCCACAGAAAAAGACACTCACAGACTTATGAAATAAACTAATGGTTAGACAAAATGAAAGGTGGGAGGATGGGTAAACTAGGACTATGGGGTTAACATACATATACTAATGTATGTTAAGTGTATAAAAACATATAACAGATAAACTGTATGAATTATATAATCACCAATACCTTTAAAATATACATTCTGTAATCACATACATGGGAACAGAATCCGAAGATGAACAGACATATGTAGGAATCATTGAGCAGTTTCTGTACAGCCAGACAATCAAAACACTCTAATCAAATTTACTCCGATAAGAAATAGAAATTAAATTTAAAAAACAAACCTAAGTAAGGAGACATAAACTTCTGGGGGCTTGTCCCAGCACATTCCACTCTAATTTACAACCTCGGAACACTACCTCCAGGAAGATTCTGTTGCCCTAGTAACAAGAGATGAGAACGTAATAATGCTGCCGCCTTGTGGCTCTTTCCCACAACAGCAGCTTTAAACCCAGTGCTAATGGTTGCTTAATAATCACATGGACTGCAGGGCTCTAAATGACACCTGCCCTGAAAAATGCCCTGGGGTAAGGAATAGGCAAGAATATTCAACACATGAGAAATTTTTCAAGAAATCAATAAGAGGAGGGAAGTTGTACTCACTCTTTAAAAAAAAAGGAAAAGAAAAAAAAGGACATGCCTAAACCTCAGTAGAATGAATTATTAGACACATGCAAATTCAAATGGAAAAAGGTTTCAGCTCACACCAATCGTTTCCATCAGCAAAATGTCTACAAACTATAAATGCTGAAGGGGTTTTAGAGAACTGTGTACCTTCTAGCTGCTGGTGGGATGTAAAGTGGTAACAGCACTAACACAAACTGAATGGAGCTGCTTGAAAAGATAAAAATAGAGCTACCATATGATGCGGCAGGTCACCTTTTGGGCCTATAACCTAAGACCACCTGAATCGGAAAGACACAGGCAGGCAAATGAGCACTGCAGCAATATTGAAATAGCCAAGACATGGAAGCAGAAAAAAGGTTCATAAACAGATGAATGGACAAAGAAGAAGTGGTATACGTACCAAACAGAATAGTAGCCTCGGGAAAAAAATGAACAATGCCGTTTTCAGGACTACAGTTGAGCCTAGAAATAATCATATAACGTTAAGTAACTCAAAAGGGTACGACAAATATCCTATGATAACATTTATACATGTTATCCTAAGATAGCTACCAATGAACATATTTCCACAGAAAAAGACACTCACAGACTTATCAAATAAACTAATGGTTAGCCAAAATGAAAGGGGGGAGGATGGGTTAACTAGGACTATGGGGTTAACATACATATACTAATGTATGTTAAGTGTATAAAAACATATAACAGATAAACTGTATGAATTATATAATCACCAATACCTTTAAAATATACATTTTGTAATCACATACATGGTAACAGGACCCGAGGATGAACAGACATATGTATGAATCATTGAGCAGATTCTGTACAGCCAGGCAATCAAAACACTAAAATCAAATTTACTCCGACAAGAAATAGAAATTAAATTTAAAAAACAAACATAAGTAAGGAGACATAAACTTCTGGAGGCTTGTCCCAGCACATTCCACTCTAATTTACAACCTCGGAACACTACCTCCAGGAAGACTCTGTTGCCATAGTAACAAGAGTTGAGAACATAATAATGCTGCCGCCTTGTGGCTGTTTCCCACAACAGCAGCTTTAAACCCAGTGCTAATGGTTGCTTAATAGTCAAAACGACTGCAGGGGTCTAAATGACACCTGCCCTCAAAAAATACCCTGGGGTAGGGAATAGGCAAGAAAATTCAACACATGAGAAATTTTTCAAGAAGTCAATAAGAGGAGGGAAGTTGTACTCACTCTTTAAAAAAAAGGAAAAGAAAAAAAAGGACATGCCTAAAGCTCAGTATAAGGAATTATTAGACACATGCAAATTCAAATTCAAAAAGGTTTCAGCTCACACCAGTCATTTCCATCAGCAAAATGTCTATAAACTATAAATGCTGAAGGGGTTTTAGAGAACTGTGTACCTTCTAGCTGCTGGTGGGATGTAAAGTGGTAACAGCACTAACGCAAACTGAATGGAGCTTCTTGACAAGGTAAAAATTGAGCTACCATATGATGCAGCAGGTCACCCTTTGGGCCTATAACCTAAGACCACCTGAATCGGAAAGACACAGGCAGGCAAATGAGCACTGCAGCAATATTGAAATAGCCAAGACATGGAAGCAGAAAAAAGGTTCATAAACAGATGAATGGACAAAGAAGAAGTAGTATACGTACCAAATAGAATAGTAGCCTGGGGAAAAAAATGAACAACGCCGTTTTCAGGACTACAGTTGAGCCTAGAAATAATCATATAAGGTTAAGTAACTCAAAAGGGTACGACAAATATCCTATGATAACATTTATACATGTTATCCTAAGATTGCTACCAATGAACATATTTCCACAGAAAAAGACACTCACAGACTTATGAAATAAACTAATGGTTAGCAAACTGAAAGGTGGGAGGATGGGTAAATTAGGACTATGGGGTTAACATACATATACTAATGTATGTTAAGTGTATAACAACATATAACAGATAAACTGTATGAATTATATAATCACCAATACCTTTAAAATATACATTTTGTAATCACATACATGGTAACAGGACCCGAAGATGAACAGACATATGTATGAATCATTGAGCAGATCCTGTACAGCCAGGCAATCAAAACACTCTAATCAAATTTACGCTGATAAGAAATAGAAATGAAATTTAAAAAACAAACATAAGTAAGGAGACATAAACTTCTGGGGGCTTGTCCCAGCACATTCCACTCTAATTTACAACCTCAGAACACTACCTCCAGGAAGATTCTGTTGCCCTAGTAACAAGAGTTGAGAACGTAATAATGCTGCCGCCTTGTGGCTGTTTCCCACAACAGCAGCTTTAAACCCAGTGCTAATGGTTGCTTAATAGTCACAACGACTGCAGGGGTCTAAATGACACCTGCCCTCAAAAAGTGCCCTTGGGTAGGGAATAGGCAAGAAAATTCAACACATGAGAAATTTTTCAAAAAGTGAATATGAAGAGGGAAGTTGTACTCACACTTTAACAAAAAAAGGAAAAGAAGAAAAAGGATATGCCTAAAGATCAGTATAAGGAATTATTCGCCACATGCGTATCCAACCTCCATAAAGGTTTCAGCTCACAACAGTCAAATGGCCATCAGCAAAAGTCTACAAACTATAAATGCTGAAGGTGTTTTAGAGAAATGTGTACCTTCTATCTGCTGCTGGGATGTAAAGTGGTAACAGCACTAACGCAAACTGAATGGAGCCGCTTGAAAAGGTAGAAATTGAGCTACCATATGATGCGGCAGGGCACCTCTCGGGCTTATAACCTAAGACCACCAGAATCGGAAAGACACAGGCAGTCAAATGTGCACTGCAGCAATACTGAAATAGCCAAGACATGGAAGCAAAAAAAGGTCCATAAACAGATGAATGGACAGAGAAGAAGTGGTATATGGACAGAATGGAATAGTAGCCTCGGGAAAAAAATGAACAATGCCGTTTTCAGGACTACAGTGGAGCCTAGAAATAATAATATAAGGTTAAGTAAGTCAAAAGGGTATGACAAATATCCTATGATATCATTTGTACATGTTATCCTAAGATTGCTACCAATGAACATATTTCCACAGAAAAAGACACTCACAGACTTATGAAATAAACTAATGGTTAGCCAAAATGAAAGGGGGGAGGATGGGTAAATTAGGACTATGGGATTAACATAAATATACTAATGTATGTTACATGCATATAAACATATAACAGATAAACTATATGAATTATATAATCACCAATACCTTTAAAATATACATTCTGTATTCACATACATGGTAACAGAATCCGAAGATGAACAGACATATGTAGGAATCATTGAGCAGATTCTGTACAGCCAGACAATCAAAAAACTCTAATCAAATTTACTCCAAAAAGAAATAGAATTAAATTTAAAAAACAAACATAAGTAAGGAGACATACACTTCTGGGGGCTCGTCCCAGCACATTCCACTCTAATTTACAACCACGGAACACTACCTCCAGGAAGATTCTGTTGCCCTAGTAACAAGAGATGAGAACGTAATAATGCTGCCGCCTTGTGGCTGTTTCCCACAACAGCAGCATTAAACCCAGTGCTAATGGTTGCTTAATAGTCACAAGGACTGCAGGGCTCTAAATGACACCTGCCCTGAAAAATGCCCTGGGGTAGGGAATAGGCAAGAAAATTCAACACATGAGAAATTTTTCAAGAAGTCAATAAGAGGAGGGAAGTTGTACTCACTCTTTAAAAAAAAAGGAAAAGAAAAAAAAGGACATGCCTAAAGCTCAGTATAAGGAATTATTAGACACATGCAAATTCAAATTCAACAAGGTTTCAGCTCACACCAGTCATTTCCATCAGCAAAATGTCTATAAACTATAAATGCTGAAGGGGTTTTAGAGAACTGTGTACCTTCTAGCTGCTGGTGGGATGTAAAGTGGTAACAGCACTAACGCAAACTGAATGGAGCTGCTTGAAAAGGTAAAAATTGAGCTACCATATGATGCAGCAGGGCACCTCATGGGCTTATAACCTAAGACTACCAGAATCGGAAAGACACAGGCAGTCAAATGTGCACTGCAGCAATACTGAAATAGCAAAGACATGGAAGCAAAAAAAATGTCCATAAACAGATGAATGGACAGAGAAGAAGTGGTATATGGACAGAATGGAATAGTAGCCTCGGGGAAAAAATGAACAATGCCGTTTTCAGGACTACAGTAGAGCCTAGAAATAATCATATAAGGTTAAGTAAGTCAAAGGGGTATGACAATTATCCTATGATATCATTTATACATGTTATCCTAAGATTGCTACCAATGAACATATTTCAACAGAAAAAGACACTCACAGACTTATGAAATAAACTAATTGTTAGCCAAAATGAAAGGTGGGAGGATGGGTAAATTAGGACTATGGGGTTAACATACATATACTAATGTATGTTAAGTGTATAAAAACATATAACAGATAAACTGTATGAATTATATAATCACCAATACCTTTAAAATATACATTCTGTAATCACATACATGGTAACAGAATCCGAAGATGAACAGACATATGTAGGAATCATTGAGCAGTTTCTGTACAGCCAGACAATCAAAACACTCTAATCAAATTTACTCCGATAAGAAATAGAAATTACATTTAAAAAACAAACCTAAGTAAGGAGACATAAACTTCTGGGGGCTTGTCCCAGCACATTCCACTCTAATTTACAACCTCAGAACACTACCTCCAGGAAGATTCTGTTGCCCTAGTAACAAGAGATGAGAACCTAATAATGCTGCCGCCTTGTGGCTCTTTCTCACAACAGCAGCTTTAAACCCAGTGCTAATGGTTGCTTAATAGTCACATGGACTGCAGGGCTCTAAATGACACCTGCCCTGAAAAATGCCCTGGGGTAAGGAATAGGCAAGAATATTCAACACATGAGAAATTTTTCAAGAAATCAATAAGAGGAGGGAAGTTGTACTCACTCTTTAAAAAAAAAGGAAAAGAACAAAAAGGACATGTCTAAAGCTCAGTAGAATGAATTATTAGACACATGCAAATTCAAATGGAAAAAGGTTTCAGCTCACACCAATCGTTTCCATCAGCAAAATGTCTACAAACTATAAATGCTGAAGGGGTTTTAGAGAACTGTGTACCTTCTAGCTGCTGGTGGGATGTAAAGTGGTAACAGCACTAACGCAAACTGAATGGAGCTGCTTGAAAAGATAAAAATTGAGCTACCATATGATGCGGCAGGTCACCTTTTGGGCCTATAACCTAAGACCACCTGAATCGGAAAGACACAGGCAGGCAAATGAGCACTGCAGCAATATTGAAATAGCCAAGACATGGAAGCAGAAAAAAGGTTCATAAACAGATGAATGGACAAAGAAGAAGTGGTATACGTACCAAATAGAATAGTAGCCTCGGGAAAAAAATGAACAATGCCGTTTTCAGGACTACAGTTGAGCCTAGAAATAATCATATAACGTTAAGTAACTCAAAAGGGTACGACAAATATCCTATGAAAACATTTATACATGTTATCCTAAGATTGCTACCAATGAACATATTTCCACAGAAAAAGACACTCACAGACTTATCAAATAAACTAATGGTTAGCCAAAATGAAAGGTGGGAGGATGGGTAAATTAGGACTATGGGGTTAACATACATATACTAATGTATGTTAAGTGTATAAAAACATATAACAGATAAACTGTATGAATTATATAATCACCAATACCTTTAAAATATACATTTTGTAATCACATACATGGTAACAGGACCCGAAGATGAACAGACATATGTATGAATCATTGAGCAGATTCTGTACAGCCAGGCAATCAAAACACTCTAATCAAATTTACTCTGATAAGAAATAGAAATTAAATTTAAAAAACAAACATAAGTAAGGAGACATAAACTTCTGGGGGCTTGTCCCAGCACATTCCACTCTAATTTACAACCTCGGAACACGACCTCCAGGAAGACTCTGTTGCCGTAGTAACAAGAGTTGAGAACGTAATAATGCTGCGGCCTTGTGGCTGTTTCCCACAACAGCAGCTTTAAACCCAGTACTAATAGTTGCTTAATAGTCTCAAGGACTGCAGGGCTCTAAATGACACCTGCCCTGAAAAATGCCCTGGGGTAGGGAATAGGCAAGAAAATTCAACACATGAGAAATTTTTCAAAAAGTGAATATGAAGAGGGAAGTTGTACTCACACTTTAACAAAAAAAGGAAAAGAAGAAAAAGGATATGCCTAAAGATCAGTATAAGGAATTATTCGCCACATGCGTATCCAACCTCCATAAAGGTTTCAGCTCACAACAGTCAAATGGCCATCAGCAAAAGTCTACAAACTATAAATGCTGAAGGTGTTTTAGAGAAATGTGTACCTTCTATCTGCTGCTGGGATGTAAAGTGGTAACAGCACTAACGCAAACTGAATGGAGCCGCTTGAAAAGGTAGAAATTGAGCTACCATATGATGCGGCAGGGCACCTCTCGGGCTTATAACCTAAGACCACCAGAATCGGAAAGACACAGGCAGTCAAATGTGCACTGCAGCAATACTGAAATAGCCAAGACATGGAAGCAAAAAAAGGTCCATAAACAGATGAATGGACAGAGAAGAAGTGGTATATGGACAGAATGGAATAGTAGCCTCGGGAAAAAAATGAACAATGCCGTTTTCAGGACTACAGTGGAGCCTAGAAATAATAATATAAGGTTAAGTAAGTCAAAAGGGTATGACAAATATCCTATGATATCATTTGTACATGTTATCCTAAGATTGCTACCAATGAACATATTTCCACAGAAAAAGACACTCACAGACTTATGAAATAAACTAATGGTTAGCCAAAATGAAAGGGGGGAGGATGGGTAAATTAGGACTATGGGATTAACATAAATATACTAATGTATGTTACATGCATATAAACATATAACAGATAAACTATATGAATTATATAATCACCAATACCTTTAAAATATACATTCTGTATTCACATACATGGTAACAGAATCCGAAGATGAACAGACATATGTAGGAATCATTGAGCAGATTCTGTACAGCCAGACAATCAAAAAACTCTAATCAAATTTACTCCAAAAAGAAATAGAATTAAATTTAAAAAACAAACATAAGTAAGGAGACATACACTTCTGGGGGCTCGTCCCAGCACATTCCACTCTAATTTACAACCACGGAACACTACCTCCAGGAAGATTCTGTTGCCCTAGTAACAAGAGATGAGAACGTAATAATGCTGCCGCCTTGTGGCTGTTTCCCACAACAGCAGCATTAAACCCAGTGCTAATGGTTGCTTAATAGTCACAAGGACTGCAGGGCTCTAAATGACACCTGCCCTGAAAAATGCCCTGGGGTAGGGAATAGGCAAGAAAATTCAACACATGAGAAATTTTTCAAGAAGTCAATAAGAGGAGGGAAGTTGTACTCACTCTTTAAAAAAAAAGGAAAAGAAAAAAAAGGACATGCCTAAAGCTCAGTATAAGGAATTATTAGACACATGCAAATTCAAATTCAACAAGGTTTCAGCTCACACCAGTCATTTCCATCAGCAAAATGTCTATAAACTATAAATGCTGAAGGGGTTTTAGAGAACTGTGTACCTTCTAGCTGCTGGTGGGATGTAAAGTGGTAACAGCACTAACGCAAACTGAATGGAGCTGCTTGAAAAGGTAAAAATTGAGCTACCATATGATGCAGCAGGGCACCTCATGGGCTTATAACCTAAGACTACCAGAATCGGAAAGACACAGGCAGTCAAATGTGCACTGCAGCAATACTGAAATAGCAAAGACATGGAAGCAAAAAAAATGTCCATAAACAGATGAATGGACAGAGAAGAAGTGGTATATGGACAGAATGGAATAGTAGCCTCGGGGAAAAAATGAACAATGCCGTTTTCAGGACTACAGTAGAGCCTAGAAATAATCATATAAGGTTAAGTAAGTCAAAGGGGTATGACAATTATCCTATGATATCATTTATACATGTTATCCTAAGATTGCTACCAATGAACATATTTCAACAGAAAAAGACACTCACAGACTTATGAAATAAACTAATTGTTAGCCAAAATGAAAGGTGGGAGGATGGGTAAATTAGGACTATGGGGTTAACATACATATACTAATGTATGTTAAGTGTATAAAAACATATAACAGATAAACTGTATGAATTATATAATCACCAATACCTTTAAAATATACATTCTGTAATCACATACATGGTAACAGAATCCGAAGATGAACAGACATATGTAGGAATCATTGAGCAGTTTCTGTACAGCCAGACAATCAAAACACTCTAATCAAATTTACTCCGATAAGAAATAGAAATTACATTTAAAAAACAAACCTAAGTAAGGAGACATAAACTTCTGGGGGCTTGTCCCAGCACATTCCACTCTAATTTACAACCTCAGAACACTACCTCCAGGAAGATTCTGTTGCCCTAGTAACAAGAGATGAGAACCTAATAATGCTGCCGCCTTGTGGCTCTTTCTCACAACAGCAGCTTTAAACCCAGTGCTAATGGTTGCTTAATAGTCACATGGACTGCAGGGCTCTAAATGACACCTGCCCTGAAAAATGCCCTGGGGTAAGGAATAGGCAAGAATATTCAACACATGAGAAATTTTTCAAGAAATCAATAAGAGGAGGGAAGTTGTACTCACTCTTTAAAAAAAAAGGAAAAGAACAAAAAGGACATGTCTAAAGCTCAGTAGAATGAATTATTAGACACATGCAAATTCAAATGGAAAAAGGTTTCAGCTCACACCAATCGTTTCCATCAGCAAAATGTCTACAAACTATAAATGCTGAAGGGGTTTTAGAGAACTGTGTACCTTCTAGCTGCTGGTGGGATGTAAAGTGGTAACAGCACTAACGCAAACTGAATGGAGCTGCTTGAAAAGATAAAAATTGAGCTACCATATGATGCGGCAGGTCACCTTTTGGGCCTATAACCTAAGACCACCTGAATCGGAAAGACACAGGCAGGCAAATGAGCACTGCAGCAATATTGAAATAGCCAAGACATGGAAGCAGAAAAAAGGTTCATAAACAGATGAATGGACAAAGAAGAAGTGGTATACGTACCAAATAGAATAGTAGCCTCGGGAAAAAAATGAACAATGCCGTTTTCAGGACTACAGTTGAGCCTAGAAATAATCATATAACGTTAAGTAACTCAAAAGGGTACGACAAATATCCTATGAAAACATTTATACATGTTATCCTAAGATTGCTACCAATGAACATATTTCCACAGAAAAAGACACTCACAGACTTATCAAATAAACTAATGGTTAGCCAAAATGAAAGGTGGGAGGATGGGTAAATTAGGACTATGGGGTTAACATACATATACTAATGTATGTTAAGTGTATAAAAACATATAACAGATAAACTGTATGAATTATATAATCACCAATACCTTTAAAATATACATTTTGTAATCACATACATGGTAACAGGACCCGAAGATGAACAGACATATGTATGAATCATTGAGCAGATTCTGTACAGCCAGGCAATCAAAACACTCTAATCAAATTTACTCTGATAAGAAATAGAAATTAAATTTAAAAAACAAACATAAGTAAGGAGACATAAACTTCTGGGGGCTTGTCCCAGCACATTCCACTCTAATTTACAACCTCGGAACACGACCTCCAGGAAGACTCTGTTGCCGTAGTAACAAGAGTTGAGAACGTAATAATGCTGCGGCCTTGTGGCTGTTTCCCACAACAGCAGCTTTAAACCCAGTACTAATAGTTGCTTAATAGTCTCAAGGACTGCAGGGCTCTAAATGACACCTGCCCTGAAAAATGCCCTGGGGTAGGGAATAGGCAAGAAAATTCAACACATGAGAAATTTTTCAAGAAGTCAATAAGAGGAGGGAAGTTGTACTCACTCTTTAAAAAAAAGGAAAAGAAAAAAAAGGACATGCCTAAAGCTCAGTATAAGGAATTATTAGACACATGCAAATTCAAATTCAAAAAGGTTTCAGCTCACACCAGTCATTTCCATCAGCAAAATGTCTATAAACTATAAATGCTGAAGGGGTTTTAGAGAACTGTGTACCTTCTAGCTGCTGGTGGGATGTAAAGTGGTAACAGCACTAACGCAAACTGAATGGAGCTTCTTGACAAGGTAAAAATTGAGCTACCATATGATGCAGCAGGTCACCCTTTGGGCCTATAACCTAAGACCACCTGAATCGGAAAGACACAGGCAGGCAAATGAGCACTGCAGCAATATTGAAATAGCCAAGACATGGAAGCAGAAAAAAGGTTCATAAACAGATGAATGGACAAAGAAGAAGTGGTATACGTACCAAATAGAATAGTAGCCTCGGGAAAAAAATGAACAATGCCGTTTTCAGGACTACAGTTGAGCCTAGAAATAATCATATAACGTTAAGTAACTCAAAAGGGTACGACAAATATCCTATGATAACATTTATACATGTTATCCTAAGATTGCTACCAATGAACATATTTCCACAGAAAAAGACACTCACAGACTTATCAAATAAACTAATGGTTAGCCAAAATGAAAGGTGGGAGGATGGGTTAACTAGGACTATGGGGTTAACATACATATACTAATGTATGTTAAGTGTATAAAAACATATAACAGATAAACTGTATGAATTATATAATCACCAATACCTTTAAAATATACATTTTGTAATCACATACATGGTAACAGGACCCGAGGATGAACAGACATATGTATGAATCATTGAGCAGATTCTGTACAGCCAGGCAATCAAAACACTAAAATCAAATTTACTCCGATAAGAAATAGAAATTAAATTTAAAAAACAAACATAAGTAAGGAGACATAAACTTCTGGAGGCTTGTCCCAGCACATTCCACTCTAATTTACAACCTCGGAACACTACCTCCAGGAAGACTCTGTTGCCATAGTAACAAGAGTTGAGAACGTAATAATGCTGCCGCCTTGTGGCTGTTTCCCACAACAGCAGCTTTAAACCCAGTGCTAATGGTTGCTTAATAGTCAAAACGACTGCAGGGGTCTAAATGACACCTGCCCTCAAAAAATGCCCTGGGGTAGGGAATACGCAAGAAAATTCAACACATGAGAAATTTTTCAAAAAGTGAATATGAAGAGGGCAGTTGTACTCACACTTTAACAAAAAAAGGAAAAGAAGAAAAAGGATATGCCTAAAGATCAGTATAAGGAATTATTCGCCACATGCGTATCCAACCTCCAAAAAGGTTTCAGCTCACACCAGTCAAATGGCCATCAGCAAAAAGTCTACAAACTATAAATGCTGAAGGGGTTTTAGAGAAATGTATACCTTCTATCTGCTGCTGGGATGAAAAGTGGTAACAGCACTAATGCAAACTGAATGGAGCTGCTTGAAAAGGTAAAAATTGAGCTACCATATGATGCGGCAGGGCACCTCTTGGGCTTATAACCTAAGACTACCAGAATCGGAAAGACACAGGCAGTCAAATGTGCACTGCAGCAATATGGAAATAGCAAAGACATGGAAGCAAAAAAAATGTCCATAAACAGATGAATGGACAAAGAAGAAGTGGTATACGTACCAAATAGAATAGTAGCCTCGGGAAAAAAATGAACAATGCCGTTTTCAGGAATACAGTTGAGCCTAGAAATAATCATATAAGGTTAAGTAACTCAAAAGGGTACGACAAATATCCTATGATAACATTTATACATGTTATCCTAAGATAGCTACCAATGAACATATTTCCACAGAAAAAGACACTCACAGACTTATGAAATAAACTAATGGTTAGACAAAATGAAAGGTGGGAGGATGGGTAAACTAGGACTATGGGGTTAACATACATATACTAATGTATGTTAAGTGTATAAAAACATATAACAGATAAACTGTATGAATTATATAATCACCAATACCTTTAAAATATACATTCTGTAATCACATACATGGTAACAGAATCCGAAGATGAACAGACATATGTAGGAATCATTGAGCAGTTTCTGTACAGCCAGACAATCAAAACACTCTAATCAAATTTACTCCGATAAGAAATAGAAATTAAATTTAAAAAACAAACCTAAGTAAGGAGACATAAACTTCTGGGGGCTTGTCCCAGCACATTCCACTCTAATTTACAACCTCGGAACACTACCTCCAGGAAGATTCTGTTGCCCTAGTAACAAGAGATGAGAACGTAATAATGCTGCCGCCTTGTGGCTCTTTCCCACAACAGCAGCTTTAAACCCAGTGCTAATGGTTGCTTAATAATCACATGGACTGCAGGGCTCTAAATGACACCTGCCCTGAAAAATGCCCTGGGGTAGGGAATAGGCAAGAATATTCAACACATGAGAAATTTTTCAAGAAGTCAATAAGAGGAGGGAAGTTGTACTCACTCTTTAAAAAAAAAGGAAAAGAAAAAAAAGGACATGCCTAAAGCTCAGTAGAATGAATTATTAGACACATGCAAATTCAAATTCAAAAAGGTTTCAGCTCACACCAGTCGTTTCCATCAGCAAAATGTCTACAAACTATAAATGCTGAAGGGGTTTTAGAGAACTGTGTACCTTCTAGCTGCTGGTGGGATGTAAAGTGGTAACAGCACTAACGCAAACTGAATGGAGCTTCTTGACAAGGTAAAAATTGAGCTACCATATGATGCAGCAGGTCACCCTTTGGGCCTATAACCTAAGACCACCTGAATCGGAAAGACACAGGCAGGCAAATGAGCACTGCAGCAATATTGAAATAGCCAAGACATGGAAGCAGAAAAAAGGTTCATAAACAGATGAATGGACAAAGAAGAAGTAGTATACGTACCAAATAGAATAGTAGCCTGGGGAAAAAAATGAACAACGCCGTTTTCAGGACTACAGTTGAGCCTAGAAATAATCATATAAGGTTAACTAACTCAAAAGGGTACGACAAATATCCTATGATAATATTTATACATGTTATCCTAAGATTGCTACCAATGAACATATTTCCACAGAAAAAGACACTCACAGACTTATGAAATAAACTAATGGTTAGCAAAATGAAAGGTGGGAGGATGGGTAAATTAGGACTATGGGGTTAACATACATATACTAATGTATGTTAAGTGTATAACAACATATAACAGATAAACTGTATGAATTATATAATCTCCAATACCTTTAAAATATACATTTTGTAATCACATACATGGTAACAGGACCCTAAGATGAACAGACATATGTATGAATCATTGAGCAGATCCTGTACAGCCAGGCAATCAAAACACTCTAATCAAATTTACGCTGATAAGAAATAGAAATGAAATTTAAAAAACAAACATAAGTAAGGAGACATAAACTTCTGGGGGCTTGTCCCAGCACATTCCACTCTAATTTACAACCTCAGAACACTACCTCCAGGAAGATTCTGTTGCCCTAGTAACAAGAGTTGAGAACGTAATAATGCTGCCGCCTTGTGGCTGTTTCCCACAACAGCAGCTTTAAACCCAGTGCTAATGGTTGCTTAATAGTCACAACGACTGCAGGGGTCTAAATGACACCTGCCCTCAAAAAGTGCCCTTGGGTAGGGAATAGGCAAGAAAATTCAACACATGAGAAATTTTTCAAAAAGTGAATATGAAGAGGGAAGTTGTACTCACACTTTAACAAAAAAAGGAAAAGAAGAAAAAGGATATGCCTAAAGATCAGTATAAGGAATTATTCGCCACATGCGTATCCAACCTCCATAAAGGTTTCAGCTCACAACAGTCAAATGGCCATCAGCAAAAGTCTACAAACTATAAATGCTGAAGGTGTTTTAGAGAAATGTGTACCTTCTATCTGCTGCTGGGATGTAAAGTGGTAACAGCACTAACGCAAACTGAATGGAGCCGCTTGAAAAGGTAGAAATTGAGCTACCATATGATGCGGCAGGGCACCTCTCGGGCTTATAACCTAAGACCACCAGAATCGGAAAGACACAGGCAGTCAAATGTGCACTGCAGCAATACTGAAATAGCCAAGACATGGAAGCAAAAAAAGGTCCATAAACAGATGAATGGACAGAGAAGAAGTGGTATATGGACAGAATGGAATAGTAGCCTCGGGAAAAAAATGAACAATGCCGTTTTCAGGACTACAGTGGAGCCTAGAAATAAGAATATAAGGTTAAGTAAGTCAAAAGGGTATGACAAATATCCTATGATATCATTTGTACATGTTATCCTAAGATTGCTACCAATGAACATATTTCCACAGAAAAAGACACTCACAGACTTATGAAATAAACTAATGGTTAGCCAAAATGAAAGGGGGGAGGATGGGTAAATTAGGACTATGGGATTAACATAAATATACTAATGTATGTTACATGCATATAAACATATAACACATAAACTATATGAATTATATAATCACCAATACCTTTAAAATATACATTCTGTATTCACATACATGGTTACAGAATCCGAAGATGAACAGACATATGTAGGAATCATTGAGCAGATTCTGTACAGCCAGACAATCAAAACACTCTAATCAAATTTACTCAGATAAGAAATAGAAATTAAATTTAAAAAACAAACCTAAGTAAGGAGACATAAACTTCTGGGGGCTTGTCCCAGCACATTCCACTCTAATTTACAACCTCGGAACACTACCTCCAGGAAGATTCTGTTGCCCTAGTAACAAGAGATGAGAACGTAATAATGCTGCCGCCTTGTGGCTCTTTCCCACAACAGCAGCTTTATACCCAGTGCTAATGGTTGCTTAATAGTCACATGGACTGCAGGGCTCTAAATGACACCTGCCCTGAAAAATGCCCTGGGGTAGGGAATAGGCAATAATATTCAACACATGAGAAATTTTTCAAGAAGTCAATAAGAGGAGGGAAGTTGTACTCACTCTTTAAAAAAAAGGAAAAGAAAAAAAAGGACATGCCTAAAGCTCAGTAGAATGAATTTTTAGACACATGCAAATTCAAATTCAAAAAGGTTTCAGCTCACACCAGTCGTTTCCATCAGCAAAATGTCTACAAACTATAAATGCTGAAGGGGTTTCAGAGAACTGTGTACCTTCTAGCTGCTGGTGGGATGTAAAGTGGTAACAGCACTAACGCAAACTGAATGGAGCTGCTTGAAAAGGTAAAAATTGAGCTACCATATGATGCGGCAGGGCACCTCTTGGGCTTATAACCTAAGACTACCAGAATCGGAAAGACACAGGCAGGCAAATGAGCACTGCAGCAATATTGAAATAGCCAAGACATGGAAGCAGAAAAAAGGTTCATAAACAGATGAATGGACAAAGAAGAAGTGGTATACGTACCAAATAGAATAGTAGCCTCGGGAAAAAAATGAACAATGCCGTTTTCAGGACTACAGTTGAGCCTAGAAATAATCATATAACGTTAAGTAACTCAAAAGGGTACGACAAATATCCTATGATAACATTTATACATGTTATCCTAAGATTGCTACCAATGAACATATTTCCACAGAAAAAGACACTCACAGACTTATCAAATAAACTAATGGTTAGCCAAAATGAAAGGTGGGAGGATGGGTTAACTAGGACTATGGGGTTAACATACATATACTAATGTATGTTAAGTGTATAAAAACATATAACAGATAAACTGTATGAATTATATAATCACCAATACCTTTAAAATATACATTTTGTAATCACATACATGGTAACAGGACCCGAGGATGAACAGACATATGTATGAATCATTGAGCAGATTCTGTACAGCCAGGCAATCAAAACACTAAAATCAAATTTACTCTGATAAGAAATAGAAATTAAATTTAAAAAACAAACATAAGTAAGGAGACATAAACTTCTGGAGGCTTGTCCCAGCACATTCCACTCTAATTTACAACCTCGGAACACTACCTCCAGGAACACTCTGTTGCCATAGTAACAAGAGTTGAGAACATAATAATGCTGCTGCCTTGTGGCTGTTTCCCACAACAGCAGCTTTAAACCCAGTGCTAATGGTTGCTTAATAGTCACAACGACTGCAGGGGTCTAAATGACACCTGCCCTCAAAAAATGCCCTGGGGTAGGGAATACGCAAGAAAATTCAACACATGAGAAATTTTTCAAAAAGTGAATATGAAGAGGGAAGTTGTACTCACACTTTAACAAAAAAAGGAAAAGAAGAAAAAGGATATGCCTAAAGATCAGTATAAGGAATTATTCGCCACATGCGTATCCAACCTCCAAAAAGGTTTCAGCTCACACCAGTCAAATGGCCATCAGCAAAAAGTCTACAAACTATAAATGCTGAAGGGGTTTTAGAGAAATGTATACCTTCTATCTGCTGCTGGGATGTAAAGTGGTAACAGCAGTAACGCAAACTGAATGGAGCTGCTTGAAAAGGTAAAAATTGAGCTACCATATGATGCGGCAGGTCACCTTTTGGGCCTATAACCTAAGACCACCTGAATCAGAAAGACACAGGCAGGCAAATGAGCACTGCAGCAATATTGAAATAGCCAAGACATGGAAGCAGAAAAAAGGTTCATAAACAGATGAATGGACAAAGAAGAAGTGGTATACGTACCAAATAGAATAGTAGCCTCGGGAAAAAAATGAACAATGCCGTTTTCAGGACTACAGTTGAGCCTAGAAATAATCATATAAGCTTAAGTAACTCAAAAGGGTACGACAAATATCCTATGATAACATTTATACATGTTATCCTAAGATAGCTACCAATGAACATATTTCCACAGAAAAAGACACTCACAGACTTATGAAATAAACTAATGGTTAGACAAAATGAAAGGTGGGAGGATGGGTAAAATAGGGCTATGGGGTTAACATACATATACTAATGTATGTTAAGTGTATAAAAACATATAACAGATAAACTGTATGAATTATATAATCACCAATACCTTTAAAATATACATTCTGTAATCACATTCATGGTAACAGAATCCGAAGATGAACAGACATATGTAGGAATCATTGAGCAGTTTCTGTACAGCCAGACAATCAAAACACTCTAATCAAATTTACTACGATAAGAAATAGAAATTAAATTTAAAAAACAAACCTAAGTAAGGAGACATAAACTTCTGGGGGCTTGTCCCAGCACATTCCACTCTAATTTACAACCTCGGAACACTACCTCCAGGAAGATTCTGTTGCCCTAGTAACAAGAGATGAGAACGTAATAATGCTGCCGCCTTGTGGCTCTTTCCCACAACAGCAGCTTTAAACCCAGTGCTAATGGTTGCTTAATAGTCACATGGACTGCAGGGCTCTAAATGACACCTGCCCTGAAAAATGCCCTGGGGTAGGAAATAGGCAATAATATTCAACACATGAGAAATTTTTTAAGAAGTCAATAAGAGGAGGGAAGTTGTACTCACTCTTTAAATAAAAAGGAAAAGAAAAAAAAGGACATGCCTAAAGCTCAGTAGAATGAATTATTAGACACATGCAAATTGAAATTCAAAAAGGTTTCAGCTCACACCAGTCGTTTCCATCAGCAAAATGTCTACAAACTATAAATGCTGAAGGGGTTTTAGAGAACTGTGTACCTTCTAGCTGCTGGTGGGATGTAAAGTGGTAACAGCACTAACGCAAACTGAATGGAGCTGCTTGAAAAGATAAAAATTGAGCTACCATATGATGCGGCAGGTCACCTTTTGGGCCTATAACCTAAGACCACCTGAATCGGAAAGACACAGGCAGGCAAATGAGCACTGCAGCAATATTGAAATAGCCAAGACATGGAAGCAGAAAAAAGGTTCATAAACAGATGAATGGACAAAGAAGAAGTGGTATACGTACCAAATAGAATAGTAGCCTCGGGAAAAAAATGAACAATGCCGTTTTCAGGACTACAGTTGAGCCTAGAAATAATCATATAACGTTAAGTAACTCAAAAGGGTACGACAAAATCCTATGAAAACATTTATACATGTTATCCTAAGATTGCTACCAATGAACATATTTCCACAGAAAAAGACACTCACAGACTTATGAAATAAACTAATGGTTAGCCAAAATGAAAGGGGGGAGGATGGGTAAATTAGGACTATGGGGTTAACATACATATACTAATGTATGTTAAGTGTATAAAAACATATAACAGATAAACTGTATGAATTATATAATCACCAATACCTTTAAAATATACATTTTGTAATCACATACATGGTAACAGGACCCGAAGATGAACAGACATATGTATGAATCATTGAGCAGATTCTGTACAGCCAGGCAATCAAAACACGCTAATCAAATTTACTCTGATAAGAAATAGAAATTAAATTTAAAAAACAAACATAAGTAAGGAGACATAAACTTCTGGGGGCTTGTCCCAGCACATTCCACTCTAATTTACAACCTCGGAACACTACCTCCAGGAAGACTCTGTTGCCGTAGTAACAAGAATTGAGAACGTAATAATGCTGCGGCCTTGTGGCTGTTTCCCACAACAGCAGCTTTAAACCCAGTACTAATAGTTGCTTAATAGTCACAAGGACTGCAGGGCTCTAAATGACACCTGCCCTGAAAAATGCCCTGGGGTAGGGAATAGGCAAGAAAATTCAACACATGAGAAATTTTTCAAGAAGTCAATAAGAGGAGGGAAGTTGTACTCACTCTTTAAAAAAAAAGGAAAAGAAAAAAAAGGACATGCCTAAAGCTCAGTATAAGGAATTATTAGACACATGCAAATTCAAATTCAACAAGGTTTCAGCTCACACCAGTCATTTCCATCAGCAAAATGTCTATAAACTATAAATGCTGAAGGGGTTTTAGAGAACTGTGTACCTTCTAGCTGCTGGTGGGATGTAAAGTGGTAACAGCACTAAGGCAAACTGAATGGAGCTGCTTGAAAAGGTAAAAATTGAGCTACCATATGATGCAGCAGGTCACCCTTTGGGCCTATAACCTAAGACCACCTGAATCGGAAAGACACAGGCAGGCAAATGAGCACTGCAGCAATATTGAAATAGCCAAGACATGGAAGCAGAAAAAAGGTTCATAAACAGATGAATGGACAAAGAAGAAGTAGTATACGTACCAAATAGAATAGTAGCCTGGGGAAAAAAATGAACAACGCCGTTTTCAGGACTACAGTTGAGCCTAGAAATAATCATATATGGTTAACTAACTCAAAAGGGTACGACAAAGATCCTATGATAATATTTATACATGTTATCCTAAGATTGCTACCAATGAACATATTTCCACAGAAAAAGACACTCACAGACTTATGAAATAAACTAATGGTTAGCAAAATGAAAGGTGGGAGGATGGGTAAATTAGGACTATGGGGTTAACATACATATACTAATGTATGTTAAGTGTATAAAAACATATAACAGATAAACTGTATGAATTATATAATCACCAATACCTTTAAAATATACATTTTGTAATCACATACATGGTAACAGGACCCGAAGATGAACAGACATATGTATGAATCATTGAGCAGATCCTGTACAGCCAGGCAATCAAAACACTCTAATCAAATTTACGCTGATAAGAAATAGAAATGAAATTTAAAAAACAAACATAAGTAAGGAGACATAAACTTCTGGGGGCTTGTCCCAGCACATTCCACTCTAATTTACAACCTCAGAACACTACCTCCAGGAAGATTCTGTTGCCCTAGTAACAAGAGTTGAGAACGTAATAATGCTGCCGCCTTGTGGCTGTTTCCCACAACAGCAGCTTTAAACCCAGTGCTAATGGTTGCTTAATAGTCACAACGACTGCAGGGGTCTAAATGACACCTGCCCTCAAAAAGTGCCCTTGGGTAGGGAATAGGCAAGAAAATTCAACACATGAGAAATTTTTCAAAAAGTGAATATGAAGAGGGCAGTTGTACTCACACTTTAACAAAAAAAGGAAAAGAAGAAAAAGGATATGCCTAAAGATCAGTATAAGGAATTATTCGCCACATGCGTATCCAACCTCCATAAAGGTTTCAGCTCACAACGGTCAAATGGCCATCAGCAAAAAGTCTACAAACTATAAATGCTGAAGGGGTTTTAGAGAAATGTGTACCTTCTATGTGCTGCTGGGATGTAAAGTGGTAACAGCACTAACGCAAACTGAATGGAGCCGCTTGAAAAGGTAGAAATTGAGCTACCATATGATGCGGCAGGGCACCTCTCGGGCTTATAACCTAAGACCACCAGAATCGGAAAGACACAGGCAGTCAAATGTGCACTGCAGCAATACTGAAATAGCCAAGACATGGAAGCAAAAAAAGGTCCATAAACAGATGAATGGACAGAGAAGAAGTGGTATATGGACAGAATGGAATAGTAGCCTCGGGGAAAAAATGAACAATGCCGTTTTCAGGACTACAGTAGAGCCTAGAAATAATAATATAAGGTTAAGTAAGTCAAAAGGGTATGACAAATATCCTATGATATCATTTATACATGTTATCCTAAGATTGCTACCAATGAACATATTTCCACAGAAAAAGACACTCACAGACTTATGAAATAAACTAATGGTTAGCCAAAATGAAAGGGGGGAGGATGGGTAAATTAGGACTATGGGATTAACATAAATATACTAATGTATGTTACATGCATATAAACATATAACAGATAAACTATATGAATTATATAATCACCAATACCTTTAAAATATACATTCTGTATTCACATACATGGTAACAGAATCCGAAGATGAACAGACATATGTAGGAATCATTGAGCAGATTCTGTACAGCCAGACAATCAAAAGACTCTAATCAAATTTACTCCAAAAAGAAATAGAATTAAATTTAAAAAACAAACATAAGTAAGGAGACATAAACTTCTGGGGGCTCGTCCCAGCACATTCCACTCTAATTTACAACCACGGAACACTACCTCCAGGAAGATTCTGTTGCCCTAGTAACAAGAGATGAGAACGTAATAATGCTGCTGCCTTGTGGCTGTTTCCCACAACAGCAGCATTAAACCCAGTGCTAATGGTTGCTTAATAGTCACAAGGACTGCAGGGCTCTAAATGACACCTGCCCTGAAAAATGCCCTGGGGTAGGGAAAAGGCAAGAAAATTCAACACATGAGAAATTTTTCAAGAAGTCAATAAGAGGAGGGAAGTTGTACTCACTCTTTAAAAAAAAGGAAAAGAAAAAAAGGGACATGCCTAAAGCTCAGTATAAGGAATTATTAGACACATGCAAATTCAAATTCAACAAGGTTTCAGCTCACACCAGTCATTTCCATCAGCAAAATGTCTATAAACTATAAATGCTGAAGGGGTTTTAGAGAAGTGTGTACCTTCTAGCTGCTGGTGGGATGTAAAGTGGTAACAGCACTAACGCAAACTGAATGGAGCTTCTTGAAAAGGTAAAAATTGAGCTACCATATGATGCAGCAGGTCACCCTTTGGGCCTATAACCTAAGACCACCTGAATCGGAAAGACACAGGCAGGCAAATGAGCACTGCAGCAATATTGAAATAGCCAAGACATGGAAGCAGAAAAAAGGTTCATAAACAGATGAATGGACAAAGAAGAAGTAGTATACGTACCAAATAGAATAGTAGCCTGGGGAAAAAAATGAACAACGCTGTTTTCAGGACTACAGTTGAGCCTAGAAATAATCATATAAGGTTAAGTAACTCAAAAGGGTACGACAAAGATCCTATGATAATATTTATACATGTTATCCTAAGATTGCTACCAATGAACATATTTCCACAGAAAAAGACACTCACAGACTTATGAAATAAACTAATGGTTAGCAAAATGAAAGGTGGGAGGATGGGTAAATTAGGACTATGGGGTTAACATACATATACTAATGTATGTTAAGTGTATAAAAACATATAACAGATAAACTGTATGAATTATATAATCACCAATACCTTTAAAATATACATTTTGTAATCACATACATGGTAACAGGACCCGAAGATGAACAGACATATGTATGAATCATTGAGCAGATCCTGTACAGCCAGGCAATCAAAACACTCTAATCAAATTTACGCTGATAAGAAATAGAAATGAAATTTAAAAAACAAACATAAGTAAGGAGACATAAACTTCTGGGGGCTTGTCCCAGCACATTCCACTCTAATTTACAACCTCAGAACACTACCTCCAGGAAGATTCTGTTGCCCTAGTAACAAGATTTGAGAACGTAATAATGCTGCCGCCTTGTGGCTGTTTCCCACAACAGCAGCTTTAAACCCAGTGCTAATGGTTGCTTAATAGTCACAACGACGGCAGGGGTCTAAATGACACCTGCCCTCAAAAAGTGCCCTTGGGTAGGGAATAGGCAAGAAAATTCAACACATGAGAAATTTTTCAAAAAGTGAATATGAAGAGGGAAGTTGTACTCACACTTTAACAAAAAAAGGAAAAGAAGAAAAAGGATATGCCTAAAGATCAGTATAAGGAATTATTCGCCACATGCGTATCCAACCTCCATAAAGGTTTCAGCTCACAACAGTCAAATGGCCATCAGCAAAAAGTCTACAAACTATAAATGCTGAAGGGGTTTTAGAGAAATGTCTACCTTCTATCTGCTGCTGGGATGTAAAGTGGTAACAGCACTAACGCAAACTGAATGGAGCCGCTTGAAAAGGTAGAAATTGAGCTACCATATGATGCGGCAGGGCACCTCTCGGGCTTATAACCTAAGACCACCAGAATCGGAAAGACACAGGCAGTCAAATGTGCACTGCACCAATACTGAAATAGCCAAGACATGGAAGCAGAAAAAAGGTTCATAAACCGATGAATGGACAAAGAAGAAGTGGTATACGTACCAAATAGAATAGTAGCCTCGGGAAAAAAATGAACAATGCCGTTTTCAGGACTACAGTTGAGCCTAGAAATAATCATATAAGGTTAAGTAACTCAAAAGGGTACGACAAATATCCTATGATAACATTTATACATGTTATCCTAAGATAGCTACCAATGAACATATTTCCACAGAAAAAGACACTCACAGACTTATGAAATAAACTAATGGTTAGCCAAAATGAAAGGTGGGAGGATGGGTTAACTAGGACTATGGGGTTAACATACATATACTAATGTATGTTAAGTGTATAAAAACATATAACAGATAAACTGTATGAATTATATAATCACCAATACCTTTAAAATATACATTTTGTAATCACATACATGGTAACAGGACCCGAGGATGAACAGACATATGTATGAATCATTGAGCAGATTCTGTACAGCCAGGCAATCAAAACACTAAAATCAAATTTACTCCGATAAGAAATAGAAATTAAATTTAAAAAACAAACATAAGTAAGGAGACATAAACTTCTGGAGGCTTGTCCCAGCACATTCCACTCTAATTTACAACCTCGGAACACTACCTCCAGGAAGACTCTGTTGCCCTAGTAACAAGAGTTGAGAACGTAATAATGCTGCCGCCTTGTGGCTGTTTCCCACAACAGCAGCTTTAAACCCAGTGCTAATGGTTGCTTCTTAGTCAAAACGACTGCAGGGGTCTAAATGACACCTGCCCTCAAAAAATGCCCTGGGGTAGGGAATACGCAAGAAAATTCAACACATGAGAAATTTTTCAAAAAGTGAATATGAAGAGGGAAGTTGTACTCACACTTTAACAAAAAAAGGAAAAGAAGAAAAAGGATATGCCTAAAGATCAGTATAAGGAATTATTCGCCACATGCGTATCCAACCTCCAAAAAGGTTTCAGCTCACACCAGTCATTTCCATCAGCAAAATGTCTATAAACTATAAATGCTGAAGGGGTTTTAGAGAAATGTATACCTTCTAGCTGCTGGTGGGATGTAAAGTGGTAACAGCACTAACGCAAACTGAATGGAGCTGCTTGAAAAGGTAAAAATTGAGCTACCATATGATGCAGCAGGGCACCTCTTGGGCTTATAACCTAAGACTACCAGAATCGGAAAGACACGGGCAGTCAAATGTGCACTGCAGCAATATGGAAATAGCAAAGACATGGAAGCAAAAAAAATGTCCATAAACAGATGAATGGACAGAGAAGAAGTGGTATATGGACAGAATGGAATAGTAGCCTCGGGGAAAAAATGATCAATGCCGTTTTCAGGACTACAGTTGAGCCTAGAAATAATCATATAAGGTTAAGTAAGTCAAAAGGGTATGACAATTATCCTATGATATCATTTATACATGTTATCCTAAGATTGCTACCAATGAACATATTTCCACAGAAAAAGACACTCACAGACTTATGAAATAAACTAATTGTTAGCCAAAATGAAAGGTGGGAGGACGGGTAAATTAGGACTATGGGGTTAACATACATATACTAATGTATGTTAAGTGTATAAAAACATATAACAGATAAACTGTATGAATTATATAATCACCAATACCTTTAAAATATACATTCTGTAATCACATACATGGTAACAGAATCCGAAGATGAACAGACATATGTAGGAATCATTGAGCAGTTTCTGTACAGCCAGACAATCAAAACACTCTAATCAAATTTACTCCGATAAGAAATAGAAATTAAATTTAAAAAACAAACCTAAGCAAGGAGACATAAACTTCTGGGGGCTTGTCCCAGCACATTCCACTCTAATTTACAACCTCGGAACACTACCTCCAGGAAGATTCTGTTGCCCTAGTAACAAGAGATGAGAACGTAATAATGCTGCCGCCTTGTGGCTCTTTCCCACAACAGCAGATTTAAACACAGTGCTAATGGTTGCTTAATAGTCACATGGACTGCAGGGCTCTAAATGACACCTGCCCTGAAAAATGCCCTGGGGTAAGGAATAGGCAAGAATATTCAACACATGAGAAATTTTTCAAGAAATCAATAAGAGGAGGGAAGTTGTACTCACTCTTTAAAAAAGAAGGAAAAGAAAAAAAAGGACATGCCTAAAGCTCAGTAGAATGAATTATTAGACACATGCAAATTCAAATGGAAAAAGATTTCAGCTCACACCAATCGTTTCCATCAGCAAAATGTCTACAAACTATAAATGCTGAAGGGGTTTTAGAGAACTGTGTACCTTCTAGCTGCTGGTGGGATGTAAAGTGGTAACAGCACTAACACAAACTGAATGGAGCTGCATGAAAAGATAAAAATTGAGCTACCATATGATGCGGCAGGTCACCTTTTGGGCCTATAACCTAAGACCACCTGAATCGGAAAGACATAGGCAGGCAAATGAGCACTGCAGCAATAATGAAATAGCCAAGACATGGAAGCAGAAAAAAGGTTCATAAACAGATGAATGGACAAAGAAGAAGTGGTATACGTACCAAATAGAATAGTAGCCTCGGGAAAAAAATGAACAATGCCGTTTTCAGGACTACAGTTGAGCCTAGAAATAATCATATAACGTTAAGTAACTCAAAAGGGTACGACAAATATCCTATGATAACATTTATACATGTTATCCTAAGATTGCTACCAATGAACATATTTCCACAGAAAAAGACACTCACAGACTTATCAAATAAACTAATGGTTAGCCAAAATGAAAGGTGGGAGGATGGGTTAACTAGGACTATGGGGTTAACATACATATACTAATGTATGTTAAGTGTATAAAAACATATAACAGATAAACTGTATGAATTATATAATCACCAATACCTTTAAAATATACATTTTGTAATCACATACATGGTAACAGGACCCGAGGATGAACAGACATATGTATGAATCATTGAGCAGATTCTGTACAGCCAGGCAATCAAAACACTAAAATCAAATTTACTCCGATAAGAAATAGAAATTAAATTTAAAAAACAAACCTAAGTAAGGAGACATAAACTTCTGGAGGCTTGTCCCAGCACATTCCACTCTAATTTACAATCTCGGAACACTACCTCCAGGAAGACTCTGTTGCCATAGTAACAAGAGTTGAGAACGTAATAATGCTGCGGCCTTGTGGCTGTTTCCCACAACAGCAGCTTTAAACCCAGTACTAATAGTTGCTTAATAGTCACAAGGACTGCAGGGCTCTAAATGACACCTGCCCTTTAAAATGCCCTGGGGTAGGGAATAGGCAAGAAAATTCAACACATGAGAAATTTTTCAAGAAGTCAATAAGAGGAGGGAAGTTGTACTCACTCTTTAAAAAAAAGGAAAAGAAAAAAAAGGACATGCCTAAAGCTCAGTATAAGGAATTATTAGACACATGCAAATTCAAATTCAAAAAGGTTTCAGCTCACACCAGTCATTTCCATCAGCAAAATGTCTATAAACTATAAATGCTGAAGGGGTTTTAGAGAACTGTGTACCTTCTAGCTGCTGGTGGGATGTAAAGTGGTAACAGCACTAACGCAAACTGAATGGAGCTTCTTGAAAAGGTAAAAATTGAGCTACCATATGATGCAGCAGGTCACCCTTTGGGCCTATAACCTAAGACCACCTGAATCGGAAAGACACAGGCAGGCAAATGAGCACTGCAGCAATATTGAAATAGCCAAGACATGGAAGCAGAAAAAAGGTTCATAAACAGATGAATGGACAAAGAAGAAGTAGTATACGTACCAAATAGAATAGTAGCCTGGGGAAAAAAATGAACAACGCCGTTTTCAGGACTACAGTTGAGCCTAGAAATAATCATATAAGGTTAAGTAACTCAAAAGGGTACGACAAATATCCTATGATAACATTTATACATGTTATCCTAAGATTGCTACCAATGAACATATTTCCACAGAAAAAGACACTCACAGACTTATGAAATAAACTAATGGTTAGCAAAATGAAAGGTGGGAGGATGGGTAAATTAGGACTATGGGGTTAACATACATATACTAATGTATGTTAAGTGTATAACAACATATAACAGATAAACTGTATGAATTATATAATCTCCAATACCTTTAAAATATACATTTTGTAATCACATACATGGTAACAGGACCCTAAGATGAACAGACATATGTATGAATCATTGAGCAGATCCTGTACAGCCAGGCAATCAAAACACTCTAATCAAATTTACGCTGATAAGAAATAGAAATGAAATTTAAAAAACAAACATAAGTAAGGAGACATAAACTTCTGGGGGCTTGTCCCAGCACATTCCACTCTAATTTACAACCTCAGAACACTACCTCCAGGAAGATTCTGTTGCCCTAGTAACAAGAGTTGAGAACGTAATAATGCTGCCGCCTTCTGGCTGTTTCCCACAACAGCAGCTTTAAACCCAGTGCTAATGGTTGCTTAATAGTCACAACGACTGCAGGGGTCTAAATGACACCTGCCCTCAAAAAGTGCCCTTGGGTAGGGAATAGGCAAGAAAATTCAACACATGAGAAATTTTTCAAAAAGTGAATATGAAGAGGGAAGTTGTACTCACACTTTAACAAAAAAAGGAAAAGAAGAAAAAGGATATGCCTAAAGATCAGTATAAGGAATTATTCGCCACATGCGTATCCAACCTCCATAAAGGTTTCAGCTCACAACAGTCAAATGGCCATCAGCAAAAGTCTACAAACTATAAATGCTGAAGGTGTTTTAGAGAAATGTGTACCTTCTATCTGCTGCTGGGATGTAAAGTGGTAACAGCACTAACGCAAACTGAATGGAGCCGCTTGAAAAGGTAGAAATTGAGCTACCATATGATGCGGCAGGGCACCTCTCGGGCTTATAACCTAAGACCACCAGAATCGGAAGGACACAGGCAGTCAAATGTGCACTGCAGCAATACTGAAATAGCCAAGACATGGAAGCAAAAAAAGGTCCATAAACAGATGAATGGACAGAGAAGAAGTGGTATATGGACAGAATGGAATAGTAGCCTCGGGAAAAAAATGAACAATGCCGTTTTCAGGACTACAGTAGAGCCTAGAAATAATAATATAAGGTTAAGTAAGTCAAAAGGGTATGACAAATATCCTATGATATCATTTATACATGTTATCCTAAGATTGCTACCAATGAACATATTTCCACAGAAAAAGACACTCACAGACTTATGGAATAAACTAATGGTTAGCCAAAATGAAAGGGGGGAGGATGGGTAAATTAGGACTATGGGATTAACATAAATATACTAATGTATGTTACATGCATATAAACATATAACAGATAAACTATATGAATTATATAATCACCAATACCTTTAAAATATACATTCTGTATTCACATACATGGTAACAGAATCCGAAGATGAACAGACATATGTAGGAATCATTGAGCAGATTCTGTACAGCCAGACAATCAAAAAACTCTAATCAAATTTACTCCAAAAAGAAATAGAATTAAATTTAAAAAACAAACATAAGTAAGGAGACATAAACTTCTGGGGGCTCGTCCCAGCACATTCCACTCTAATTTACAACCACGGAACACTACCTCCAGGAAGATTCTGTTGCCCTAGTAACAAGAGATGAGAACGTAATAATGCTGCCGCCTTGTGGCTGTTTCCCACAACAGCAGCATTAAACCCAGTGCTAATGGTTGCTTAATAGTCACAAGGACTGCAGGGCTCTAAATGACACCTGCCCTGAAAAATGCCCTGGGGTAGGGAATAGGCAAGAAAATTCAACACATGAGAAATTTTTCAAGAAGTCAATAAGAGGAGGGAAGTTGTACTCACTCTTTAAAAAAAAAGGAAAAGAAAAAAAAGGACATGCCTAAAGCTCAGTATAAGGAATTATTAGACACATGCAAATTCAAATTCAACAAGGTTTCAGCTCACACCAGTCATTTCCATCAGCAAAATGTCTATAAACTATAAATGCTGAAGGGGTTTTAGAGAACTGTGTACCTTCTAGCTGCTGGTGGGATGTAAAGTGGTAACAGCACTAACGCAAACTGAATGGAGCTTCTTGACAAGGTAAAAATTGAGCTACCATATGATGCAGCAGGTCACCCTTTGGGCCTATAACCTAAGACCACCTGAATCGGAAAGACACAGGCAGGCAAATGAGCACTGCAGCAATATTGAAATAGCCAAGACATGGAAGCAGAAAAAAGGTTCATAAACAGATGAATGGACAAAGAAGAAGTAGTATACGTACCAAATAGAATAGTAGCCTGGGGAAAAAAATGAACAACGCCGTTTTCAGGACTACAGTTGAGCCTAGAAATAATCATATAAGGTTAAGTAACTCAAAAGGGTACGACAAATATCCTATGATAACATTTATACATGTTATCCTAAGATTGCTACCAATGAACATATTTCCACAGAAAAAGACACTCACAGACTTATGAAATAAACTAATGGTTAGCAAAATGAAAGGTGGGAGGATGGGTAAATTAGGACTATGGGGTTAACATACATATACTAATGTATGTTAAGTGTATAACAACATATAACAGATAAACTGTATGAATTATATAATCTCCAATACCTTTAAAATATACATTTTGTAATCACATACATGGTAACAGGACCCTAAGATGAACAGACATATGTATGAATCATTGAGCAGATCCTGTACAGCCAGGCAATCAAAACACTCTAATCAAATTTACGCTGATAAGAAATAGAAATGAAATTTAAAAAACAAACATAAGTAAGGAGACATAAACTTCTGGGGGCTTGTCCCAGCACATTCCACTCTAATTTACAACCTCAGAACACTACCTCCAGGAAGATTCTGTTGCCCTAGTAACAAGAGTTGAGAACGTAATAATGCTGCCGCCTTGTGGCTGTTTCCCACAACAGCAGCATTAAACCCAGTGCTAATGGTTGCTTAATAGTCACAAGGACTGCAGGGATCTAAATGACACCTGGCCTGAAAAATGCCCTGGGGTAGGGAATAGGCAAGAAAATTCAACACATGAGAAATTTTTCAAGAAGTCAATAAGAGGAGGGAAGTTGTACTCATTCTTTAAAAAAAAAGGAAAAGAAAAAAAAGGACATGCCTAAAGCTCAGTATAAGGAATTATTAGACACATGCAAATTCAATTTCAAAAAGGTTTCAGCTCACACCAGTCATTTCCATCAGCAAAATGTCTACAAACTATAAATGCTGAAGGGGTTTTAGAGAACTGTGTACCTTCTAGCTGCTGGTGGGATGTAAAGTGGTAACAGCACTAACGCAAACTGAATGGAGTTTCTTGAAAAGGTAAAAATTGAGCTACCATATGATGCGGCAGGTCACCTTTTGGGCCTATAACCTAAGACCACCTGAATCGGAAAGACACAGGCAGGCAAATGAGCACTGAAGCAATATTGAAATAGCCAAGACATGGAAGCAGAAAAAGGGTTCATAAACAGATGAATGGACAAAGAAGAAGTGGTATACGTACCAAAGAGCATAGTAGCCTCGGGAAAAAAATGAACAATGCCGTTTTCAGGACTACAGTTGAGCCTAGAAATAATCATATAAGGTTCAGTAAGTCAAAAGGGTATGACAAATATCCTATGATATCATTTATACATGTTATCCTAAGATTGCTACCAATGAACATATTTCCACAGAAAAAGACACTCACAGACTTATGAAATAAACTAATGGTTAGACAAAATGAAAGGTGGGAGGATGGGTAAACTAGGACTATGGGGTTAACATACATATACTAATGTATGTTAAGTGTATAAAAACATATAACAGATAAACTGTATGAATTATATAATCACCAATACCTTTAAAATATACATTCTGTAATCACATACATGGTAACAGAATCCGAAGATGAACAGACATATGTAGGAATCATTGAGCAGTTTCTGTACAGCCAGACAATCAAAACACTCTAATCAAATTTACTCCGATAAGAAATAGAAATTAAATTTAAAAAACAAACCTAAGTAAGGAGACATAAACTTCTGGGGGCTTGTCCCAGCACATTCCACTCTAATTTACAACCTCGGAACACTACCTCCAGGAAGATTCTGTTGCCCTAGTAACAAGAGATGACAACGTAATAATGCTGCCGCCTTGTGGCTCTTTCCCACAACAGCAGCTTTAAACCCAGTGCTAATGGTTGCTTAATAGTCACATGGACTGCAGGGCTCTAAATGACACCTTCCCTGAAAAATGCCCTGGGGTAGGGAATAGGCAAGAAAATTCAACACATGAGAAATTTTTCAAGAAGTCAATAAGAGGAGGGAAGTTGTACTCACTCTTTAAAAAAAAGGAAAAGAAAAAAAAGGACATGCCTAAAGCTCAGTATAAGGAATTATTAGACACATGCAAATTCAAATTCAACAAGGTTTCAGCTCACACCAGTCATTTCCATCAGCAAAATGTCTATAAACTATAAATGCTGAAGGGGTTTTAGAGAACTGTGTACCTTCTAGCTGCTGGTGGGATGTAAAGTGGTAACAGCACTAACGCAAACTGAATGGAGCTTCTTGACAAGGTAAAAATTGAGCTACCATATGATGCAGCAGGTCACCCTTTGGGCCTATAACCTAAGACCACCTGAATCGGAAAGACACAGGCAGGCAAATGAGCACTGCAGCAATATTGAAATAGCCAAGACATGGAAGCAGAAAAAAGGTTCATAAACAGATGAATGGACAAAGAAGAAGTAGTATACGTACCAAATAGAATAGTAGCCTGGGGAAAAAAATGAACAACGCCGTTTTCAGGACTACAGTTGAGCCTAGAAATAATCATATAAGGTTAAGTAACTCAAAAGGGTACGACAAATATCCTATGATAACATTTATACATGTTATCCTAAGATTGCTACCAATGAACATATTTCCACAGAAAAAGACACTCACAGACTTATGAAATAAACTAATGGTTAGCAAAATGAAAGGTGGGAGGATGGGTAAATTAGGACTATGGGGTTAACATACATATACTAATGTATGTTAAGTGTATAACAACATATAACAGATAAACTGTATGAATTATATAATCTCCAATACCTTTAAAATATACATTTTGTAATCACATACATGGTAACAGGACCCTAAGATGAACAGACATATGTATGAATCATTGAGCAGATCCTGTACAGCCAGGCAATCAAAACACTCTAATCAAATTTACGCTGATAAGAAATAGAAATGAAATTTAAAAAACAAACATAAGTAAGGAGACATAAACTTCTGGGGGCTTGTCCCAGCACATTCCACTCTAATTTACAACCTCAGAACACTACCTCCAGGAAGATTCTGTTGCCCTAGTAACAAGAGTTGAGAACGTAATAATGCTGCCGCCTTGTGGCTGTTTCCCACAACAGCAGCTTTAAACCCAGTGCTAATGGTTGCTTAATAGTCACAACGACTGCAGGGGTCTAAATGACACCTGCCCTCAAAAAGTGCCCTTGGGTAGGGAATAGGCAAGAAAATTCAACACATGAGAAATTTTTCAAAAAGTGAATATGAAGAGGGAAGTTGTACTCACACTTTAACAAAAAAAGGAAAAGAAGAAAAAGGATATGCCTAAAGATCAGTATAAGGAATTATTCGCCACATGCGTATCCAACCTCCATAAAGGTTTCAGCTCACAACAGTCAAATGGCCATCAGCAAAAGTCTACAAACTATAAATGCTGAAGGTGTTTTAGAGAAATGTGTACCTTCTATCTGCTGCTGGGATGTAAAGTGGTAACAGCACTAACGCAAACTGAATGGAGCCGCTTGAAAAGGTAGAAATTGAGCTACCATATGATGCGGCAGGGCACCTCTCGGGCTTATAACCTAAGACCACCAGAATCGGAAGGACACAGGCAGTCAAATGTGCACTGCAGCAATACTGAAATAGCCAAGACATGGAAGCAAAAAAAGGTCCATAAACAGATGAATGGACAGAGAAGAAGTGGTATATGGACAGAATGGAATAGTAGCCTCGGGAAAAAAATGAACAATGCCGTTTTCAGGACTACAGTAGAGCCTAGAAATAATAATATAAGGTTAAGTAAGTCAAAAGGGTATGACAAATATCCTATGATATCATTTATACATGTTATCCTAAGATTGCTACCAATGAACATATTTCCACAGAAAAAGACACTCACAGACTTATGAAATAAACTAATGGTTAGCCAAAATGAAAGGGGGGAGGATGGGTAAATTAGGACTATGGGATTAACATAAATATACTAATGTATGTTACATGCATATAAACATATAACAGATAAACTATATGAATTATATAATCACCAATACCTTTAAAATATACATTCTGTATTCACATACATGGTAACAGAATCCGAAGATGAACAGACATATGTAGGAATCATTGAGCAGATTCTGTACAGCCAGACAATCAAAAAACTCTAATCAAATTTACTCCAAAAAGAAATAGAATTAAATTTAAAAAACAAACATAAGTAAGGAGACATAAACTTCTGGGGGCTCGTCCCAGCACATTCCACTCTAATTTACAACCACGGAACACTACCTCCAGGAAGATTCTGTTGCCCTAGTAACAAGAGATGAGAACGTAATAATGCTGCCGCCTTGTGGCTGTTTCCCACAACAGCAGCATTAAACCCAGTGCTAATGGTTGCTTAATAGTCACAAGGACTGCAGGGCTCTAAATGACACCTGCCCTGAAAAATGCCCTGGGGTAGGGAATAGGCAAGAAAATTCAACACATGAGAAATTTTTCAAGAAGTCAATAAGAGGAGGGAAGTTGTACTCACTCTTTAAAAAAAAAGGAAAAGAAAAAAAAGGACATGCCTAAAGCTCAGTATAAGGAATTATTAGACACATGCAAATTCAAATTCAAAAAGGTTTCAGCTCACACCACTCATTTCCATCAGCAAAATGTCTATAAACTATAAATGCTGAAGGGGTTTTAGAGAACTGTGTACCTTCTAGCTGCTGGTGGGATGTAAAGTGGTAACAGCACTAACGCAAACTGAATGGAGCTGCTTGAAAAGGTAAAAATTGAGCTACCATATGATGCAGCAGGTCACCCTTTGGGCCTATAACCTAAGACCACCTGAATCGGAAAGACACAGGCAGGCAAATGAGCACTGCAGCAATATTGAAATAGCCAAGACATGGAAGCAGAAAAAAGGTTCATAAACAGATGAATGGACAAAGAAGAAGTAGTATACGTACCAAATAGAATAGTAGCCTGGGGAAAAAAATGAACAACGCCGTTTTCAGGACTACAGTTGAGCCTAGAAATAATCATATAAGGTTAAGTAACTCAAAAGGGTACGACAAATATCCTATGATAACATTTATACATGTTATCCTAAGATTGCTACCAATGAACATATTTCCACAGAAAAAGACACTCACAGACTTATGAAATAAACTAATGGTTAGCAAAATGAAAGGTGGGAGGATGGGTAAATTAGGACTATGGGGTTAACATACATATACTAATGTATGTTAAGTGTATAACAACATATAACAGATAAACTGTATGAATTATATAATCTCCAATACCTTTAAAATATACATTTTGTAATCACATACATGGTAACAGGACCCTAAGATGAACAGACATATGTATGAATCATTGAGCAGATCCTGTACAGCCAGGCAATCAAAACACTCTAATCAAATTTACGCTGATAAGAAATAGAAATGAAATTTAAAAAACAAACATAAGTAAGGAGACATAAACTTCTGGGGGCTTGTCCCAGCACATTCCACTCTAATTTACAACCTCAGAACACTACCTCCAGGAAGATTCTGTTGCCCTAGTAACAAGAGTTGAGAACGTAATAATGCTGCCGCCTTGTGGCTGTTTCCCACAACAGCAGCTTTAAACCCAGTGCTAATGGTTGCTTAATAGTCACAACGACTGCAGGGGTCTAAATGACACCTGCCCTCAAAAAGTGCCCTTGGGTAGGGAATAGGCAAGAAAATTCAACACATGAGAAATTTTTCAAAAAGTGAATATGAAGAGGGAAGTTGTACTCACACTTTAACAAAAAAAGGAAAAGAAGAAAAAGGATATGCCTAAAGATCAGTATAAGGAATTATTCGCCACATGCGTATCCAACCTCCATAAAGGTTTCAGCTCACAACAGTCAAATGGCCATCAGCAAAAGTCTACAAACTATAAATGCTGAAGGTGTTTTAGAGAAATGTGTACCTTCTATCTGCTGCTGGGATGTAAAGTGGTAACAGCACTAACGCAAACTGAATGGAGCCGCTTGAAAAGGTAGAAATTGAGCTACCATATGATGCGGCAGGGCACCTCTCGGGCTTATAACCTAAGACCACCAGAATCGGAAGGACACAGGCAGTCAAATGTGCACTGCAGCAATACTGAAATAGCCAAGACATGGAAGCAAAAAAAGGTCCATAAACAGATGAATGGACAGAGAAGAAGTGGTATATGGACAGAATGGAATAGTAGCCTCGGGAAAAAAATGAACAATGCCGTTTTCAGGACTACAGTAGAGCCTAGAAATAATAATATAAGGTTAAGTAAGTCAAAAGGGTATGACAAATATCCTATGATATCATTTATACATGTTATCCTAAGATTGCTACCAATGAACATATTTCCACAGAAAAAGACACTCACAGACTTATGAAATAAACTAATGGTTAGCCAAAATGAAAGGGGGGAGGATGGGTAAATTAGGACTATGGGATTAACATAAATATACTAATGTATGTTACATGCATATAAACATATAACAGATAAACTATATGAATTATATAATCACCAATACCTTTAAAATATACATTCTGTATTCACATACATGGTAACAGAATCCGAAGATGAACAGACATATGTAGGAATCATTGAGCAGATTCTGTACAGCCAGACAATCAAAAAACTCTAATCAAATTTACTCCAAAAAGAAATAGAATTAAATTTAAAAAACAAACATAAGTAAGGAGACATAAACTTCTGGGGGCTCGTCCCAGCACATTCCACTCTAATTTACAACCACGGAACACTACCTCCAGGAAGATTCTGTTGCCCTAGTAACAAGAGATGAGAACGTAATAATGCTGCCGCCTTGTGGCTGTTTCCCACAACAGCAGCATTAAACCCAGTGCTAATGGTTGCTTAATAGTCACAAGGACTGCAGGGCTCTAAATGACACCTGCCCTGAAAAATGCCCTGGGGTAGGGAATAGGCAAGAAAATTCAACACATGAGAAATTTTTCAAGAAGTCAATAAGAGGAGGGAAGTTGTACTCACTCTTTAAAAAAAAAGGAAAAGAAAAAAAAGGACATGCCTAAAGCTCAGTATAAGGAATTATTAGACACATGCAAATTCAAATTCAACAAGGTTTCAGCTCACACCAGTCATTTCCATCAGCAAAATGTCTATAAACTATAAATGCTGAAGGGGTTTTAGAGAACTGTGTACCTTCTAGCTGCTGGTGGGATGTAAAGTGGTAACAGCACTAACGCAAACTGAATGGAGCTGCTTGACAAGGTAAAAATTGAGCTACCATATGATGCAGCAGGTCACCCTTTGGGCCTATAACCTAAGACCACCTGAATCGGAAAGACACAGGCAGGCAAATGAGCACTGCAGCAATATTGAAATAGCCAAGACATGGAAGCAGAAAAAAGGTTCATAAACAGATGAATGGACAAAGAAGAAGTAGTATACGTACCAAATAGAATAGTAGCCTGGGGAAAAAAATGAACAACGCCGTTTTCAGGACTACAGTTGAGCCTAGAAATAATCATATAAGGTTAAGTAACTCAAAAGGGTACGACAAATATCCTATGATAACATTTATACATGTTATCCTAAGATTGCTACCAATGAACATATTTCCACAGAAAAAGACACTCACAGACTTATGAAATAAACTAATGGTTAGCAAAATGAAAGGTGGGAGGATGGGTAAATTAGGACTATGGGGTTAACATACATATACTAATGTATGTTAAGTGTATAACAACATATAACAGATAAACTGTATGAATTATATAATCTCCAATACCTTTAAAATATACATTTTGTAATCACATACATGGTAACAGGACCCTAAGATGAACAGACATATGTATGAATCATTGAGCAGATCCTGTACAGCCAGGCAATCAAAACACTCTAATCAAATTTACGCTGATAAGAAATAGAAATGAAATTTAAAAAACAAACATAAGTAAGGAGACATAAACTTCTGGGGGCTTGTCCCAGCACATTCCACTCTAATTTACAACCTCAGAACACTACCTCCAGGAAGATTCTGTTGCCCTAGTAACAAGAGTTGAGAACGTAATAATGCTGCCGCCTTGTGGCTGTTTCCCACAACAGCAGCTTTAAACCCAGTGCTAATGGTTGCTTAATAGTCACAACGACTGCAGGGGTCTAAATGACACCTGCCCTCAAAAAGTGCCCTTGGGTAGGGAATAGGCAAGAAAATTCAACACATGAGAAATTTTTCAAAAAGTGAATATGAAGAGGGAAGTTGTACTCACACTTTAACAAAAAAAGGAAAAGAAGAAAAAGGATATGCCTAAAGATCAGTATAAGGAATTATTCGCCACATGCGTATCCAACCTCCATAAAGGTTTCAGCTCACAACAGTCAAATGGCCATCAGCAAAAGTCTACAAACTATAAATGCTGAAGGTGTTTTAGAGAAATGTGTACCTTCTATCTGCTGCTGGGATGTAAAGTGGTAACAGCACTAACGCAAACTGAATGGAGCCGCTTGAAAAGGTAGAAATTGAGCTACCATATGATGCGGCAGGGCACCTCTCGGGCTTATAACCTAAGACCACCAGAATCGGAAGGACACAGGCAGTCAAATGTGCACTGCAGCAATACTGAAATAGCCAAGACATGGAAGCAAAAAAAGGTCCATAAACAGATGAATGGACAGAGAAGAAGTGGTATATGGACAGAATGGAATAGTAGCCTCGGGAAAAAAATGAACAATGCCGTTTTCAGGACTACAGTAGAGCCTAGAAATAATAATATAAGGTTAAGTAAGTCAAAAGGGTATGACAAATATCCTATGATATCATTTATACATGTTATCCTAAGATTGCTACCAATGAACATATTTCCACAGAAAAAGACACTCACAGACTTATGAAATAAACTAATGGTTAGCCAAAATGAAAGGGGGGAGGATGGGTAAATTAGGACTATGGGATTAACATAAATATACTAATGTATGTTACATGCATATAAACATATAACAGATAAACTATATGAATTATATAATCACCAATACCTTTAAAATATACATTCTGTATTCACATACATGGTAACAGAATCCGAAGATGAACAGACATATGTAGGAATCATTGAGCAGATTCTGTACAGCCAGACAATCAAAAAACTCTAATCAAATTTACTCCAAAAAGAAATAGAATTAAATTTAAAAAACAAACATAAGTAAGGAGACATAAACTTCTGGGGGCTCGTCCCAGCACATTCCACTCTAATTTACAACCACGGAACACTACCTCCAGGAAGATTCTGTTGCCCTAGTAACAAGAGATGAGAACGTAATAATGCTGCCGCCTTGTGGCTGTTTCCCACAACAGCAGCATTAAACCCAGTGCTAATGGTTGCTTAATAGTCACAAGGACTGCAGGGCTCTAAATGACACCTGCCCTGAAAAATGCCCTGGGGTAGGGAATAGGCAAGAAAATTCAACACATGAGAAATTTTTCAAGAAGTCAATAAGAGGAGGGAAGTTGTACTCACTCTTTAAAAAAAAAGGAAAAGAAAAAAAAGGACATGCCTAAAGCTCAGTAGAATGAATTATTAGACACATGCAAATTCAAATTCAACAAGGTTTCAGCTCACACCAGTCATTTCCATCAGCAAAATGTCTATAAACTATAAATGCTGAAGGGGTTTTAGAGAACTGTGTACCTTCTAGCTGCTGGTGGGATGTAAAGTGGTAACAGCACTAACGCAAACTGAATGGAGCTTCTTGACAAGGTAAAAATTGAGCTACCATATGATGCAGCAGGTCACCCTTTGGGCCTATAACCTAAGACCACCTGAATCGGAAAGACACAGGCAGGCAAATGAGCACTGCAGCAATATTGAAATAGCCAAGACATGGAAGCAGAAAAAAGGTTCATAAACAGATGAATGGACAAAGAAGAAGTAGTATACGTACCAAATAGAATAGTAGCCTGGGGAAAAAAATGAACAACGCCGTTTTCAGGACTACAGTTGAGCCTAGAAATAATCATATAAGGTTAAGTAACTCAAAAGGGTACGACAAATATCCTATGATAACATTTATACATGTTATCCTAAGATTGCTACCAATGAACATATTTCCACAGAAAAAGACACTCACAGACTTATGAAATAAACTAATGGTTAGCAAAATGAAAGGTGGGAGGATGGGTAAATTAGGACTATGGGGTTAACATACATATACTAATGTATGTTAAGTGTATAACAACATATAACAGATAAACTGTATGAATTATATAATCTCCAATACCTTTAAAATATACATTTTGTAATCACATACATGGTAACAGGACCCTAAGATGAACAGACATATGTATGAATCATTGAGCAGATCCTGTACAGCCAGGCAATCAAAACACTCTAATCAAATTTACGCTGATAAGAAATAGAAATGAAATTTAAAAAACAAACATAAGTAAGGAGACATAAACTTCTGGGGGCTTGTCCCAGCACATTCCACTCTAATTTACAACCTCAGAACACTACCTCCAGGAAGATTCTGTTGCCCTAGTAACAAGAGTTGAGAACGTAATAATGCTGCCACCTTGTGGCTGTTTCCCACAACAGCAGCATTAAACCCAGTGCTAATGGTTGCTTAATAGTCACAAGGACTGCAGGGATCTAAATGACACCTGGCCTGAAAAATGCCCTGGGGTAGGGAATAGGCAAGAAAATTCAACACATGAGAAATTTTTCAAGAAGTCAATAAGAGGAGGGAAGTTGTACTCATTCTTTAAAAAAAAAGGAAAAGAAAAAAAAGGACATGCCTAAAGCTCAGTATAAGGAATTATTAGACACATGCAAATTCAATTTCAAAAAGGTTTCAGCTCACACCAGTCATTTCCATCAGCAAAATGTCTACAAACTATAAATGCTGAAGGGGTTTTAGAGAACTGTGTACCTTCTAGCTGCTGGTGGGATGTAAAGTGGTAACAGCACTAACGCAAACTGAATGGAGTTTCTTGAAAAGGTAAAAATTGAGCTACCATATGATGCGGCAGGTCACCTTTTGGGCCTATAACCTAAGACCACCTGAATCGGAAAGACACAGGCAGGCAAATGAGCACTGAAGCAATATTGAAATAGCCAAGACATGGAAGCAGAAAAAGGGTTCATAAACAGATGAATGGACAAAGAAGAAGTGGTATACGTACCAAAGAGCATAGTAGCCTCGGGAAAAAAATGAACAATGCCGTTTTCAGGACTACAGTTGAGCCTAGAAATAATCATATAAGGTTCAGTAAGTCAAAAGGGTATGACAAATATCCTATGATATCATTTATACATGTTATCCTAAGATTGCTACCAATGAACATATTTCCACAGAAAAAGACACTCACAGACTTATGAAATAAACTAATGGTTAGACAAAATGAAAGGTGGGAGGATGGGTAAACTAGGACTATGGGGTTAACATACATATACTAATGTATGTTAAGTGTATAAAAACATATAACAGATAAACTGTATGAATTATATAATCACCAATACCTTTAAAATATACATTCTGTAATCACATACATGGTAACAGAATCCGAAGATGAACAGACATATGTAGGAATCATTGAGCAGTTTCTGTACAGCCAGACAATCAAAACACTCTAATCAAATTTACTCCGATAAGAAATAGAAATTAAATTTAAAAAACAAACCTAAGTAAGGAGACATAAACTTCTGGGGGCTTGTCCCAGCACATTCCACTCTAATTTACAACCTCGGAACACTACCTCCAGGAAGATTCTGTTGCCCTAGTAACAAGAGATGACAACGTAATAATGCTGCCGCCTTGTGGCTCTTTCCCACAACAGCAGCTTTAAACCCAGTGCTAATGGTTGCTTAATAGTCACATGGACTGCAGGGCTCTAAATGACACCTTCCCTGAAAAATGCCCTGGGGTAGGGAATAGGCAAGAAAATTCAACACATGAGAAATTTTTCAAGAAGTCAATAAGAGGAGGGAAGTTGTACTCACTCTTTAAAAAAAAGGAAAAGAAAAAAAAGGACATGCCTAAAGCTCAGTATAAGGAATTATTAGACACATGCAAATTCAAATTCAACAAGGTTTCAGCTCACACCAGTCATTTCCATCAGCAAAATGTCTATAAACTATAAATGCTGAAGGGGTTTTAGAGAACTGTGTACCTTCTAGCTGCTGGTGGGATGTAAAGTGGTAACAGCACTAACGCAAACTGAATGGAGCTTCTTGACAAGGTAAAAATTGAGCTACCATATGATGCAGCAGGTCACCCTTTGGGCCTATAACCTAAGACCACCTGAATCGGAAAGACACAGGCAGGCAAATGAGCACTGCAGCAATATTGAAATAGCCAAGACATGGAAGCAGAAAAAAGGTTCATAAACAGATGAATGGACAAAGAAGAAGTGGTATACGTACCAAACAGAATAGTAGCCTCGGGAAAAAAATGAACAATGCCGTTTTCAGGACTACAGTTGAGCCTAGAAATAATCATATAACGTTAAGTAACTCAAAAGGGTACGACAAATATCCTATGATAACATTTATACATGTTATCCTAAGATAGCTACCAATGAACATATTTCCACAGAAAAAGACACTCACAGACTTATCAAATAAACTAATGGTTAGCCAAAATGAAAGGTGGGAGGATGGGTTAACTAGGACTATGGGGTTAACATACATATACTAATGTATGTTAAGTGTATAAAAACATATAACAGATAAACTGTATGAATTATATAATCACCAATACCTTTAAAATATACATTTTGTAATCACATACATGGTAACAGGACCCGAGGATGAACAGACATATGTATGAATCATTGAGCAGATTCTGTACAGCCAGGCAATCAAAACACTAAAATCAAATTTACTCCGATAAGAAATAGAAATTAAATTTAAAAAACAAACATAAGTAAGGAGACATAAACTTCTGGAGGCTTGTCCCAGCACATTCCACTCTAATTTACAACCTCGGAACACTACCTCCAGGAAGACTCTGTTGCCATAGTAACAAGAGTTGAGAACATAATAATGCTGCCGCCTTGTGGCTGTTTCCCACAACAGCAGCTTTAAACCCAGTGCTAATGGTTGCTTAATAGTCAAAACGACTGCAGGGGTCTAAATGACACCTGCCCTCAAAAAATACCCTGGGGTAGGGAATAGGCAAGAAAATTCAACACATGAGAAATTTTTCAAGAAATCAATAAGAGGAGGGAAGTTGTACTCACTCTTTAAAAAAAAGGAAAAGAAAAAAAAGGACATGCCTAAAGCTCAGTATAAGGAATTATTAGACACATGCAAATTCAAATTCAAAAAGGTTTCAGCTCACACCAGTCATTTCCATCAGCAAAATGTCTATAAACTATAAATGCTGAAGGGGTTTTAGAGAACTGTGTACCTTCTAGCTGCTGGTGGGATGTAAAGTGGTAACAGCACTAACGCAAACTGAATGGAGCTTCTTGACAAGGTAAAAATTGAGCTACCATATGATGCAGCAGGTCACCCTTTGGGCCTATAACCTAAGACCACCTGAATCGGAAAGACACAGGCAGGCAAATGAGCACTGCAGCAATATTGAAATAGCCAAGACATGGAAGCAGAAAAAAGGTTCATAAACAGATGAATGGACAAAGAAGAAGTAGTATACGTACCAAATAGAATAGTAGCCTGGGGAAAAAAATGAACAACGCCGTTTTCAGGACTACAGTTGAGCCTAGAAATAATCATATAAGGTTAACTAACTCAAAAGGGTACGACAAATATCCTATGATAATATTTATACATGTTATCCTAAGATTGCTACCAATGAACATATTTCCACAGAAAAAGACACTCACAGACTTATGAAATAAACTAATGGTTAGCAAACTGAAAGGTGGGAGGATGGGTAAATTAGGACTATGGGGTTAACATACATATACTAATGTATGTTAAGTGTATAACAACATATAACAGATAAACTGTATGAATTATATAATCACCAATACCTTTAAAATATACATTTTGTAATCACATACATGGTAACAGGACCCGAAGATGAACAGACATATGTATGAATCATTGAGCAGATCCTGTACAGCCAGGCAATCAAAACACTCTAATCAAATTTACGCTGATAAGAAATAGAAATGAAATTTAAAAAACAAACATAAGTAAGGAGACATAAACTTCTGGGGGCTTGTCCCAGCACATTCCACTCTAATTTACAACCTCAGAACACTACCTCCAGGAAGATTCTGTTGCCCTAGTAACAAGAGTTGAGAACGTAATAATGCTGCCGCCTTGTGGCTGTTTCCCACAACAGCAGCTTTAAACCCAGTGCTAATGGTTGCTTAATAGTCACAACGACTGCAGGGGTCTAAATGACACCTGCCCTCAAAAAGTGCCCTTGGGTAGGGAATAGGCAAGAAAATTCAACACATGAGAAATTTTTCAAAAAGTGAATATGAAGAGGGAAGTTGTACTCACACTTTAACAAAAAAAGGAAAAGAAGAAAAAGGATATGCCTAAAGATCAGTATAAGGAATTATTCGCCACATGCGTATCCAACCTCCATAAAGGTTTCAGCTCACAACAGTCAAATGGCCATCAGCAAAAGTCTACAAACTATAAATGCTGAAGGTGTTTTAGAGAAATGTGTACCTTCTATCTGCTGCTGGGATGTAAAGTGGTAACAGCACTAACGCAAACTGAATGGAGCCGCTTGAAAAGGTAGAAATTGAGCTACCATATGATGCGGCAGGGCACCTCTCGGGCTTATAACCTAAGACCACCAGAATCGGAAAGACACAGGCAGTCAAATGTGCACTGCAGCAATACTGAAATAGCCAAGACATGGAAGCAAAAAAAGGTCCATAAACAGATGAATGGACAGAGAAGAAGTGGTATATGGACAGAATGGAATAGTAGCCTCGGGAAAAAAATGAACAATGCCGTTTTCAGGACTACAGTGGAGCCTAGAAATAATAATATAAGGTTAAGTAAGTCAAAAGGGTATGACAAATATCCTATGATATCATTTGTACATGTTATCCTAAGATTGCTACCAATGAACATATTTCCACAGAAAAAGACACTCACAGACTTATGAAATAAACTAATGGTTAGCCAAAATGAAAGGGGGGAGGATGGGTAAATTAGGACTATGGGATTAACATAAATATACTAATGTATGTTACATGCATATAAACATATAACAGATAAACTATATGAATTATATAATCACCAATACCTTTAAAATATACATTCTGTATTCACATACATGGTAACAGAATCCGAAGATGAACAGACATATGTAGGAATCATTGAGCAGATTCTGTACAGCCAGACAATCAAAAAACTCTAATCAAATTTACTCCAAAAAGAAATAGAATTAAATTTAAAAAACAAACATAAGTAAGGAGACATAAACTTCTGGGGGCTCGTCCCAGCACATTCCACTCTAATTTACAACCACGGAACACTACCTCCAGGAAGATTCTGTTGCCCTAGTAACAAGAGATGAGAACGTAATAATGCTGCCGCCTTGTGGCTGTTTCCCACAACAGCAGCATTAAACCCAGTGCTAATGGTTGCTTAATAGTCACAAGGACTGCAGGGCTCTAAATGACACCTGCCCTGAAAAATGCCCTGGGGTAGGGAATAGGCAAGAAAATTCAACACATGAGAAATTTTTCAAGAAGTCAATAAGAGGAGGGAAGTTGTACTCACTCTTTAAAAAAAAGGAAAAGAAAAAAAAGGACATGCCTAAAGCTCAGTATAAGGAATTATTAGACACATGCAAATTCAAATTCAACAAGGTTTCAGCTCACACCAGTCATTTCCATCAGCAAAATGTCTATAAACTATAAATGCTGAAGGGGTTTTAGAGAACTGTGTACCTTCTAGCTGCTGGTGGGATGTAAAGTGGTAACAGCACTAACGCAAACTGAATGGAGCTGCTTGAAAAGGTAAAAATTGAGCTACCATATGATGCAGCAGGGCACCTCATGGGCTTATAACCTAAGACTACCAGAATCGGAAAGACACAGGCAGTCAAATGTGCACTGTAGCAATATTGAAATAGCAAAGACATGGAAGCAAAAAAAATGTCCATAAACAGATGAATGGACAGAGAAGAAGTGGTATATGGACAGAATGGAATAGTAGCCTCGGGGAAAAAATGAACAATGCCGTTTTCAGGACTACAGTAGAGCCTAGAAATAATCATATAAGGTTAAGTAAGTCAAAAGGGTATGACAATTATCCTATGATATCATTTATACATGTTATCCTAAGATTGCTACCAATGAACATATTTCCACAGAAAAAGACACTCACAGACTTATGAAATAAACTAATTGTTAGCCAAAATGAAAGGTGGGAGGATGGGTAAATTAGGACTATGGGGTTAACATACATATACTAATGTATGTTAAGTGTATAAAAACATATAACAGATAAACTGTATGAATTATATAATCACCAATACCTTTAAAATATACATTCTGTAATCACATACATGGTAACAGAATTCGAAGATGAACAGACATATGTAGGAATCATTGAGCAGTTTCTGTACAGCCAGACAATCAAAACACTCTAATCAAATTTACTCCGATAAGAAATAGAAATTACATTTAAAAAACAAACCTAAGTAAGGAGACATAAACTTCTGGGGGCTTGTCCCAGCACATTCCACTCTAATTTACAACCTCGGAACACTACCTCCAGGAAGATTCTGTTGCCCTAGTAACAAGAGATGAGAACGTAATAATGCTGCCGCCTTGTGGCTCTTTCTCACAACAGCAGCTTTAAACCCAGTGCTAATGGTTGCTTAATAGTCACATGGACTGCAGGGCTCTAAATGACACCTGCCCTGAAAAATGCCCTGGGGTAAGGAATAGGCAAGAATATTCAACACATGAGAAATTTTTCAAGAAATCAATAAGAGGAGGGAAGTTGTACTCACTCTTTAAAAAAAAAGGAAAAGAAAAAAAAGGACATGCCTAAAGCTCAGTAGAATGAATTATTAGACACATGCAAATTCAAATGGAAAAAGGTTTCAGCTCACACCAATCGTTTCCATCAGCAAAATGTCTACAAACTATAAATGCTGAAGGGGTTTTAGAGAACTGTGTACCTTCTAGCTGCTGGTGGGATGTAAAGTGGTAACAGCACTAACACAAACTGAATGGAGCTGCTTGAAAAGATAAAAATTGAGGTACCATATGATGCGGCAGGTCACCTTTTGGGCCTATAACCTAAGACCACCTGAATCGGAAAGACACAGGCAGGCAAATGAGCACTGCAGCAATATTGAAATAGCCAAGACATGGAAGCAGAAAAAAGGTTCATAAACAGATGAATGGACAAAGAAGAAGTGGTATACGTACCAAATAGAATAGTAGCCTCGGGAAAAAAATGAACAATGCCGTTTTCAGGACTACAGTTGAGCCTAGAAATAATCATATAACGTTAAGTAACTCAAAAGGGTACGACAAATATCCTATGATAACATTTATACATGTTATCCTAAGATTGCTACCAATGAACATATTTCCACAGAAAAAGACACTCACAGACTTATCAAATAAACTAATGGTTAGCCAAAATGAAAGGTGGGAGGATGGGTTAACTAGGACTATGGGGTTAACATACATATACTAATGTATGTTAAGTGTATAAAAACATATAACAGATAAACTGTATGAATTATATAATCACCAATACCTTTAAAATATACATTTTGTAATCACATACATGGTAACAGGACCCGAGGATGAACAGACATATGTATGAATCATTGAGCAGATTCTGTACAGCCAGGCAATCAAAACACTAAAATCAAATTTACTCCGATAAGAAATAGAAATTAAATTTAAAAAACAAACATAAGTAAGGAGACATAAACTTCTGGAGGCTTGTCCCAGCACATTCCACTCTAATTTACAACCTCGGAACACTACCTCCAGGAAGACTCTGTTGCCATAGTAACAAGAGTTGAGAACGTAATAATGCTGCCGCCTTGTGGCTGTTTCCCACAACAGCAGCTTTAAACCCAGTGCTAATGGTTGCTTAATAGTCAAAACGACTGCAGGGGTCTAAATGACACCTGCCCTCAAAAAATGCCCTGGGGTAGGGAATACGCATGAAAATTCAACACATGAGAAATTTTTCAAAAAGTGAATATGAAGAGGGCAGTTGTACTCACACTTTAACAAAAAAAGGAAAAGAAGAAAAAGGATATGCCTAAAGATCAGTATAAGGAATTATTCGCCACATGCGTATCCAACCTCCAAAAAGGTTTCAGCTCACACCAGTCAAATGGCCATCAGCAAAAAGTCTACAAACTATAAATGCTGAAGGGGTTTTAGAGAAATGTATACCTTCTATCTGCTGCTGGGATGAAAAGTGGTAACAGCACTAATGCAAACTGAATGGAGCTGCTTGAAAAGGTAAAAATTGAGCTACCATATGATGCGGCAGGGCACCTCTTGGGCTTATAACCTAAGACTACCAGAATCGGAAAGACACAGGCAGTCAAATGTGCACTGCAGCAATATGGAAATAGCAAAGACATGGAAGCAAAAAAAATGTCCATAAACAGATGAATGGACAAAGAAGAAGTGGTATACGTACCAAATAGAATAGTAGCCTCGGGAAAAAAATGAACAATGCCGTTTTCAGGACTACAGTTGAGCCTAGAAATAATCATATAAGGTTAAGTAACTCAAAAGGGTACGACAAATATCCTATGATAACATTTATACATGTTATCCTAAGATAGCTACCAATGAACATATTTCCACAGAAAAAGACACTCACAGACTTATGAAATAAACTAATGGTTAGACAAAATGAAAGGTGGGAGGATGGGTAAATTAGGACTATGGGGTTAACATACATATACTAATGTATGTTAAGTGTATAAAAACATATAACAGATAAACTGTATGAATTATATAATCACCAATACCTTTAAAATATACATTCTGTAATCACATACATGGGAACAGAATCCGAAGATGAACAGACATATGTAGGAATCATTGAGCAGTTTCTGTACAGCCAGACAATCAAAACACTCTAATCAAATTTACTCCGATAAGAAATAGAAATTAAATTTAAAAAACAAACCTAAGTAAGGAGACATAAACTTCTGGGGGCTTGTCCCAGCACATTCCACTCTAATTTACAACCTCGGAACACTACCTCCAGGAAGATTCTGTTGCCCTAGTAACAAGAGATGAGAACGTAATAATGCTGCCGCCTTGTGGCTCTTTCCCACAACAGCAGCTTTAAACCCAGTGCTAATGGTTGCTTAATAATCACATGGACTGCAGGGCTCTAAATGACACCTGCCCTGAAAAATGCCCTGGGGTAAGGAATAGGCAAGAATATTCAACACATGAGAAATTTTTCAAGAAATCAATAAGAGGAGGGAAGTTGTACTCACTCTTTAAAAAAAAAGGAAAAGAAAAAAAAGGACATGCCTAAACCTCAGTAGAATGAATTATTAGACACATGCAAATTCAAATGGAAAAAGGTTTCAGCTCACACCAATCGTTTCCATCAGCAAAATGTCTACAAACTATAAATGCTGAAGGGGTTTTAGAGAAATGTGTACCTTCTAGCTGCTGGTGGGATGTAAAGTGGTAACAGCACTAACACAAACTGAATGGAGCTGCTTGAAAAGATAAAAATAGAGCTACCATATGATGCGGCAGGTCACCTTTTGGGCCTATAACCTAAGACCACCTGAATCGGAAAGACACAGGCAGGCAAATGAGCACTGCAGCAATATTGAAATAGCCAAGACATGGAAGCAGAAAAAAGGTTCATAAACAGATGAATGGACAAAGAAGAAGTGGTATACGTACCAAACAGAATAGTAGCCTCGGGAAAAAAATGAACAATGCCGTTTTCAGGACTACAGTTGAGCCTAGAAATAATCATATAACGTTAAGTAACTCAAAAGGGTACGACAAATATCCTATGATAACATTTATACATGTTATCCTAAGATAGCTACCAATGAACATATTTCCACAGAAAAAGACACTCACAGACTTATCAAATAAACTAATGGTTAGCCAAAATGAAAGGTGGGAGGATGGGTTAACTAGGACTATGGGGTTAACATACATATACTAATGTATGTTAAGTGTATAAAAACATATAACAGATAAACTGTATGAATTATATAATCACCAATACCTTTAAAATATACATTCTGTAATCACATACATGGTAACAGAATCCGAAGATGAACAGACATATGTAGGAATCATTGAGCAGTTTCTGTACAGCCAGACAATCAAAACACTCTAATCAAATTTACTCCGATAAGAAATAGAAATTAAATTTAAAAAACAAACCTAAGTAAGGAGACATAAACTTCTGGGGGCTTGTCCCAGCACATTCCACTCTAATTTACAACCTCGGAACACTACCTCCAGGAAGATTCTGTTGCCCTAGTAACAAGAGATGACAACGTAATAATGCTGCCGCCTTGTGGCTCTTTCCCACAACAGCAGCTTTAAACCCAGTGCTAATGGTTGCTTAATAGTCACATGGACTGCAGGGCTCTAAATGACACCTTCCCTGAAAAATGCCCTGGGGTAGGGAATAGGCAAGAAAATTCAACACATGAGAAATTTTTCAAGAAGTCAATAAGAGGAGGGAAGTTGTACTCACTCTTTAAAAAAAAGGAAAAGAAAAAAAAGGACATGCCTAAAGCTCAGTATAAGGAATTATTAGACACATGCAAATTCAAATTCAACAAGGTTTCAGCTCACACCAGTCATTTCCATCAGCAAAATGTCTATAAACTATAAATGCTGAAGGGGTTTTAGAGAACTGTGTACCTTCTAGCTGCTGGTGGGATGTAAAGTGGTAACAGCACTAACGCAAACTGAATGGAGCTTCTTGACAAGGTAAAAATTGAGCTACCATATGATGCAGCAGGTCACCCTTTGGGCCTATAACCTAAGACCACCTGAATCGGAAAGACACAGGCAGGCAAATGAGCACTGCAGCAATATTGAAATAGCCAAGACATGGAAGCAGAAAAAAGGTTCATAAACAGATGAATGGACAAAGAAGAAGTGGTATACGTACCAAACAGAATAGTAGCCTCGGGAAAAAAATGAACAATGCCGTTTTCAGGACTACAGTTGAGCCTAGAAATAATCATATAACGTTAAGTAACTCAAAAGGGTACGACAAATATCCTATGATAACATTTATACATGTTATCCTAAGATAGCTACCAATGAACATATTTCCACAGAAAAAGACACTCACAGACTTATCAAATAAACTAATGGTTAGCCAAAATGAAAGGTGGGAGGATGGGTTAACTAGGACTATGGGGTTAACATACATATACTAATGTATGTTAAGTGTATAAAAACATATAACAGATAAACTGTATGAATTATATAATCACCAATACCTTTAAAATATACATTTTGTAATCACATACATGGTAACAGGACCCGAGGATGAACAGACATATGTATGAATCATTGAGCAGATTCTGTACAGCCAGGCAATCAAAACACTAAAATCAAATTTACTCCGATAAGAAATAGAAATTAAATTTAAAAAACAAACATAAGTAAGGAGACATAAACTTCTGGAGGCTTGTCCCAGCACATTCCACTCTAATTTACAACCTCGGAACACTACCTCCAGGAAGACTCTGTTGCCATAGTAACAAGAGTTGAGAACATAATAATGCTGCCGCCTTGTGGCTGTTTCCCACAACAGCAGCTTTAAACCCAGTGCTAATGGTTGCTTAATAGTCAAAACGACTGCAGGGGTCTAAATGACACCTGCCCTCAAAAAATACCCTGGGGTAGGGAATAGGCAAGAAAATTCAACACATGAGAAATTTTTCAAGAAATCAATAAGAGGAGGGAAGTTGTACTCACTCTTTAAAAAAAAGGAAAAGAAAAAAAAGGACATGCCTAAAGCTCAGTATAAGGAATTATTAGACACATGCAAATTCAAATTCAAAAAGGTTTCAGCTCACACCAGTCATTTCCATCAGCAAAATGTCTATAAACTATAAATGCTGAAGGGGTTTTAGAGAACTGTGTACCTTCTAGCTGCTGGTGGGATGTAAAGTGGTAACAGCACTAACGCAAACTGAATGGAGCTTCTTGACAAGGTAAAAATTGAGCTACCATATGATGCAGCAGGTCACCCTTTGGGCCTATAACCTAAGACCACCTGAATCGGAAAGACACAGGCAGGCAAATGAGCACTGCAGCAATATTGAAATAGCCAAGACATGGAAGCAGAAAAAAGGTTCATAAACAGATGAATGGACAAAGAAGAAGTAGTATACGTACCAAATAGAATAGTAGCCTGGGGAAAAAAATGAACAACGCCGTTTTCAGGACTACAGTTGAGCCTAGAAATAATCATATAAGGTTAACTAACTCAAAAGGGTACGACAAATATCCTATGATAATATTTATACATGTTATCCTAAGATTGCTACCAATGAACATATTTCCACAGAAAAAGACACTCACAGACTTATGAAATAAACTAATGGTTAGCAAACTGAAAGGTGGGAGGATGGGTAAATTAGGACTATGGGGTTAACATACATATACTAATGTATGTTAAGTGTATAACAACATATAACAGATAAACTGTATGAATTATATAATCACCAATACCTTTAAAATATACATTTTGTAATCACATACATGGTAACAGGACCCGAAGATGAACAGACATATGTATGAATCATTGAGCAGATCCTGTACAGCCAGGCAATCAAAACACTCTAATCAAATTTACGCTGATAAGAAATAGAAATGAAATTTAAAAAACAAACATAAGTAAGGAGACATAAACTTCTGGGGGCTTGTCCCAGCACATTCCACTCTAATTTACAACCTCAGAACACTACCTCCAGGAAGATTCTGTTGCCCTAGTAACAAGAGTTGAGAACGTAATAATGCTGCCGCCTTGTGGCTGTTTCCCACAACAGCAGCTTTAAACCCAGTGCTAATGGTTGCTTAATAGTCACAACGACTGCAGGGGTCTAAATGACACCTGCCCTCAAAAAGTGCCCTTGGGTAGGGAATAGGCAAGAAAATTCAACACATGAGAAATTTTTCAAAAAGTGAATATGAAGAGGGAAGTTGTACTCACACTTTAACAAAAAAAGGAAAAGAAGAAAAAGGATATGCCTAAAGATCAGTATAAGGAATTATTCGCCACATGCGTATCCAACCTCCATAAAGGTTTCAGCTCACAACAGTCAAATGGCCATCAGCAAAAGTCTACAAACTATAAATGCTGAAGGTGTTTTAGAGAAATGTGTACCTTCTATCTGCTGCTGGGATGTAAAGTGGTAACAGCACTAACGCAAACTGAATGGAGCCGCTTGAAAAGGTAGAAATTGAGCTACCATATGATGCGGCAGGGCACCTCTCGGGCTTATAACCTAAGACCACCAGAATCGGAAAGACACAGGCAGTCAAATGTGCACTGCAGCAATACTGAAATAGCCAAGACATGGAAGCAAAAAAAGGTCCATAAACAGATGAATGGACAGAGAAGAAGTGGTATATGGACAGAATGGAATAGTAGCCTCGGGAAAAAAATGAACAATGCCGTTTTCAGGACTACAGTGGAGCCTAGAAATAATAATATAAGGTTAAGTAAGTCAAAAGGGTATGACAAATATCCTATGATATCATTTGTACATGTTATCCTAAGATTGCTACCAATGAACATATTTCCACAGAAAAAGACACTCACAGACTTATGAAATAAACTAATGGTTAGCCAAAATGAAAGGGGGGAGGATGGGTAAATTAGGACTATGGGATTAACATAAATATACTAATGTATGTTACATGCATATAAACATATAACAGATAAACTATATGAATTATATAATCACCAATACCTTTAAAATATACATTCTGTATTCACATACATGGTAACAGAATCCGAAGATGAACAGACATATGTAGGAATCATTGAGCAGATTCTGTACAGCCAGACAATCAAAAAACTCTAATCAAATTTACTCCAAAAAGAAATAGAATTAAATTTAAAAAACAAACATAAGTAAGGAGACATACACTTCTGGGGGCTCGTCCCAGCACATTCCACTCTAATTTACAACCACGGAACACTACCTCCAGGAAGATTCTGTTGCCCTAGTAACAAGAGATGAGAACGTAATAATGCTGCCGCCTTGTGGCTGTTTCCCACAACAGCAGCATTAAACCCAGTGCTAATGGTTGCTTAATAGTCACAAGGACTGCAGGGCTCTAAATGACACCTGCCCTGAAAAATGCCCTGGGGTAGGGAATAGGCAAGAAAATTCAACACATGAGAAATTTTTCAAGAAGTCAATAAGAGGAGGGAAGTTGTACTCACTCTTTAAAAAAAAGGAAAAGAAAAAAAAGGACATGCCTAAAGCTCAGTATAAGGAATTATTAGACACATGCAAATTCAAATTCAACAAGGTTTCAGCTCACACCAGTCATTTCCATCAGCAAAATGTCTATAAACTATAAATGCTGAAGGGGTTTTAGAGAACTGTGTACCTTCTAGCTGCTGGTGGGATGTAAAGTGGTAACAGCACTAACGCAAACTGAATGGAGCTGCTTGAAAAGGTAAAAATTGAGCTACCATATGATGCAGCAGGGCACCTCATGGGCTTATAACCTAAGACTACCAGAATCGGAAAGACACAGGCAGTCAAATGTGCACTGTAGCAATATTGAAATAGCAAAGACATGGAAGCAAAAAAAATGTCCATAAACAGATGAATGGACAGAGAAGAAGTGGTATATGGACAGAATGGAATAGTAGCCTCGGGGAAAAAATGAACAATGCCGTTTTCAGGACTACAGTAGAGCCTAGAAATAATCATATAAGGTTAAGTAAGTCAAAAGGGTATGACAATTATCCTATGATATCATTTATACATGTTATCCTAAGATTGCTACCAATGAACATATTTCCACAGAAAAAGACACTCACAGACTTATGAAATAAACTAATTGTTAGCCAAAATGAAAGGTGGGAGGATGGGTAAATTAGGACTATGGGGTTAACATACATATACTAATGTATGTTAAGTGTATAAAAACATATAACAGATAAACTGTATGAATTATATAATCACCAATACCTTTAAAATATACATTCTGTAATCACATACATGGTAACAGAATTCGAAGATGAACAGACATATGTAGGAATCATTGAGCAGTTTCTGTACAGCCAGACAATCAAAACACTCTAATCAAATTTACTCCGATAAGAAATAGAAATTACATTTAAAAAACAAACCTAAGTAAGGAGACATAAACTTCTGGGGGCTTGTCCCAGCACATTCCACTCTAATTTACAACCTCGGAACACTACCTCCAGGAAGATTCTGTTGCCCTAGTAACAAGAGATGAGAACGTAATAATGCTGCCGCCTTGTGGCTCTTTCTCACAACAGCAGCTTTAAACCCAGTGCTAATGGTTGCTTAATAGTCACATGGACTGCAGGGCTCTAAATGACACCTGCCCTGAAAAATGCCCTGGGGTAAGGAATAGGCAAGAATATTCAACACATGAGAAATTTTTCAAGAAATCAATAAGAGGAGGGAAGTTGTACTCACTCTTTAAAAAAAAAGGAAAAGAAAAAAAAGGACATGCCTAAAGCTCAGTAGAATGAATTATTAGACACATGCAAATTCAAATGGAAAAAGGTTTCAGCTCACACCAATCGTTTCCATCAGCAAAATGTCTACAAACTATAAATGCTGAAGGGGTTTTAGAGAACTGTGTACCTTCTAGCTGCTGGTGGGATGTAAAGTGGTAACAGCACTAACACAAACTGAATGGAGCTGCTTGAAAAGATAAAAATTGAGGTACCATATGATGCGGCAGGTCACCTTTTGGGCCTATAACCTAAGACCACCTGAATCGGAAAGACACAGGCAGGCAAATGAGCACTGCAGCAATATTGAAATAGCCAAGACATGGAAGCAGAAAAAAGGTTCATAAACAGATGAATGGACAAAGAAGAAGTGGTATACGTACCAAATAGAATAGTAGCCTCGGGAAAAAAATGAACAATGCCGTTTTCAGGACTACAGTTGAGCCTAGAAATAATCATATAACGTTAAGTAACTCAAAAGGGTACGACAAATATCCTATGATAACATTTATACATGTTATCCTAAGATTGCTACCAATGAACATATTTCCACAGAAAAAGACACTCACAGACTTATCAAATAAACTAATGGTTAGCCAAAATGAAAGGTGGGAGGATGGGTTAACTAGGACTATGGGGTTAACATACATATACTAATGTATGTTAAGTGTATAAAAACATATAACAGATAAACTGTATGAATTATATAATCACCAATACCTTTAAAATATACATTTTGTAATCACATACATGGTAACAGGACCCGAGGATGAACAGACATATGTATGAATCATTGAGCAGATTCTGTACAGCCAGGCAATCAAAACACTAAAATCAAATTTACTCCGATAAGAAATAGAAATTAAATTTAAAAAACAAACATAAGTAAGGAGACATAAACTTCTGGAGGCTTGTCCCAGCACATTCCACTCTAATTTACAACCTCGGAACACTACCTCCAGGAAGACTCTGTTGCCATAGTAACAAGAGTTGAGAACGTAATAATGCTGCCGCCTTGTGGCTGTTTCCCACAACAGCAGCTTTAAACCCAGTGCTAATGGTTGCTTAATAGTCAAAACGACTGCAGGGGTCTAAATGACACCTGCCCTCAAAAAATGCCCTGGGGTAGGGAATACGCATGAAAATTCAACACATGAGAAATTTTTCAAAAAGTGAATATGAAGAGGGCAGTTGTACTCACACTTTAACAAAAAAAGGAAAAGAAGAAAAAGGATATGCCTAAAGATCAGTATAAGGAATTATTCGCCACATGCGTATCCAACCTCCAAAAAGGTTTCAGCTCACACCAGTCAAATGGCCATCAGCAAAAAGTCTACAAACTATAAATGCTGAAGGGGTTTTAGAGAAATGTATACCTTCTATCTGCTGCTGGGATGAAAAGTGGTAACAGCACTAATGCAAACTGAATGGAGCTGCTTGAAAAGGTAAAAATTGAGCTACCATATGATGCGGCAGGGCACCTCTTGGGCTTATAACCTAAGACTACCAGAATCGGAAAGACACAGGCAGTCAAATGTGCACTGCAGCAATATGGAAATAGCAAAGACATGGAAGCAAAAAAAATGTCCATAAACAGATGAATGGACAAAGAAGAAGTGGTATACGTACCAAATAGAATAGTAGCCTCGGGAAAAAAATGAACAATGCCGTTTTCAGGACTACAGTTGAGCCTAGAAATAATCATATAAGGTTAAGTAACTCAAAAGGGTACGACAAATATCCTATGATAACATTTATACATGTTATCCTAAGATAGCTACCAATGAACATATTTCCACAGAAAAAGACACTCACAGACTTATGAAATAAACTAATGGTTAGACAAAATGAAAGGTGGGAGGATGGGTAAATTAGGACTATGGGGTTAACATACATATACTAATGTATGTTAAGTGTATAAAAACATATAACAGATAAACTGTATGAATTATATAATCACCAATACCTTTAAAATATACATTCTGTAATCACATACATGGGAACAGAATCCGAAGATGAACAGACATATGTAGGAATCATTGAGCAGTTTCTGTACAGCCAGACAATCAAAACACTCTAATCAAATTTACTCCGATAAGAAATAGAAATTAAATTTAAAAAACAAACCTAAGTAAGGAGACATAAACTTCTGGGGGCTTGTCCCAGCACATTCCACTCTAATTTACAACCTCGGAACACTACCTCCAGGAAGATTCTGTTGCCCTAGTAACAAGAGATGAGAACGTAATAATGCTGCCGCCTTGTGGCTCTTTCCCACAACAGCAGCTTTAAACCCAGTGCTAATGGTTGCTTAATAATCACATGGACTGCAGGGCTCTAAATGACACCTGCCCTGAAAAATGCCCTGGGGTAAGGAATAGGCAAGAATATTCAACACATGAGAAATTTTTCAAGAAATCAATAAGAGGAGGGAAGTTGTACTCACTCTTTAAAAAAAAAGGAAAAGAAAAAAAAGGACATGCCTAAACCTCAGTAGAATGAATTATTAGACACATGCAAATTCAAATGGAAAAAGGTTTCAGCTCACACCAATCGTTTCCATCAGCAAAATGTCTACAAACTATAAATGCTGAAGGGGTTTTAGAGAAATGTGTACCTTCTAGCTGCTGGTGGGATGTAAAGTGGTAACAGCACTAACACAAACTGAATGGAGCTGCTTGAAAAGATAAAAATAGAGCTACCATATGATGCGGCAGGTCACCTTTTGGGCCTATAACCTAAGACCACCTGAATCGGAAAGACACAGGCAGGCAAATGAGCACTGCAGCAATATTGAAATAGCCAAGACATGGAAGCAGAAAAAAGGTTCATAAACAGATGAATGGACAAAGAAGAAGTGGTATACGTACCAAACAGAATAGTAGCCTCGGGAAAAAAATGAACAATGCCGTTTTCAGGACTACAGTTGAGCCTAGAAATAATCATATAACGTTAAGTAACTCAAAAGGGTACGACAAATATCCTATGATAACATTTATACATGTTATCCTAAGATAGCTACCAATGAACATATTTCCACAGAAAAAGACACTCACAGACTTATCAAATAAACTAATGGTTAGCCAAAATGAAAGGTGGGAGGATGGGTTAACTAGGACTATGGGGTTAACATACATATACTAATGTATGTTAAGTGTATAAAAACATATAACAGATAAACTGTATGAATTATATAATCACCAATACCTTTAAAATATACATTTTGTAATCACATACATGGTAACAGGACCCGAGGATGAACAGACATATGTATGAATCATTGAGCAGATTCTGTACAGCCAGGCAATCAAAACACTAAAATCAAATTTACTCCGATAAGAAATAGAAATTAAATTTAAAAAACAAACATAAGTAAGGAGACATAAACTTCTGGAGGCTTGTCCCAGCACATTCCACTCTAATTTACAACCTCGGAACACTACCTCCAGGAAGACTCTGTTGCCATAGTAACAAGAGTTGAGAACGTAATAATGCTGCCGCCTTGTGGCTGTTTCCCACAACAGCAGCTTTAAACCCAGTGCTAATGGTTGCTTAATAGTCAAAACGACTGCAGGGGTCTAAATGACACCTGCCCTCAAAAAATGCCCTGGGGTAGGGAATACGAAAGAAAATTCAACACATGAGAAATTTTTCAAAAAGTGAATATGAAGAGGGCAGTTGTACTCACACTTTAACAAAAAAAGGAAAAGAAGAAAAAGGATATGCCTAAAGATCAGTATAAGGAATTATTCGCCACATGCGTATCCAACCTCCAAAAAGGTTTCAGCTCACACCAGTCAAATGGCCATCAGCAAAAAGTCTACAAACTATAAATGCTGAAGGGGTTTTAGAGAAATGTATACCTTCTATCTGCTGCTGGGATGAAAAGTGGTAACAGCACTAATGCAAACTGAATGGAGCTGCTTGAAAAGGTAAAAATTGAGCTACCATATGATGCGGCAGGGCACCTCTTGGGCTTATAACCTAAGACTACCAGAATCGGAAAGACACAGGCAGTCAAATGTGCACTGCAGCAATATGGAAATAGCAAAGACATGGAAGCAAAAAAAATGTCCATAAACAGATGAATGGACAAAGAAGAAGTGGTATACGTACCAAATAGAATAGTAGCCTCGGGAAAAAAATGAACAATGCCGTTTTCAGGACTACAGTTGAGCCTAGAAATAATCATATAAGGTTAAGTAACTCAAAAGGGTACGACAAATATCCTATGATAACATTTATACATGTTATCCTAAGATAGCTACCAATGAACGTATTTCCACAGAAAAAGACACTCACAGACTTATGAAATAAACTAATGGTTAGACAAAATGAAAGGTGGGAGGATGGGTAAACTAGGACTATGGGGTTAACATACATATACTAATGTATGTTAAGTGTATAAAAACATATAACAGATAAACTGTATGAATTATATAATCACCAATACCTTTAAAATATACATTCTGTAATCACATACATGGGAACAGAATCCGAAGATGAACAGACATATGTAGGAATCATTGAGCAGTTTCTGTACAGCCAGACAATCAAAACACTCTAATCAAATTTACTCCGATAAGAAATAGAAATTAAATTTAAAAAACAAACCTAAGTAAGGAGACATAAACTTCTGGGGGCTTGTCCCAGCACATTCCACTCTAATTTACAACCTCGGAACACTACCTCCAGGAAGATTCTGTTGCCCTAGTAACAAGAGATGAGAACGTAATAATGCTGCCGCCTTGTGGCTCTTTCCCACAACAGCAGCTTTAAACCCAGTGCTAATGGTTGCTTAATAATCACATGGACTGCAGGGCTCTAAATGACACCTGCCCTGAAAAATGCCCTGGGGTAAGGAATAGGCAAGAATATTCAACACATGAGAAATTTTTCAAGAAATCAATAAGAGGAGGGAAGTTGTACTCACTCTTTAAAAAAAAAGGAAAAGAAAAAAAAGGACATGCCTAAACCTCAGTAGAATGAATTATTAGACACATGCAAATTCAAATGGAAAAAGGTTTCAGCTCACACCAATCGTTTCCATCAGCAAAATGTCTACAAACTATAAATGCTGAAGGGGTTTTAGAGAACTGTGTACCTTCTAGCTGCTGGTGGGATGTAAAGTGGTAACAGCACTAACACAAACTGAATGGAGCTGCTTGAAAAGATAAAAATAGAGCTACCATATGATGCGGCAGGTCACCTTTTGGGCCTATAACCTAAGACCACCTGAATCGGAAAGACACAGGCAGGCAAATGAGCACTGCAGCAATATTGAAATAGCCAAGACATGGAAGCAGAAAAAAGGTTCATAAACAGATGAATGGACAAAGAAGAAGTGGTATACGTACCAAACAGAATAGTAGCCTCGGGAAAAAAATGAACAATGCCGTTTTCAGGACTACAGTTGAGCCTAGAAATAATCATATAACGTTAAGTAACTCAAAAGGGTACGACAAATATCCTATGATAACATTTATACATGTTATCCTAAGATAGCTACCAATGAACATATTTCCACAGAAAAAGACACTCACAGACTTATCAAATAAACTAATGGTTAGCCAAAATGAAAGGGGGGAGGATGGGTTAACTAGGACTATGGGGTTAACATACATATACTAATGTATGTTAAGTGTATAAAAACATATAACAGATAAACTGTATGAATTATATAATCACCAATACCTTTAAAATATACATTTTGTAATCACATACATGGTAACAGGACCCGAGGATGAACAGACATATGTATGAATCATTGAGCAGATTCTGTACAGCCAGGCAATCAAAACACTAAAATCAAATTTACTCCGACAAGAAATAGAAATTAAATTTAAAAAACAAACATAAGTAAGGAGACATAAACTTCTGGAGGCTTGTCCCAGCACATTCCACTCTAATTTACAACCTCGGAACACTACCTCCAGGAAGACTCTGTTGCCATAGTAACAAGAGTTGAGAACATAATAATGCTGCCGCCTTGTGGCTGTTTCCCACAACAGCAGCTTTAAACCCAGTGCTAATGGTTGCTTAATAGTCAAAACGACTGCAGGGGTCTAAATGACACCTGCCCTCAAAAAATACCCTGGGGTAGGGAATAGGCAAGAAAATTCAACACATGAGAAATTTTTCAAGAAGTCAATAAGAGGAGGGAAGTTGTACTCACTCTTTAAAAAAAAGGAAAAGAAAAAAAAGGACATGCCTAAAGCTCAGTATAAGGAATTATTAGACACATGCAAATTCAAATTCAAAAAGGTTTCAGCTCACACCAGTCATTTCCATCAGCAAAATGTCTATAAACTATAAATGCTGAAGGGGTTTTAGAGAACTGTGTACCTTCTAGCTGCTGGTGGGATGTAAAGTGGTAACAGCACTAACGCAAACTGAATGGAGCTTCTTGACAAGGTAAAAATTGAGCTACCATATGATGCAGCAGGTCACCCTTTGGGCCTATAACCTAAGACCACCTGAATCGGAAAGACACAGGCAGGCAAATGAGCACTGCAGCAATATTGAAATAGCCAAGACATGGAAGCAGAAAAAAGGTTCATAAACAGATGAATGGACAAAGAAGAAGTAGTATACGTACCAAATAGAATAGTAGCCTGGGGAAAAAAATGAACAACGCCGTTTTCAGGACTACAGTTGAGCCTAGAAATAATCATATAAGGTTAACTAACTCAAAAGGGTACGACAAATATCCTATGATAATATTTATACATGTTATCCTAAGATTGCTACCAATGAACATATTTCCACAGAAAAAGACACTCACAGACTTATGAAATAAACTAATGGTTAGCAAACTGAAAGGTGGGAGGATGGGTAAATTAGGACTATGGGGTTAACATACATATACTAATGTATGTTAAGTGTATAACAACATATAACAGATAAACTGTATGAATTATATAATCACCAATACCTTTAAAATATACATTTTGTAATCACATACATGGTAACAGGACCCGAAGATGAACAGACATATGTATGAATCATTGAGCAGATCCTGTACAGCCAGGCAATCAAAACACTCTAATCAAATTTACGCTGATAAGAAATAGAAATGAAATTTAAAAAACAAACATAAGTAAGGAGACATAAACTTCTGGGGGCTTGTCCCAGCACATTCCACTCTAATTTACAACCTCAGAACACTACCTCCAGGAAGATTCTGTTGCCCTAGTAACAAGAGTTGAGAACGTAATAATGCTGCCGCCTTGTGGCTGTTTCCCACAACAGCAGCTTTAAACCCAGTGCTAATGGTTGCTTAATAGTCACAACGACTGCAGGGGTCTAAATGACACCTGCCCTCAAAAAGTGCCCTTGGGTAGGGAATAGGCAAGAAAATTCAACACATGAGAAATTTTTCAAAAAGTGAATATGAAGAGGGAAGTTGTACTCACACTTTAACAAAAAAAGGAAAAGAAGAAAAAGGATATGCCTAAAGATCAGTATAAGGAATTATTCGCCACATGCGTATCCAACCTCCATAAAGGTTTCAGCTCACAACAGTCAAATGGCCATCAGCAAAAGTCTACAAACTATAAATGCTGAAGGTGTTTTAGAGAAATGTGTACCTTCTATCTGCTGCTGGGATGTAAAGTGGTAACAGCACTAACGCAAACTGAATGGAGCCGCTTGAAAAGGTAGAAATTGAGCTACCATATGATGCGGCAGGGCACCTCTCGGGCTTATAACCTAAGACCACCAGAATCGGAAAGACACAGGCAGTCAAATGTGCACTGCAGCAATACTGAAATAGCCAAGACATGGAAGCAAAAAAAGGTCCATAAACAGATGAATGGACAGAGAAGAAGTGGTATATGGACAGAATGGAATAGTAGCCTCGGGAAAAAAATGAACAATGCCGTTTTCAGGACTACAGTGGAGCCTAGAAATAATAATATAAGGTTAAGTAAGTCAAAAGGGTATGACAAATATCCTATGATATCATTTGTACATGTTATCCTAAGATTGCTACCAATGAACATATTTCCACAGAAAAAGACACTCACAGACTTATGAAATAAACTAATGGTTAGCCAAAATGAAAGGGGGGAGGATGGGTAAATTAGGACTATGGGATTAACATAAATATACTAATGTATGTTACATGCATATAAACATATAACAGATAAACTATATGAATTATATAATCACCAATACCTTTAAAATATACATTCTGTATTCACATACATGGTAACAGAATCCGAAGATGAACAGACATATGTAGGAATCATTGAGCAGATTCTGTACAGCCAGACAATCAAAAAACTCTAATCAAATTTACTCCAAAAAGAAATAGAATTAAATTTAAAAAACAAACATAAGTAAGGAGACATACACTTCTGGGGGCTCGTCCCAGCACATTCCACTCTAATTTACAACCACGGAACACTACCTCCAGGAAGATTCTGTTGCCCTAGTAACAAGAGATGAGAACGTAATAATGCTGCCGCCTTGTGGCTGTTTCCCACAACAGCAGCATTAAACCCAGTGCTAATGGTTGCTTAATAGTCACAAGGACTGCAGGGCTCTAAATGACACCTGCCCTGAAAAATGCCCTGGGGTAGGGAATAGGCAAGAAAATTCAACACATGAGAAATTTTTCAAGAAGTCAATAAGAGGAGGGAAGTTGTACTCACTCTTTAAAAAAAAAGGAAAAGAAAAAAAAGGACATGCCTAAAGCTCAGTATAAGGAATTATTAGACACATGCAAATTCAAATTCAACAAGGTTTCAGCTCACACCAGTCATTTCCATCAGCAAAATGTCTATAAACTATAAATGCTGAAGGGGTTTTAGAGAACTGTGTACCTTCTAGCTGCTGGTGGGATGTAAAGTGGTAACAGCACTAACGCAAACTGAATGGAGCTGCTTGAAAAGGTAAAAATTGAGCTACCATATGATGCAGCAGGGCACCTCATGGGCTTATAACCTAAGACTACCAGAATCGGAAAGACACAGGCAGTCAAATGTGCACTGCAGCAATACTGAAATAGCAAAGACATGGAAGCAAAAAAAATGTCCATAAACAGATGAATGGACAGAGAAGAAGTGGTATATGGACAGAATGGAATAGTAGCCTCGGGGAAAAAATGAACAATGCCGTTTTCAGGACTACAGTAGAGCCTAGAAATAATCATATAAGGTTAAGTAAGTCAAAGGGGTATGACAATTATCCTATGATATCATTTATACATGTTATCCTAAGATTGCTACCAATGAACATATTTCAACAGAAAAAGACACTCACAGACTTATGAAATAAACTAATTGTTAGCCAAAATGAAAGGTGGGAGGATGGGTAAATTAGGACTATGGGGTTAACATACATATACTAATGTATGTTAAGTGTATAAAAACATATAACAGATAAACTGTATGAATTATATAATCACCAATACCTTTAAAATATACATTCTGTAATCACATACATGGTAACAGAATCCGAAGATGAACAGACATATGTAGGAATCATTGAGCAGTTTCTGTACAGCCAGACAATCAAAACACTCTAATCAAATTTACTCCGATAAGAAATAGAAATTACATTTAAAAAACAAACCTAAGTAAGGAGACATAAACTTCTGGGGGCTTGTCCCAGCACATTCCACTCTAATTTACAACCTCAGAACACTACCTCCAGGAAGATTCTGTTGCCCTAGTAACAAGAGATGAGAACCTAATAATGCTGCCGCCTTGTGGCTCTTTCTCACAACAGCAGCTTTAAACCCAGTGCTAATGGTTGCTTAATAGTCACATGGACTGCAGGGCTCTAAATGACACCTGCCCTGAAAAATGCCCTGGGGTAAGGAATAGGCAAGAATATTCAACACATGAGAAATTTTTCAAGAAATCAATAAGAGGAGGGAAGTTGTACTCACTCTTTAAAAAAAAAGGAAAAGAACAAAAAGGACATGTCTAAAGCTCAGTAGAATGAATTATTAGACACATGCAAATTCAAATGGAAAAAGGTTTCAGCTCACACCAATCGTTTCCATCAGCAAAATGTCTACAAACTATAAATGCTGAAGGGGTTTTAGAGAACTGTGTACCTTCTAGCTGCTGGTGGGATGTAAAGTGGTAACAGCACTAACGCAAACTGAATGGAGCTGCTTGAAAAGATAAAAATTGAGCTACCATATGATGCGGCAGGTCACCTTTTGGGCCTATAACCTAAGACCACCTGAATCGGAAAGACACAGGCAGGCAAATGAGCACTGCAGCAATATTGAAATAGCCAAGACATGGAAGCAGAAAAAAGGTTCATAAACAGATGAATGGACAAAGAAGAAGTGGTATACGTACCAAATAGAATAGTAGCCTCGGGAAAAAAATGAACAATGCCGTTTTCAGGACTACAGTTGAGCCTAGAAATAATCATATAACGTTAAGTAACTCAAAAGGGTACGACAAATATCCTATGAAAACATTTATACATGTTATCCTAAGATTGCTACCAATGAACATATTTCCACAGAAAAAGACACTCACAGACTTATCAAATAAACTAATGGTTAGCCAAAATGAAAGGTGGGAGGATGGGTAAATTAGGACTATGGGGTTAACATACATATACTAATGTATGTTAAGTGTATAAAAACATATAACAGATAAACTGTATGAATTATATAATCACCAATACCTTTAAAATATACATTTTGTAATCACATACATGGTAACAGGACCCGAAGATGAACAGACATATGTATGAATCATTGAGCAGATTCTGTACAGCCAGGCAATCAAAACACTCTAATCAAATTTACTCTGATAAGAAATAGAAATTAAATTTAAAAAACAAACATAAGTAAGGAGACATAAACTTCTGGGGGCTTGTCCCAGCACATTCCACTCTAATTTACAACCTCGGAACACGACCTCCAGGAAGACTCTGTTGCCGTAGTAACAAGAGTTGAGAACGTAATAATGCTGCGGCCTTGTGGCTGTTTCCCACAACAGCAGCTTTAAACCCAGTACTAATAGTTGCTTAATAGTCTCAAGGACTGCAGGGCTCTAAATGACACCTGCCCTGAAAAATGCCCTGGGGTAGGGAATAGGCAAGAAAATTCAACACATGAGAAATTTTTCAAGAAGTCAATAAGAGGAGGGAAGTTGTACTCACTCTTTAAAAAAAAGGAAAAGAAAAAAAAGGACATGCCTAAAGCTCAGTATAAGGAATTATTAGACACATGCAAATTCAAATTCAAAAAGGTTTCAGCTCACACCAGTCATTTCCATCAGCAAAATGTCTATAAACTATAAATGCTGAAGGGGTTTTAGAGAACTGTGTACCTTCTAGCTGCTGGTGGGATGTAAAGTGGTAACAGCACTAACGCAAACTGAATGGAGCTTCTTGACAAGGTAAAAATTGAGCTACCATATGATGCAGCAGGTCACCCTTTGGGCCTATAACCTAAGACCACCTGAATCGGAAAGACACAGGCAGGCAAATGAGCACTGCAGCAATATTGAAATAGCCAAGACATGGAAGCAGAAAAAAGGTTCATAAACAGATGAATGGACAAAGAAGAAGTGGTATACGTACCAAATAGAATAGTAGCCTCGGGAAAAAAATGAACAATGCCGTTTTCAGGACTACAGTTGAGCCTAGAAATAATCATATAACGTTAAGTAACTCAAAAGGGTACGACAAATATCCTATGATAACATTTATACATGTTATCCTAAGATTGCTACCAATGAACATATTTCCACAGAAAAAGACACTCACAGACTTATCAAATAAACTAATGGTTAGCCAAAATGAAAGGTGGGAGGATGGGTTAACTAGGACTATGGGGTTAACATACATATACTAATGTATGTTAAGTGTATAAAAACATATAACAGATAAACTGTATGAATTATATAATCACCAATACCTTTAAAATATACATTTTGTAATCACATACATGGTAACAGGACCCGAGGATGAACAGACATATGTATGAATCATTGAGCA